>NC_081755.1:49929281-50289281 GCF_963082965.1 Carassius carassius
ATTTTTACCTTTTGATCTTTCAAAAAAAAAAAAAAAAAAGGCTTTCAAAGGCTTATTAATAACATAAAGACTGGAAAGGCAATGTTAATTCGAGGTTAAACCTGCTTCCTGGTAGGTTTAATTTAAGCCTCAATTTAGTCTTCCTCCAGGAATTCAGTCTATTGAATTCTGGACTAGACTAAGGCTGTTTCTACGGTGGCCGAGAGAGCTGCAACTTCAGAAAACACATGCACATAGAAAAAGAACCAGCAAATAAAGAAAACATCTTCATCGGTTTGACAGCAGGTGCTGCAAATGCTCACAACCGAATAAATAATTTTATTTGCTGCGTGTTTCTTTGGCTGTGTTTGAGTATTTGCAGTGCATTTGTTGTCAAATTGATGAAGTTGTTTTCTTAGTTTGCAGGTGTTTTTTTTATTTTACATCCCATTTCTTTATTTAGTTGCACTGTGAGTATTAATAATTGTTAATATTTAGGCTGGCTTGAGAAAATTCAAATCTAAACACACTGAAGCCCATTAGACTCAATCAGACTTCCCGTCTATGTACTATTTCTAACCCATCCAAACTAGGTATGTGTTTTTTTTTTGTTATATCACGATTCACATTTTTATTACAATTCTTTGTCATGTTGGTTTTACGATTTTGCAAGTTGTCTGAGCATTACAGACAAACTAATTTCCCTATTATAAAGACAGTCTTTGTAACAAAAAAAAATAAGAATGGCAGATATTTAGGCCAAAGAGGGCGAAGATAAAAATCTTTGTTCTAATTTGTTAATAACAAAGATAAAAGAATGACAAAGATACACATTACAACTACACATAATATACAAATAAAACAAACAGTGCTTTATTTTAAGGTACAATAGCTTTATTTAGCAGGAGCATTCAAGAAATTGAATGAACAAATATAAAAATAAAACGCTATATAAACTGATTCCTAAAGCAACTGTATAAAATTTCTTCCATCAAGAGCAGTGAGTGATTTTTCTCTTTGTGTTTTGTTGTTTTATTAATGTTAAATGAATAGTTCACCCAAAAATAAAAATTAAACCATTTTCTCACTCAAAGGTGTTTTTAAATCTGAATGAGTTTCTTTCTTCTTCTGAATAAATGCTATTTTGAGGAACGTGGAAAACCAAACAGTTGAGTATTTTTTGCTACTATCAAATTCAATGTGGACCAGCAACTGTTTGGTTACCCATATTCTTTGGGAAATGGGACATTGACCTTTAACAAGACAGAAGAAAAGGAGTAATAAGGGAGGAGGATTGCAGAGAGGCAAACTCACAGAAATATCTGATAGAGATCATGATATAATCTTACAATAATCAACTTCAGTTTACATGAAAGCCTTGTGTTTTTTGAAAGTATTAGTGCAAGAGATAACTTAGTTACATAATCAGGCGCTGTTTGACAGACTTTTATCGCTTTTCGGGTGTATGCGGCGCTCAGAAAAAGCACAGGTCAGACCAGCGTGCTGCCTGGCATTCGCTAGAAATGACCTGTCAACTGTGTCTTCTCCTATGTGGGTTCGGGTTTGAACCTCTGCACCACTGTCGGCCAGTGAGGATTGCACTCTACATTTGGCTCTGATTAATATTAGATTGCTAGCTAACAATACTTTTTTACTGAATTCTTTTTCACTTCATGTTAGCTGGATTTCATGTTTTTGGCAGAAACCTGGCTTAATGCTGTCAAATTAACTTCTTTCACTAAACTTCTTCCTCCCCGCTGTTACTTTCTAAGATCCCCTTGGACCACCGATCAAACATCCTCCAAACTTCCCCTTGACAGTATTCCTGCAGGCTTGGCTAAAGATGTCTTTGACACTGTTGGGCCAAGCATTGTATACTTGGTTAAAATATCTCTCAGCTCAGGGGGTGTACCAGCTGTTTTTAAACATGCCGTTGTGCAACCACTACTAAAAAATAATAACTTGGATCCTTCCATTTTGTCAAATTATAGACCTATATCTAAACTCCCCTTTTTATTGAAAGACTTGGAGAGAGTTGTTTTTAATCAACTTCAGTCATTTCTAGATGAATTTAGTATTTATGAAAATTTTCAGACTGGTTTTATGCCCCGTCACAGTAGAGAAACTGCTCTTTTTAGATTTTCTAATGATCATCTTCTAACTGTGGACTCTGGTAACTCCTTTTGGATTTGACTGCAGCCTTTGATACAGTCAACCACTCTATTCTTTTATCTAGACTTGAACAGTGTGTCTGCATTAAGGGCAGAGCCCTTTAAATGGATTCAGTCATATTTGACAGACAGAGGTTTTTCTGTTCACCTTCAATCTGCTGACCCTCTTTTTTTTTGGCGTCCCCCAAGGGACAGTATTGGGCCCTATATTGTTTTCTTTTTCATTTTTAAGGGGCACAATATCTCCTTCCACTGTTATGAGGATGATGTACAAATTTATTTTCCTGTCAAAACAAATGACAAAGCTTCATTTCTGTCATTACTTAATTGCCTGAGAGATTTAAAAATATGGCTGGATCAGAACAAATCAGAATAAAAAATACTGAGATTGTTGTGTTTGGTCGTTCTGGTGATTTAAGTGCTTGTGTAGACGCTCTTGGTAATTGGTTTGTATGTTTGTCCATTTACCTAGAATCTTGCTTTGATTTTTGACAGTGCTTTTAAATGTGAAAATCAGATTAGTTCTGTTGTTATAACCAGATTCTTTCAACTCAGACTGTTGGCTGAAGTCAAATTCTACCTGCCATGTAAGGAGTTTGGAAGTGTAATTCATGCTTTTATAACATCTAGACTACTGTAACACTTGTTGGATTGGCTTTTTTCTATTCTAAAAAGTATGAGTACATTACCCCAGTCTTAGCTTCACTACTCTGGCTTTCTGTCCGCTTTTCAGTGGTGGCACCAAATTTGTGAAATAGTTTACCTGTACACATAATAACTGCTCAGACTGTTTGAATTTTTAAGTCATTAGGGCTGTGACGTGTTAATTTGCTCGTTAACGAAGGCGATCATTTTTTCCAGTTTAACGTATTCAAATTATTTTACGTAGGGGCAGGGATGGCCATCCACTCACAACTGCTGCTTCTGTCACTTTTTCTCAGTGAAGTGAATTTATTCAGTCGCAGTCAGAATGACTGAACAGGAAACATTTCAGACACGCGCTCCACTTCACTTTATTACCAGGTGCAAGTTAAGCAAATGCGGACGGTCCTGTGCTCAAAAGCGGTGCGCGCTTCCTTTGTGCGTATCCTTTCATATCAAACTGCGAAATAAACTATATGCAAGCAGTGTCGTGGTCAGTTAATTCATGGAATTACCAAAAAAAGGTGATTAAAGCTGACTTAAACTGTGCATGCATGTAATATATTTTATATATATTATATACAGGATACATATGCACGTCTAGAAATCACTCAACTCATCTTCGTGTTTATTTGAGCACTTCTGTCAGTGAACGCCGCCTGCAAAACACTAAAATAAATATCAAAGAAATAATGCTTATTTAGGCTACAAGAAAGTAGGCTAGCCTAAATAAGAAAGTCAAATACACCGTGTCTAACGGACGCGAGCGACGCAGCGCGACAAAATACTCATTATAAGCAATGATGCTACACTGGATGCAGCACAACATGACATGATAAATCCCCGTCCGGTCTGCGAGGTAGGCTACTGACACAGAGTTCAAATGTCCTGTATTGACACTAGACAGACTAAACCTGTCGCAACGCGTTTGTGTTGCGTCCGTTTACTTTTCCGCCACCAAGCAAGCTCAATAACTAACTCTTCATCTGCACGCGCTCTCTTTGAAATAGGAATCCGTTGGCATATTTCTTGTTACCATCGTTTATTCATCGCTGTCTCGTTTGTATTTGGCCAGTTTGGAGAAAGCCTCACCAAACCTGACCAGCCAGATGGGTGACATGAATGCAGATGACTCCAGATCGGTGATTTGGTATTTGCTTTCCCAACAAGATTCATCATCCCAACACTAAATTAATTTGCTGAATGCATAAACTGTATTTTCCTGCGCTCAAATCTGCCAATCTAAATGAAACGCTGTGTTTGAGGTAATTTGTTAATTACCATAAACTTAGAATTTGCAACTATTACAGTTATTACACTTATATACAAAACTTTGTATTATGCTTGCTAAGTTTGTGACGTCACGTGCACTACCGCCGGTAGCAGTAGACAACCGCGGTAGCAATTAACCGACCACCGCGGTGACGCGGTTGTCACGGCAGCCCTATAAGTCATTACTTAAGACACACCTGTATTCCCTGGCTTTTATTTCAAGCTGAACTGAGAGATTGTACTGTACATAATAAATATATATATGTATATAATTTTGTTTTATATTTTACAGCCCTTACCCCAGTCCTCAGTGTCACACGATCCTTCAGAAATCATTCCAATGTTGATTTATCAGTGATGTTCTTTTTAGCGTTCTATTCATCAAAGAATCGTAAACAAAATGTCACAGGTTCTGAAAAATATTAATCATCAAAACTGTTTCCAGTGCTGGTAATAAATCAATATATTAGAATTATTTCTGAAGGGTCATGACTCTGAAAACAGCTGATGAAAATTCTGATTTGCATCACTGAATTAAATTATATTTTAAAGTATATTAATTATATATAAATAAGCTCTGACATGGAGAACAATGAAATCTCCTCAGATGATGGCTAAGTTACCGAACATCTGAACATAACGAACCAAATGCACATTGATGAATCTTCTTCCATCTGTTATGCAAAATGTAAATAAATGTATGTTTCTGCAAGTGTAAATACTCTGGAAATCTAAATATTAATTGTGTCTAGGTAAAGGCATTTCTCCTGGAACAGAGCTAACACAGTTTTAGAGGGTATTCATTTCTATGACAGCTTATTTAATGAAAAATGTAAACATTGTATTTCATGTATAAGTTACATGTACAACAAACTGGTTATGTCATAGTGGTGTCATGTACTGTAATCGAAAGTAGCCTTAGCCTACCTATACCTGTTGAACCATAGACAGTGCACGCGGTGTTTATCTAATAAAGATCTTGATGTTCTTAAATTTCTGTTACAACTCTGAGTGAACCACTTCAGACAATCAGCATGTGCTGCAGGGAACTGAACAAATAATGCAAGGCAAGGCAAGTTTATTTATATAGCACATTTCGTACACAATGGTAATTCAAAGTGCTTTACATATTAGAAAGTAAAATAGTCATGATGAAAAATAACAAAAATAAAACAAGCAATTTTTAAACTTTTAAAATGATTTAAAAATGAACTTATTTAAAATGATTTTAAAAACAGTTAGAAACCGAAAATGATTTTACATTAAAAAAAATAAATAAAAAAAACAGTGAAAATACAGTGCAATCAATTCGGACATCGCACAGTGCTCATTCAAGAATTACAGATGAGTTTTAAGTCTAGATTTAAATGTGACCAGTGTTTTAGTACATCTGATCTCTTCTGGAAGTTGATTCCAACTGTGGGTGGCATACTAACTGAAGGAGGACTCCCCTTGTTTTGTGTGAACTCTTGGTATTTCTAACTGACTCAATCCTAGTTATCTGAGTGCTCTGTTAGGTTTATATTCAGTGAGCATATCTGCAATATATTTCAGTCCTTGGTCATTTAGTAACTTATATACGAGTAAAAGTACTTTAAAATCCATCCTGAATGTAACTGGAAGCCAGTGTAAGGACCTGAGGACTGGTGTGATATGCTCAGATTTTCTGGTTCTAGTCAGAATCCTGACAGCAGCGTTCTGGATGAGCTGCAGCTGTCTAATGCTCTCTTTGGGAAGGCCGGTGAGAAGACCATTACAATAGTCCACCCTGCTGGTGATGAAGGCATGAACAAGTTTCTCCAAGTCTTGGCTGGAAACAAAATATCTAATTCTTGCAATGTTTTTTTAAATGATAGTATGCTGATTTAGTTACTGCTTTGACATGACTACTGAAAATAAGGTCTGTTTCCAGAATCACACCAAGATTCCTGACTTGATTTTTAGTTGTTAGACCCCTAGAGTCAAGGTATGCATTCACCTTGAACACTTCATCTTTGTCTCCAAATGCAGGGACTTCAGTTTTTTCCTTGTTTAATTGAAGAAAGTTCTGGCACATCCAACGATTAATTTCATCAATGCATTGGCAGAGGGAGTTAGTGGGGCTGTAGTAATTTGGAGATAAGGCTAGGAAAATCTTGGTATCATCAGCATAACTGTGATAGGCAATTTGGTTCTTTCTCATTATTTGACTTAGTGGAAGCAAATACAGCCTAAACAAGAACGGTGCAAGAATTGAGCCTTGTGGGACTCCACATGTCATGGACGTTTACTTAGACTTATGCTCTCCTATACTCACATAATAGCCTCTCCCTTCTAAGTATGACCTGAACCATTTGAGTAACATCCCAGAAAGCCAGACCCAGTTTTCCAGTCTCTCTAGTAGTATGTTATGATCGACAGTGTCAAATGCAGCACCGAGATCTAGCAATACCAGCACAGATATTTTGCCAGAATCACAATTTAAGCGAATACCATTTAATATCTTAATGAGTGCTGTCTCTGTGCTGAGATGAGGTCGAAAACCAGATTGAAAATTGTCCATGTATCCATTTGAGTTTAAGTATTTGTCCAGCTGATTAAAAACTACATTTTCTATAATTTTGCCTATAATTTTATTTCCATTTAAGGAAGATTAGAAATTGGTCTAAAATTGCTCAAAATGGTGTTATCAAGATTGCTTTTTTTCAGGATGGGCTTAACAACTGCAGTGTTAGTGGAAGTTTGGAAATGTCCCAGAAAGAAGTGAGGCTTTCACCAATTCTAAAAGAATTGCTTCTAAACAGTTAAGCACACTTTTGAAAAAAGATGTCAAGTCACTTTTATTGTCACATCACCACAGCACATGTGCCTTGGGGAGTGAAATTATTATGAGCTTGCTCCAGAAATTGCAGAAACAATTAACATATACAGACTTCAAAAGGTGAAAATGTGAAATATTCACATATACATATAGTCAGTACACACAGTGTACTATTAGACATACTTATAGATAACACTACACATTATACGCAGTATGTACATACATACAGTTAGTACCACACATTATACACTATACACAGAATGTACACGTTCTACATCATGTAAATGTATATAAGCATTAAAAATATGCTAAGGTGCAACAGAGTGTATGTGAACTGGATACAGAAATGTCATGTATGTGTATTGGATGGTATCCGGTGGTAACGGGTAGGGTATTGTATTAAATGCAGTGTGTATGTTTAGTCCAGTGTTGGGCTTATAGAGTTAAAGTGCAGTGTGTGGCATACCATATTGTAGGAGTATGCTGTAGGGTGTATTAGTTCTGACTGTTCATCAGCCTGAAGGCCTGAGGGAAAAAGCTATCCCTCAGTCGGCTAGTGCGGGATTGGATGCTGCGGAGACGTCTTCCTGAGGGCAGCAGAGAGAGCAGTCTGTGGGATGAGTGGAGTCACTGATGATCCTCCGGACTTTCCTTATACTCTCTCTGGTGTAGTTGTCCTGGAGGGAGGGAAGCTCACCTCCAACAATGTGGCTGGCGGTTTGCACGACCCTTTTCAGAGCTTTACGGTTGCCATCAGTTTTGTTTCCAAACCAGGCAGTGATGCAGCCAGTCAGGATGCTCTCTATAGTGCACGTAGAATGTTCTGAGGATGCCGGGACTAACTTTCCTAACTTTCTCAGCTGTCTCAGGAAGAAGAGGCGCTGGTGTGCCTTCTTCAACACTGCGTCAGTGTGTGTAGACCAGGTGAGATCCTAACTGATGTTAAAGCCGAGGAACTTGAAGCTGCTTACCCGCTCCACAATTATGTCCTCACCTGATGCAACAAATGGCTCATTTTTAATGGGTTTTATTTATTTTGTTTCATCGTGCCGAGAGATCAGTGTAAAATTATTTAAATATAAAAAAACATACATACAGTCTGTGAGTCAGAACAGCCGGCATTGTAGTCTTCTCTCCAAGGTTCAGGAAACAGTCCTCCATAAAATACGCTGCATACATCTGAATATTTGGGTTGAACGGTTCTGGAACAGTGTTGTAAATACAATTTAATCACCGATTTCTAGTCGTGTCTTTTTTTGGAAGTCCAAAGAAAGTAGTTTCGCAGTGTCACACACCACGGCCTTGAGAACGGCGCAGCTGGTGAATTCGACGAAGGAGCTTGCGGCAACCACATGTGACAACCCTGGGCAAGACTCCGCTTCAAAGTAGTCTCACTTTCACAACCAATCACACAACATCTCCATGACATGGAATAAAAGTTACACCTTATGAAGACAAGTCTTGTCTTCATACACCTTAAACGGAAACAGTGCAGTCAAACGTGTGCTACAAAGTCAGTGCTGTGCTACAATTAAATATATATATATATATATATAAAAAGTGGCAGAGCAAGAACACATCTGTTGCAGTTTTAGATTTAGTTTGTTGTAACAGAAACAATCTTTAGAGAAACTGAATAATAGAGCAGCAAACAATAAGGGATACTTTTTTCAAAGAAATGTGTTTAATTGTGTAGTTGATCAAATATTTAATATTTGTCATTATAGAAATGTGATTTGTGTCTATAATGCTTTAAAAATTATATTTTGAAGATCAATGTACCTCACTCATGAAAGGTTTCATGAAGGTAACATTTAGAAAATTGCATCAAAAGGAGAACAATTTTGAATAGAAATTGTCTGTTAGACCAGGGTTGACTTTTATGTACTTTCACATTTCTGTTCTTTTATTTTAGAGTTTAATGAAGAAATTAGTGAAGATGGGGAGAAAGATCATGTCAAAACTGGAGAAAAACCTTTGAGTTGCTCTCAGACCAAACAGAAAGATTTGAAGAAAAGAAGAGCTAAGAAATCTTTCACTTGCACTCAGTGTGGAAAGAGTTTGAAAAGAAAAAATAGTTTTGATGTTCACATGAGAATTCACACTGGAGAGAAACAGTACAAGTGTTCACACTGTGACAAGAGATTCAATCAGTCAACACATCTGAAAACACATGAGAGGATTCACACTGGAGAGAAACAGTACAAGTGTTCACACTGTGACAAGAGATTCAATCAGTCAACACATCTGAAAACACATGAGAGGATTCACACTGGAGAGAAACCGTACACATGTGATCAATGCAGGAAGGGTTTTGCACGAAGAGGAACCCTTATGACACATATGAAAATTCATACAGGAGAGAAACCGTACACATGTAATCAATGTGGAAAGAGTTTAAAGTGCAAATATAGTCTTGAGCGTCACATGATTGTTCATACTGGAGAGAAACCATACACATGTGATCAATGCGGGAAGAATTTTGCATTGAAAGGAATCCTTATAACACATATGAGAATTCATACAGGAGAGAAACTGTACACATGTAATCAATGTGGGAAGAGTTTGATTAACAAATGTAGTCTTGAGCTTCACATGAGAGTTCATACTGGTGAGAAACTGTACACTTGTGATCAGTGCGGGAAGAGTTTCTCACACTCAGCAAACCTTAAGAGACACATGAACATCCACACTGGAGAGAAACTGTACTCATGTGATCAATGTAGCAAAAGATTTTTGAGGGCTTCAGACATAAAGCAGCACCTGAAACTTCATACAAAGGAGAAACCGCATTCATGTAATTGTTGTGGAAAGAGTTTTTCACGTCTACAACATTTGAAAGAACATCAGAAAATGCATGCTGCTGTGAGAGAGTACATGTGCTTGGAGTGTGAAAAGACTTTTACTTCAGCAAACTGTTTAAAACTGCACCAGAGGATTCACACTGGAGAAAAACCTTTCAAGTGTTCACACTGTGACCAGAGATTCAGTCATGCAGGAAATATGAAAAGACATGAGAGGATTCACACTGGAGATAAACCGTATCACTGCACTGAATGTGAGAAGTGTTTCAGTCGTCCATCTGCTCTATACAATCATACAAAAAACTATCACAGTAAGTATTCAAGATTCATGATATTCTGATCAAATCAGAGATTGAGTTCCTCCCAAAAATAACTGTCAAAACATTTTATTATTGTGCTTTTTTAATACACTGTTTTTAAAATGACTAATAAACTGTCATGTAGCTTTGCAACTGATTCTTCTGTATCTCTCTTGTAAGAAGGGATGGGAACTAGAAAACGGTATTTAATGAAAAAAAGAATAACATTAAAGAGCTGGACTGATGTGCAGTATCGTGAGAATTGTAATAACGTTAAAATTTTACATTTACATTTAATCATTTAGCAGATGCTTTTATCCAAAGGGACTTACAAATGAGAACAATAGAAGCAATCAGATCAACAAGAGAACATCAACAGTATGCAAGTGCCATGACAAGTTTCAGTCTAGTACAGAACACATAGCCAGGTTTTTTTTTTTGATTAAGAATATGAAAGACAAGACAAGAAAAGGTAAGTGCTAGTATTAGTTTGTTAAAGGCAGGGTAGGTAAAAAAAGGTATAAAAAACTTTTTTTCCAAATTTGTTTAAACTTTATTTAAATATCAATACATAATTAAAATGTAAGTACTCTGAAAAAGAAAGTATAAAAATCGAGTGACTGTAGACCTCTCACGACTGTTTTAAAGACAGCTCATTATTTCCATTCACTCCACCCCCTCCCTTCTGGGCTCCTTCCAAAGCCTCTACTATGGCTCGCTAAGTAATGTTATGTTAGCTATATTACGCAGCTACGTGTGCTAATGACACATGCTTCATGAAAAAAATATGTATGATCAAAATACAAAAAGAAAGATTTACCTGTCCAGCAGAAATAAAGCCATCAAGGAGTCACTTTTCATCCCCTTGAGTTCCCTCAGTTCTCGCCATCGCTGGAAAGCCACGCCGATTTTAACTCGCATTTTATTTCTTTGTTTATCCAAAGACTTTTTGTTCATTGCCTTTTCTTGTACTGTTACTGTCTTCCTTTTTTTGCCTGGTTTGCCTTCACTAACTGCATAGGCTGGTTCTGTGAATTTTGCTTGCTGTTTCTCTGCCATTGTTTTGGTATTCCTAGGATCCGTGCCTGTTGAATCAAACGTGCTGTTTCCTCAAATCAAACGTGCACTCGCAAGTGGGCAGGTCATGTGTGGCAAAAGGGTGGTTGCCATGGTTGCGAGAGAGTGACAGTCGCCTAAGCCAATCCTATGTTTCGTCCCGAAATGGAAATAATTAGCTGTGTTTAATACAGATTAAACGGTCTAGAGTCACTCGATTTTTATACTCTTTTTATCAGAGTACTTACATTTTAATTATGCATTGATATATATAGAAAGTTTAAACAAATTTGGAAGAAAGTTGTTTATACATGTATTACCTACCCTGCCTTTAAGTGCTGGCGAAAAAGATGAGTCTTTAGATGTTTTTTTGAAAATGAGTAAAGACTCAGCTGTTCGAATTGATTGATTGGGAGGTCATTCCACCAGCTGGGCACAGTCCAGGAAAAGGTCAGTGAGAGTGATTTTAACATATTTGAGATGGCACCACAAGGCGTCGATCACTTGCAGAGCGCAAAATTCTGGAGGGCACATAAGATTGAACTAGTGAGTTTAGGTATGTTGGTGCCGTGCCAGTGGTCGTCTTGTAGGCAAGCCTCAGTACCTTGAATTTGATGCGAGCGGCTACTGGTAGCCAGTGTAACCTGATGAGGAGAGGAGTAACGTGAGCTTTTTTGGCTCATTGAAGATAGCCCTCGCTGCCGCATTCTGGGTCAAGAAGTTGGGTGGCTTGCTCTGACAAAGAGGGCCTAATCTTCCTAATGTTGTATAAGGCAAATCTGCAGGACCGGGTCATTGTAGCAATATGGTCTGTGAAGCGTAACTCATGGTCCATCACAACTCCTAGGTTTCTGGCTGTCCTGGAAGGAGTTATGGTTGACGAACCCAGCTGTATAGAGTAGTTGTGATGAAACTTTGGGTTAGCTGGAACCACCAGCAGTTCTGTTTTAGTAAGGTTGAGCTGAAGGTGATGGTCATTCATCCAGCTAGAAATGTCACTCAGACAGGCTTGAAATGCGAGCAGCTACCGTCGGGTCATCGGGTTGGAATGAAAAGTAGAGTTGGGTGTCATCAGCGTAGCAGTGATAAGAAAAGCCATGCTTCTGAATGACAGATCCTAATGACGTCATGTAGATGGAGAAGAGAAGTGGTCCAAGTACTGAGCCTTGAGGAACCCCAGTAGCAAGTTGTTGTGACTTGAAAACATCACCCCTCCAAGACACCCTGAAGGATTTATCAAAGAGGTAGGACTTAAGCTTTACTGGAGAGACACACATGATAATCGCATGAGATTAATCGTGCAGCCCTATTCCAGAGTGAAGAGAGGAGTTGATAATGTGAGTAATTGAAGGTATGATTGAAGAAGAAATTGCTTGAAGGAGGTGAGTGGGGATCGGATCAAGTGGACAAGTAGTAGGATGATTGGACAGGATAAGTTTGGAAACGTCCATCTCTAAGAGTGGAGAGAATGAGGAAAGAGAGGAGAGACTGATACACACTATGGTGGTAGTTTCTTGATTTATGGCATTTCCTCTCTGCAGCCCTGAGTTTAGAGCGATGTTCACGCAGAACATCGGACAGCCAGGAGGCAGATGGGGTGGTGTGAGCGCGTCTAGATGACAGTGGGCAAAAGTTGTCCAAGCAAGAGGTTAGAGTGGAGCAAAGAGTGTCCGTAGCACTGTTCGTGTCCAGAGCACTGTTCGTGTCCAGAGCTGAAAACTGAGAGAGTGAAGGAAGTGACAATGAAACCACAGAAGTTAGGCGAGATGGAGAGAGTGAGCGTAGGTTCCGTCGAAAGGTGACCTGCGTTGGAATTTGTGCCGCTTCACGAGTAAGTGCTAGTTAGCAGTAATGAGGAAGTGGTCTGAGGTGTGCAGTGGAGGAACTAAAGAGCTGTCAACGGAGCAACAGCGTGTGTACATGAGGTCCAATTGGTTGCCTGATTTGTGAGTCGCTGTAGTAGACACTCGCTTGATATCAAATAAGGCGAGCAGAGTGTTGAAGTTAGCAGCCTGGAGTTTATCTAGGTGGATGTTGAAGTCACCAAGCAGTACCAGAGGAGTATCATCTTCAGGAAAGTTTGATAGCAGCACATCCAGCTCCTCCAAGAATTTTCCCAATTGACCTGAGGGACGTTAAATGACCACAAAGTGGATTTCAACAAGGTGGGTTATAGTAATTGCATGTGATTCAAATGAACCGTTACCCGTAGGTGATGGTTGAAGATCAAATTTCCATTCTTTTGATATAAGGAAACCAGTACCTCCACCCCTCCCAGTCGTACGAGGAGTGTGGGAACAAGTGAAATTAGTGGACAGGGCTGCGGGAGTCATAGTGTCTTCATGTTTTATCCAAGTCTCAATCAGTGCCATGAGGTTGAGACCAGAATTAGTAGCAATAGAAGAAATGAAGTCTGCTTTGTTAACAGCAGACTGGCAGTTCCAGAGACCAACTGGAATGGAGAGCGTAGTAGTAGAGGTCAGAGGGACATGCCATATATTTGTCAGATAGGCCTTCCTTCGATGTATATTGCATGCTCTCCGAGTGTTAGTAGTGATAGTAGAGATCTGAAAGCACATAGTGGCTACAAGTGTACAAGCTATACAAAAATTAAAGGGGAGAAAAGCAAATCTCAAGTGCCTTGTCGTTGTCCTTGCTTGGTGGAGTCACACAGGTAGAGTCAATGGTCCTTACACCCTTATATCTTAACAATACCCAGGGCTTGAGTTGAGTGGGGATGGCAAAAAAATGACAAAAGCATCTCCTCAGTAAAATGTTATAGAAACTGAAGTGCCTTAAACAAAAATTGTACCACACTGATTTTTTTATTTATTTATTTTACAGCAAAGTGTTTAAAACTGCATGAGAGGATTCCCACTAGAGAGAAACCTTATAAGTGTTCACACTGTGACCAGAAATTCAGTCATTTATCAAATCTGAAAAGACACGAGAGGATTCACACTGGAGATAAACCGTATCACTGCAATGAATGTGGGAAGTGTTTCAATCGTTCATCTGCTCTACACAGTCATACAAAAAACTATCACAGTAAGTATTCAAGATACAGCTGAAATTCTGATCAAATCAAAGATGGAGTTCCTCACCAAATAAGTATTAAAACATAATATTTTATGTTTCTTTTTTTAATTTGTTGTTGTATTTAAAATTACTAATTATTCTTCCCCGTATGATGTATTTAGAAAATACAGATGCAAGATAAACTGTCATGTAGCTTTGCAACTGA
The DNA here is from genome assembly GCF_963082965.1 of Carassius carassius. NCBI lineage: Eukaryota > Metazoa > Chordata > Actinopteri > Cypriniformes > Cyprinidae > Carassius > Carassius carassius. The sequence continues at coordinate 49,943,549 of NC_081755.1, forward strand.
TCCTTATTTGCTTCTCTTGTAAGAAGGGATGGGTACCAGAACGTAGTATTTAATGAAAAAAAGGATAACATTAAAGAGCTGTAATGATGTGCAGTATGGTAAGAATAGTAATACCATTAAAACCTTAATGATACCCAGGGCTCGAGTTGAGGGGGGATGGCAATAAAAAGACAAAAAGCATCCCCTCAGTAAAAGTTATAGCCACTGAAGTGCCTTGAACTAAAATTGTACCACACTGATTTTTTTTTTTCTCATATAAAAATACATGAAATCGGTCCTGGAGCAATCCAGAAGATTGTTGATACTCACGTTATCAACTCCTCTCTTCACTCTGGAACATTTCCCTCAGCATTCAAGCAGGCTCGGGTAAGCCCACTGCTCAAGAAACCATCTCTGAATCCAGCGCTTCTTGAAAACTACAGACCGGTATCCCTTCTTCCATTCATTGCAAAGACACTTGAGCGAGCTGTGTTCAACCAGTTTTCTATGTTCCTTGTACAGAACAACCTCCTGGACAGCAACCAATCTGGCTTCAAAAATTGGTCACTCAACTGAGACTGCTCTGCTCTCGGTTACTGAAGCCCTGCGACTAGCAAGAGCAGCTTCAAAATCTTCGGTACTCATCTTACTGGACCTTTCTGCTGCTTTTGACACTGTTAATCACCAGATTCTCCTGTCCACCCTCAGAAAGATGGGCATCTCTGGAACTGCACTCCTGTGGGTTAAGTCCTACCTCTCTGACAGATCCTTCAGTGTGTCTTGGAGGGGTGATGTTTCAAAATCACACCACCTTGCTACTGGGGTTCCTCAAGGCTCAGTACTTGGACCACTTCTCTTCTCAATCTACATGACATCATTAGGATCTGTCATTCAGAAGCATGGCTTTTCTTATCACTGCTACGCTGATGACACCCAACTCTACCTCTCATTCCAACCAGATGACCCGACGGTAGCTGCTCGCATTTCAGCCTGTCTGAGTGACATCTCTAGCTGAATGAATGACCATCACCTTCAGCTTAACCTTACGAAGACAGAACTCCTGGTGATTCCAGCTAACCCATTGCTTCATCACAACTTCTCTATACAGCTGGGCTCATCAACCATTACTCCTTCGAGGACAGCTAGAAACCTAGGAGTTATGATGGATCATCAGTTAAGCTTCACAGACCACATTGCTACAACTACCCGGTCCTGCAGGTTTGCCTTATCGACATTAGGAAGATTAGACCCTTCCTGTCAGAGCAAGCAACCCAACTTCTTGTCCAAGCGCTTGTTCTCTCCAGACTGGACTATTGTAATGCTCTCCTGGCGGGCCTTCCTGCATGTACTGTCAAGCCTCTGCAATTGATCCAGAATGCAGCAGCGAGGGTTATCTTCAATGAGCCAAAAAAAGCTCACGTTACTCCTCTCCTCATCAGGTTACACTGGCTACCAGTAGCTGCTCGCATCAAATTCAAGGTACTGATGCTAGCCTACAAGACGACCACTGGCACGGCACCAACTTACCTAAACTCATTGGTTAAATCTTATGTGCCCTCCAGAAGTTTGCGCTCTGCAAGTGATCGACGCCTTGTGGTACCATCCCAAAGAAGTTCAAAATCACTCTCACGGACCTTTTCCTGGACTGTGCCCAGCTGGTGGAATGACCTCCCAATCTCAATTCGTACAGCTGAGTCTTTACTCATTTTCAAGAAACGGCTAAAGACTCATCTTTTTTGCCTGCACTTAACCAACTAACACTAGCACTTTTCCTTTTCTTGTCTTTTAATTAAAAAAAAAAAAAAAAAAAAAAAAAAAAATTGCGTTCTATACTAGACTAACTGAGACTTGTCATGGCACTTGTATACTGTTGTTGTTCTCTGGTTGACCTGACTGCTTCTATTGTTCTCATTTGTAAGTCGCTTTGGATAAAAGCGTCTGCTAAATGATTAAATGTAAATGTAATGTAATGTAATGGGTTGAAAGTCACATACAATAAGAATAATTTGAGTAAAGAAATAATAACAAAAATAATTAACCCTTTAACTGTCACCCCCCTTTTTGGGGATACATGTGAATATGCACTATACAAACTTAAATAGTTGTAATTCATGAACACTTTAGAATATAAACATAAGGATGGTCTCTTTTGAAAGAAGACACTTAGAAGATTATTGCTGTATTGGAATATTTTAAAAATATATTTTTGTCTAAAAGTTATTGAAGTTTGTTTATTGTTATGAAAATGTACTAAAATATTTGTTTTATTCTAATAAATGTACATATTTAAAAAAATGTGTTTTAGCCTAAAAATGCTAAAAAGTAAAACCCATAAGTCTAACAAAGTTCTGTTTTAAATTTCATCTTGATATCTGAAAAAATGAGGTTTCTGTGGGACTTTTTGCTGCTACAACACAAAAGGCCACTAGGAGTAACCGATGCTCCTTTTGTGACCCCTAAAGGTCATTTAGTTACTTGAACTGACATCTGACACCACAAAATACACTGAGACTAGGTTTTTTACCTTTTTTTTCTTTACTTTTCTACAAACTATTCACATATGTTTATACTTTTCTATACATATGAAAAATGGAACTTATGAATAAGAAAAAAATAAAACAAAAATATTAGAAAACTCAATCTCCAACTATTTACAATATTTCAACTATTTACAAACTTTTCACATCGTTGTACAACTTTTCACAAATTTTTACAACTTTTCACCACCCCTCAGTCCTAAACTACAAATTGTGCTCATCATGCCAGGGGTTGAAACAGTCTCTTGTTGCCTGGAAACACAGCTGTGCATTGCATGCCTGGCAGATAACGAGTGTTTTTTGGTGGCACACTCTGCATCTCCTCTTTGTATCATCACCGATTTCTGTGATGTATTTGGGCCTGTGGCATGCATTGCCCAAGGGTCCTCCTGTAATTTGAGCTGCAGCAGTAGGGGCAGAAGGATCAAGGGGTGCAGAAGTAGCAGGATCATTCCAATCAGCAAGCTCCAGAACCAGGGCTTCACGGAACTCTCTTTGTGTTTTGGGTTTTTGGTTCCGTGCTAGAGCCATCTGCTGATGAATGATGAACGCATTCACCACAGCGATATCAATGAAGTGGTAGAATAGGGCACGGTACCACTTCCTGGTCTTTCGGAGAACAGTGTAATAGCCGATGAGGGCATCGGAGAGATCAACTCCTCCCATGTTCCTGTGTGGAAAATAATAGGACATATTTCAAATCAAGTAAATAATGTGAACATATCTACACAATTTTTTATACAACATCACTGAATAAAATCAACTCACTTGTTATAGTCAGCCACTGCAGCAGGTATAGGAACAGTCAGCTCCGTCCATTCTCCACTTCTCGTCCTCATCCTCCTCTGTACTGTGCGGTCTCCATTTGCTGAATGGAAGGAGGAGCACATGAGCACCTCCCTGGTGTCCTTACATTCAACAAACAGTAGCTTGTCCTTGCGTATCCACCTCATACTCCCACGTGGAGCATTTCTGGGCAGTCTGTTGTCAGTGGCTTGCGGGAAGCCCACCCGGTTGCTGCGAACAGGCCCAGATGCCCTTCTGGAGGAGGTCTCTGAACAGTGTTGGGCTGGTGTAGAAATTGTCCACATACAGCTTGTAGCCTGTTCCTAAGATTTTCTCATCCACCAGCGCCATCACTGATTCATAGCTGAGTCCTTTATTTTGTTCTGCTTGTGCCACAGGGGATTTGCCCTCATAGATAAAAAAAATCCCATGTGTAGCCATATGTGGAATAGGCTAAAACAAAAAGTTTGTACCCCAATTTTGTTGGCTTCTCCTTCAGATATTGTTTTAGCCCAATTATCGCCTTTGATGCCACCATCCGTTCGTCTACTGCAATGTTCTGATGAGGATGGAAGAAGGTCTTGCAGGCATCACGTATCTGCTGATAGACCGGCTTCAGTTTGCCAAGGCGATCATAGGCAGGTGTTCCTTTTTTTTTCATGTTCTCAGCATCCTTTTTTGGATCACTGAGATGCAGTGCCGATGATATTGCAAGAAATTTCCTGCCTGAAATTACACTTGCTGGAAAGCCTATTCTGTAGAGTCTGGACCCATTCCAGTAATCCGTCAGACCAGGAACTTTTACCAGACCCATGTAGATTACTACTGACAGGTAGGAGTATAGATCCTCTACGGACATGTTCTGCCATGGCTTTCTTGCAGCATCTTGATTTTGTTCTGCATAGACATTCAAATTCTGAATAATCGTCTGGCATACTGAGGGTGAAAGATACAGCTGAAAGAGTTCTAGAGCACTGTACGACTCCATAGGTATCAGCTGAGGCCCTGGAGTTCTAGCTGGTCGAAACCACAAACCACTAAAATTGGTAAAGGTTGTATAAAAGAAAAAATATGCATAAACTCACCGATCTAAGGCCGAATCAGAAATTTCTTCAGGCAGAAGCATGTCTGGCTCATCATCACTTGATGGATGATTTTGTTCATCTTCACTTTTGCAAAGTTCCTCAACAACATCTAACAATGTATAATGCCTTTTAGGCCATTGTGGATCCATCTTGTGAATGTGAGGTGAAAAATGACAGTGTAGTCTGTGTTCTGGCTTTTTACTTTGCAGATTTACAAATATTCACCAGGTTTTCCAAACAGACCGCTGAGCGTGATTGGCACTTGTTTGCAATCAATCATAAACACGTTTTCTATTGGATAAAGTTTATCTTGTCATCAGTGTTCAAAGAGATCATTGGTCAACTGATATGCTGAAATCGAAGGAGCCCTAGTGACAGCTCTAGCTGCTCATTATGGCTACTGAGACGGTCTTGTTATTGTGTAATTGTTATTATAAAACGGCAGTGAAATATCTATTCAGGAGTCTTAGACCTTTCCAATGATATATAGTTTGTCCTGATTGCATTAGGATTTAACTGTAATATAGTGAAGTAAACTTAGGCGTCCCGTATACGGGACGGTGACAGTTAAGAGGTTTTAACTATGTAGGCCACTTACAGTACATCCTGAGATTGCTAGATTGCTACAGCATTTCACACTGATACTCATAGCTAATCATACAGCGACACCGTATAGTCAATAGTCGGTCGGCGTGATTTTGCCAAGAAAGAGATGTTACTAGATCAACATCTTTTGATGATCCTGGATCTACATTATTATCCAAAAATATAGACTTAACCTAATCCCTACCCCTAAACATTACCCTACTCATAATTTAATCCTAAAGTCAATGAGAAATGATAGCTGATTAACAAGGGTGTAGAAGCACCTAAACCTGATTGTAAACACAAACAAGATATTTCCTGAAAAGTTATATTTCAGTTCTGATTGGTTGATTGGAATTTTGTTCCAACATCAACAAGGATGTTGATCCAGGAACATGTTATACTTGGTGAAATCACGCTCGCTTCATATAGACCACATTCACACTGATAACTGTGATTTACACACCACAGCTGATGTTCGGTCAAACAGATGGTAATCATGCAGATACAACCTCATTCCCCACAAAACACACATATATGAAAAATGTTGAAGAGGAAAAAAAAGAAAGTATTATTTATTTTTCTTGATTAGAATTAAAGAAATTCCCCTGACCTAATGTTATTTTACTGTGTGTGTTACTGTGAGGCAATATGAGAGCTGACATTATCAAGTATGTGACAGACTTTGCAACAAACAAACAAAAACATGCCTTATTCAAAGTCCAAAGGCATTTACTGCGCAATTAAGCTTATTAGATCGCAGTTAGAAAGCCCTTATAATTCAAGCAATGAAAGAAAAAAATACCCATGTATGAGTTATTTTTATATTCATTGCACAAGCAATGTATTTTTCTGAATATCAGCACAAGTGCGTGAGAGCAAATGTGCTATTATTACTTTGTTACAGTGCATAGGAACACAGTAAACTAAGAGGCAGCAAGGGAAGACCGCTGGTACAGTCTCTGACAGCAATTTATTTAAACCAAGTAATAAAACCATAGTTAATTTGCGGTTACCATGGCTACAAAAGAACGATGATTTTTGGTGTTATTGTTTAAACCATGGCTAATTATCACAAGGGAACCTGGAAAGTCAGAGAGAATATTAGTTGTGTTTGCGGTGGTGAAATGATTTCCAACATTAAAAGCGCGAATGGGGGAATGGCGGGTGTTTTTTTTTTTTTGAGCAACTGGGAGTTGGTGCACTACACAAACTGCGTACTCTGCGTGTATGGTGCGGTGGTACTGCTGTAATAATTTTGTTGTTATAAAAACTAAAACCTTAAAATGCATTATATAAAAACAATAAGGCAATAATGATTGGCTAATAAAACTGTTAAATATACATTATGTAGGCTGGAGGATCAGGTCTTTGTTCAGGCTATTGGCCAAAACATTTAATTAAAATATTCACTTAATCTTTCATTTTTTGGTCAGCTTTTTGTTATGGATGACACAGACTTTATAATTTCTTCAACAAAAAAAAAAACATGTGGACATCACAACCCTCACAAAAATAAACCATGGTTTTATTATAGTAAAACTGCTTAACTTTCTTTTGCACGATTTCTGAATGCTTGACACTATAAAATAAATAAGAGTCATAATATGGTTATGAGAGCTACAAAAGTTAATAAAGTAAAAAGAGAGCTACAATTGTCATTTGTAAATAATACAATTTATTCATGTATTAACGTTTTTATTTAACTTTTTATTTTATTAAAGTTCCCCATAGTAGTTTTTTATTTATTTTATTTTATTTTTTTAGTATTATTATATTTGAGGAAGGGGGGAACAACAATACAATCCTGCTTGGAGCACCCATTTGGACAGCAGCAGCCCTGTATATTATTATAGCTATATTATAATTTCACAAAGAAATGTACAACATTTTGTCCAGTGGAGGAGCACTTACTCGCGTATTAGTCATTCATTTCTCTGTTTTACTTCATATATTGAAATTCTGAAATTGTATTCTTATAATGGTACATTTAGTAAGGGTAGAATATATCAGTTTTTCTATATGAAAATTATATAATCGGGACACTACATAGGATTGTTGGAAGGGGAATAATCAGCCCCAGATCAGCTCGATTATCTTTTGGTGTGTACCCTGCGCTGTTACATCAGGGTTCATCTCGATTTTCACATTTCTCCAACTTTTTTACAAGATACTGAAAATAAACCATTTATTTTTTACTTTTATTTCAGAGTTGATTGAAGAAAACGAGGAGAATGAAGAATTAAGTGAAGTTGAGGAGAAAAATCAAGTCAAAACTGAAGAAAAACTTGAGTTGCTCTCAAACCAAACAGAAATATTTAAAGAAAAGAAGAGGCAAGAAATCTTTCATCTGCATTCAGTGTGGAAAGAGTTTGACAAGCAGAACGAGTCTTGAGCATCACATGAGAGTTCATACTGAAGAGACACTGTACACTTGTGATCAGTGTCGGAAGAGTTTCACACAATCATCAAACCTAAAGGAACACATTAGGATCCACACTGGAGAGAAACTACTCATGTGATCAGGGCAGAAAAACATTTTTTGAGAGCTTCAGACCTGAAGAATCACCTGAGAGTTAATGCACAGGAGAAACCACATTCATGTCAATTGTGTGGCAACAGTTTTTTTTTGTTTCTAAAAAGAAAATACATACTGGAGTGAGAGAGTACATGTGCTTTGAGTGTAAACATTTTTTGACTTTTACCTCGGTGATCTGTTTAAAACTGCGCCAGAAGATTCACACTGGAGAGAAACTTCATAAGTGTCCACACTGCAACAAGAGATTCAGTCGGTCATCAAGTCTGAAAACACACAAGAGGATTTACACTGAAGACAAATCATGCCACTGCGCTGCATCTGGGACGTGTTTCAATCATTCATCTGCTCTACACAGACATAGCCTACAAAAAACACTCCCAATAAGGCCCCATACACACAAAGATGCATTTAGCTGTATTCATCCAGACGGATCAAGCATTTAGGGAGCCTGAAACCGCAATTGTATTTTTTTTAAACCGGGTCCCAGAGTGGATAAATCTCAAATTGACACCTGATCTTTTTTGTGTGTACATTCAGTCTGTATATTTTGTGAAACGGTGTTATCATCACCGCACGTCTTTACCCGTGGTGTTGATGAGCCCTAAGCAGATCATCTTCAGATCCAGCACTTTCAGATCTGAGTCCTCAACAAATGTGAAACAAGAATGCATTGAGCAAGAAAATATACAGTACTCAGAATAAATCTGTTCTAACCATGACATGACAAAGAAACATTATCTAAGATTTTCACAGTAAATGAAGTTAATCTTCATCTTCGAAATCAGCAGATTCAACTGAGATTCAGATCAACTCAAAGATGGAGTTCCTCCACAAAGAACGATGTCACAAAGGTTTTATTCTTGTATGTCAGTTTCATGATTTAAATAATATTGTGCTTTCTTATGAGTTTCATTAAATCCATGTTCAGTTGTCTTATAACGCATATCGCCTGTAGTTTGCTTACGTTTTCATGAAGGAAAGTAGCTTTTTACAAACTGTTCTTGTTCAGGACGCTGAAGAGGAGACTAACTTTTAAGAGATACCAAGATAAATTTTTAATTTGTTCTTCATTATTTCTTTTAAAACACGTCATTCTTCTATGATATATTTAGAAAACACAGATGCAAGTTATACTGTCATGTAGATTTGTAATTGATCTTTAATTGCTTCTCTTGTAAGTAGGAATGAATATCTGACCTCAGTAATGAGTCCTGGGGCTAAATTATGAAAGACCATCATATTAATAAGCTCTAATTTTAATTGTTCTGCTTTCGGTGCTGGAGAAATACACTTACAATTAATTATTGGTATATAATTATTATCCATAATAATAATATCCAGATATCCGTCTGCGATGCGTTATCATTTTTTGCAATCCAGAAGCAAGCTCTATTGTACTTTAGGGCTGTGTGATTAATCTAATTGTATTTTTGATTGAGTCTGACTTCCGAGGATTATGTAAGCTGTTATCAACGGTTACCTGTGCATTAAACGATTTGAATGCATGGCGTGGAGGACTCTGCAAAGTGCATTCAAAACTGTTAATTGCCAACTAGCCACTAATTATCCTGCTTAGCCCATGGTCATTTTCCAGCATTCACATATTAAAGATGTTTATTTGTGCTGCCATATTAGACTGGAATGATAAAAATTACGTTTATTTTCGTGTTAGTATGGTTGCCAATGTTGAAGCTCATTAATATAGAACATGATTAAACTGACCTGGAATTACCTGTGCAGTTAAACCAATTTAATCAACACCTGTCAGCCAATCGATCGAGCATTCAGACATACAATGGCATGGGAAAACAATTAATCCAGTTTAATAAAATAAATGAACACTAATAAAACAGAGTAACAAACCAATTCCAATATATATCTTTTTCCACATCATGGTAAAGTTTTCAGACTATGAGGCATTCACATATAAACAACTGATTATGGAAATGGGATGGTTCATTTGTATTACAAAGTATTACTTTTGCAAACATTACTTGAACTGCTGCTGATCATTAATCTTTAGTCTATAATATTCTGACCATTGGTGGCCGTCTCTACATGCCATTGCTGTTGTGTTCAGTGGATATTATCGAGCAGCCTCCCACTAACCCAACAGCTGAGTTACACAAACACTACCCAAATAGTGGGATAAAATCAGACTATATTTAGATTCACATTGACATATTATGCTGTTAATATATATATATATAACATTTTAACATTATTAAAAGATCCCATGTTTCTATAAGAATAACTTTTAAATGGTTGATCAACTACAAAATTGTTACATGCATATTATTGAAAAAAAGCACCCCATTACAACAAATCTTAACCTGCTTGAAGCTTTATAATGTTTTGTATTCTGCATATCTGAGCGAGCAGAGCTTATTAACATTTAAAGATGAATGAAGAATAAAGACCAACCTTCTGGTTCCTCGTGTTTTATTCTCCAGGTTTCTGGTTCCTCTTGTTTTATTCTCCAGGTTTCTGGTTCCTCGTGTTTTATTCTCCAGGTTTCTGGTTCCTCGTGTTTTATTCTCCAGGTTTCTGGTTCCTCTTGTTTTATTCTGTAGGTTTCTGGTTCCTCGTGTTTTATTCTCCATGTTTCGGGTTCCTCGTGTTTTATTCTCCATGTTTCGGGTTCCTCGTGTTTTATTCTCCAGGTTTCTGGTTCCTCGTGTTTTATTCTCCAGGTTTCTGGTTCCTCGTGTTTTATTCTCCAGGTTTCTGGTTCCTCGTGTTTTATTCTTATAGTTTCTGGTTCCCTCGTGTTCTCTTCACTCTCCTCTTTAATAAACATCATCTTCACAGAAGCAGATCTCAGTTCAGATGATACTCCTCCAGATATTCCTGCTTGCTTCAAAACTTAGTCACGACTTTGAGGACGAGAATATTACAGGCATTTACTGACTTGAAACTAATTTTCTTCCTCTGAGATTTATTGGTGTTTGGCAAACAAACACCCGCTAGACTGGAGTGTGAAGCGGCTAAAGGATATGTTTACTATAGTAAACTGTAGTAAATTATTTACTACACATTTTTTACTTATATTGACTAAAGTGAGCTCATAAAATGTAGTAAATTGTAAACTGTAGTAAATTGTAGTACGCTGTAGTATATTATAGTATTTACTACACTTTATTAATATATATATATATATATATATATATATATATATATATATATATATATATATATATATATTATATCTGCATTATTGCTGGGTCTGCTATTGATGTTTTATCATTTGGATTTGTTTGGTTGTGCCCTTTGTCGTCTGTGGATAATTAAAATAACTATTTCCTTCATCGTGCACATTGCTTTACACACCAACACGTGACAGAATAGCAGACCCTAAAGTGAGTAAGTTTAGTGGTGTTTTTCCTTCTTTTTTGTTTTGTTTTTACCCTCTCCCGGTATGGCTTTACCAGCCATCCAGCTCCTATGCCTGGATCAGTTGGACCGTTCACTGGAGGACGACACCAAGGACTTTATTGATCTGGCGTGTCTTACCCACTTCCCAGACCACTTTCTGTCTGTGTTTTTTATTACACCAGCCTTAGTGAGTGGTGTAAGGCAAGCCTACCAGCGAATTATCCCAAAGAACATTTTGCTTTCGTGGAGTGGGTGCTGGAAAATAACAGATCACCGTTCAGCATCTACCCTGCTGAGGAGGTTTTTCTCCAGCCCCACTCCCGAAGCAGAGACTGACCAGTCGCCATCACGCTGCATGGAAGTACTGCCTGAGCCCACTGCGACAGAGCTGATCGTCGCCATGGAGTGCGTGGACTGGCAACATTGTCGGTTCCTGAGGGAGTTTTGGTGGAAATCCAGGGCTTGGAGGTAAGCCCCGCCCACACTCCCACCACTGAGGTTGAGTTGCAACTGGTCACTGGACCATACTATGAGGAACTTATGGACATTTTTCAGAAGGATTTAATAGATTGGTTTGGGGAGGCATTACCCAATTCTCCTGTGTCTCCGCTGGTTCCACCCAGCCCTGAATCTCCTGCATCTCCATTGGTTCCGCCCTGTCCTGAATCTCCTGTGTCTCCTTGGCGTGAGGATTCCCTGTCTCTGCCTCCGAGCCCTGGACTCCACCTCGCTCCTTCGACCCATCGGCTCCGCCTTGGCACTTAGCTCCCTTGTCTCCACCGTTACCTGTCATGCCACCAGCTCCACCGGGCTCCCTCGTCCCTCTGGCTCCACCTTGGTCAGTCGTCGACCATCCGCCACCTCCGGACTACATCCCTCCGACTCTGTCAGTCTCCTTCTTCCCTCCTGCTCCACCTCCATCCTCATTCGCTCCGGCTCTGCAGCGGTTTTCCGGAGCCCGCCTCCGTCTTGGTTGCCTGTGCCTTCAGTGCTGCCTTGGCCCTCTGGATCCTCCATGTTACCCTGGCTCTCCATCTGCTCGGCTCCATCCTGGGCTCCTCATCCATTGGTGTAGTATCTGTCAGTTGGCCCCCCTGGTGTGGTCTGCTCTTACTCCACCATGGCTCCTCTTGCCGCCGACTCCACCGTGGGCCACCATTCTGGCTGGCCTCTGGAGCTCAATGTGGCTCCTCCTACTCCGGGCTTCTTCCTCCATCCACTCCACCCTGGCACTATGGTCTATGCACCCTCTCCATTGCCTTGCCCTTTGCCTGCCCCATGCCTGCCTCCTGAACCCCCACCCTCCCTCCGCTGGACTATATCTGTCGGTGCGGGGATGCACCGTTCCGGGAGGGGGGAACTGTCACAGTTATGGACTTCTGTTCTTACAGAGTATCCTTAATTGGTCATGTTCCTTTTCTTGTTAATTAATTTGCCCCACACCTGTTTCTGTTTCCCACTGATTACATTCCCAGTATTTAAAAATCTGTGCTCTCCATTATTGCTGGGTCTGCTATTGATATTTGATCATTTGGATTTGTGTTTGGTTGTGCCCTTTCTCTCCTGTGAATAATTAATATAACTATTTTTACATGTCCTTCATGCACAACAAGTGTGACATACAGATAGATATCATTTGTATTTTAGTCTAAAGGACATTGTATAAGGCACAAAAAAAAAGTTTTTGCTTATAATACTTTAAATACACAACAATCTTTCAGAGAGGCTAATTTTATGTGCTGCAGGTAAAAACTCTCTCAAAAACCTCCTGCCTCATTTCTATCAGAAACTGATGAACAAAATAATTGCAATACCGTAAATAATGATAGCAGAATGTTATTAAAATATTGGATAAGGATTAGGATAAGCTCTTAAACGACATCTATTCTCAATCAACATCTTTATGAACACATTTTTTTTAATTTTAAAGCCTTTTTTTTCTCAACTGCCGTAAAATTCACATTACTAATAGTTCACTTTTCATTCATGAAGAAATGTAGCAAAAATGTGTCTCAGCGAAAAATATACTTTTTAAGATGAAAATGAAATTACCGTTCCCATGCTGCATTCCAATGTTGATCCACCGGTGAATCAACATTGGTACCATGGTTGAATCAACGTTGGATTGTTTTAATTTTCCAAATTGGATAAACATTAATACTGTGATGTTTCACCATTTAAATCGTGACGTTGTTTCACCAACTTACCTTCCACATGGGCGAATTTTGTTCATTCTGTAGACGTTAGATTAACGTTGAATTAGGTGTTTACTTTTGCCATGAGAAACAAGGTTGATAACGCGACGTTGTTTCACTGTCGTACCTTTCAAGTTTATTTATATAGCACATTTCGTAAACAATGGTCATTCAAAGTGCTTTAAATAAAAGAAAGTAAAATAGACATAAAGAAAAAATAATAACAAAAATAAAACAATTTTAAAACTTTGAAAATGATTTAAAAATTTACTTTTTTAAAATGAATTTTAAAACAGTTAAATAAAAAAGTAAATAAGTAAAATACAGTGCACTTAATCACTTAATGTATTCACATCAAAGTTTACAATATTAACAAATTATTTACAAGTATTGTTTTCAGAGCTATACAGTGTATTTAGTAAAACAAATCTAAGCTATTTTTTATTAAACTAAATAAAATCAAAACCTATCACAAAAGATCAATGCATCTCTACCAGAGGTGACAGTGCAGTGTAGCAGAAGAACAATTTCTTACCAATTTGCCGATAATAAGTTGGATCCTTGATGACTCTACAAGGGGAAAGAAGAAATGGTTTACTGAAAAGTTCTTAAAAAGCAGGATTTCATTTTATACCATTTCTTTGTGGTTCTCAAACTTTTTATACCAAGTACCACTACAGAAATTATTTTGCTCTCTAAATTCCCTTCTGGGTTTTCAGTTGTGAATTTTGACTTCAACTTCTACTAAAGTCATTTTCTGGTAAGATGTCTGTACATCCTAACATGAGTATGGCTTTCAGGTAATGTACACCCCACTGATGATATGCATATGATACACATGCGTCGATACTCCACACTCCAGTTCAGATGGTGGCGGTAATGCACTGATAAGCTAGTCTGCCAACCCCCAGTAAACACTAAAAGAAGAAGAAGAAGCTGCTGCTTTCGGACGCAGCACCAGAATTTAGTCCTCTGAGGAGAGGTGAGCAGTTCACAGCGTGAAACACATTTTACGCAATGTGTACTGTGTTGTCTTCATCGACCATAGCGCTGTTTGTGTGTTTGCTTAGTTAAATATACACATAGTAGAACAACAGCATGCGAGGAAAATGTGTTAAGAGTGATTTCATGCTTTTTTCGTATCTTTTTTCTGAATGATTGTTTGAATGTTTGGAGTGATAATTTTGCTGTTACTGAATGTCTCTGTTAAGGAATTGAAGGCGAAGCGATATCAAGTTTTGCTGCTGTGATTTATTTTTTTCTAACGCAAATTTCTTATGGTCGCTTTTATAACGGATACAGTTAGTAAGGTATTCTCAAGATAATCGCTAATGTTGCGTAAGGGACCGTCTAAAGATTCCAACCACAGTGCAAAACGAAAAACAACAAAGTAAACGATTTCCAATCAGTTATACAAATGAATGTTTTTTTTTACAACTTTGTAGTAAATGTGAATGGCCACACTGACTTAATGAATGCGAGCTACACATTCCCAACATATAGAAAATGGGACCACAGCATTACCCCCCTAATTGAATACTGTATACATGTATAAAGAGAAATAGGAAATAGTGTGCTTTATTGTATTTGTATAAGAGGAGGTATTTAAAAAAAAGTCCTGTTTAAGAAAAAAAAAACATTTTTGTCACTAGGAAGCTACTACAAGTGTGTTTATAAATGATTTTTGTATGTTAAAAGTCATGTTAAGATCATACACTTTGTATTTGTAAGGCTTCTTAAATGTTAAAGTTGGTTTGAATTGCTGATTTTGGCAAATTTTCTTCTAGAAAGAAATTCATGTTGCCTGAAGCTCCTCCCACAAACCCTGCAGAATGAAACCGATTGAAGATACTGAAGAACAAACAGGTTGGTGTTTATTCTTGAACTCATTAATAATGCTGATGATTATAAAGCTTCAACAAATTTAGATTTGTTTCAATAACTTTGTTAGATAATTGTGTAGTTGATCACACATATTTAATAGTCCGATTTGTGCCTATAATGCTTTAAAAGTAATATTAATTATAAGATCAATGTACCTAATTCATGGAGAGTTTCAGCGACATATTAAAAAAAATGCATCAAATGATCAGAATTTGGTACATCAATGGTCTACTTTACACCAGGGTTCAACAGGGTTACTGAGAATCAACCAATTTTACTTTTATTTCAGAGTTGATTGAAGAAAATAAAGAGAAAGAAGAACCGAGTGAAATTGAGGAGAAAAATCTTGCTAAAACTGGAGAAAATCCTTTGAGTTGCTCTCAAACCAAACAGAAAAAATGCAATAAGAGTAGATCCAATAAATATTTCACCTGCACTCAGTGTGGAAAGAGTTTCTCAAGGAAATCTAAATTTGATGTTCATTTGAGAGTTCATACTGGACAGAAACCATACACATGTGATCTGTGCGGAAAGAGCTTCACACAATCATCAAACCTTAAGAGACACGTGAACATCCACACTGGAGAGAAACCCTACAAGTGTTCACACTGTGACAAGAGATTCTGTCGATCAGGAGACCTGAATATACACAAGAGGATCCACACAGGAGAGAAACTGCACACATGTGATAAGTGCGGGAAGAGTTTCACAATAAAGGGCCATCTTACAGAGCACATGAGAGTTCATACTGGAGAGAAACCATTCACATGTGATCAGTGTGGGAAGAGCTTCACACTAAAAGGACATCTTACAGGGCATATAAGAGTTCATACTGGAGAAAAACCGTACACATGTGATCAGTGCGGGAAGGGTTTCACACACTCAGCAAACCTTAAGAAACACATGAACATCCACACTGGAGAGAAACTGTACACATGTGATCAATGCAGAAAAATATTTTTGTGGGCTTCAGATCTGAAGAAACACCTGAGAGTTCATACAAAGGAGAAACCCCATTCATGTCATTTGTGTGGAAAGAGTTTTTCATGTTTAGAAAATGCAAAGAATCATCAGAAAATTCACTCTGGTGTGAGAGACCATGTGTGCTTTGGGTGTGAAAAGACTTTTATTTCAGCAACGTGTTTAAAACTGCACCAAAGGGTTCACACTGGAGAAAAACCTTATAAGTGTTCACACTGTGACAAGAGATTCAGTGCTTCAGGAGACCTGAAGAGACACAAGAGGATTCACACTGGAGAGAAACCGTATCACTGCACTGAATGTGGGAAGCGTTTCAATCAATCATGTTCTTTACACAGACATACAAAACACCGTCACAGATCATCTTCAGATCCAGCTCTTTCAGATCTGATGCGGCATCCTCAGCAAATGAGACACAATAATGAATCAAGCATTAACATATCGTCTTGATAAATCTGTCCTAACCAGACATTAAATGTGACATGATGAAGAAACATTATCTAGTTTTCACAGTGAATAAATCTTCAAAACCAACTCAAAAGATTCAGTTTTTCCCCAAATAAAAATTAAAAAAAGCTTTATTCTTGTAGATCATTTGGTTTCATGATATAAATTATGATTTGTAAAAATCTTACGAGTTTCATATTATGTTCAATTGTCTTATAATGCATTTTTATATCCCTTGATTGTCCATCATCTTTACTGCAGTGATTGTGAATATTGTTCTTACTGTGGTTGTTCTGCAGATCATCTGTGTAAGAAGACCTGGTGAGTTTATAGCCTCACACAATCCACATTCTGGCCAGAGGAGAACTGACCCTCAACTGAATGATCTCTCACAAGTGTTTTTTTTCTTCTCCATTTCTGTCACCGATGGAGTTTGGTTCCTTGCCACTGTCACCTTTGTCTTGCTTAGTTTGGGACACTGAATTTCTGGCAGGATTGTTGACTTGATTGCACAGAAACTATTTGAATTTATTTATTGTATTTATTTATTTTTACCAGTGTATGTGTTGTCTGGGAATTGGAACATCAATCTGATGTTTAGAAAAAAGTGGGTGGGACAGGAGTGAGTGTGTGTGTTTGGGAGGGGAGGGGGATGCAGTTAATGTATCGACACAAAACATATTTTTTAATAGGTGGATCCTACATCCTCTTTTTCCCAGGATTTCTAAATATACCAAAATGTCTGGGATTCGGCTTTTGCTTTCTACAGTCACCAATCATTGTTTGTAGTTGTATAACAACTACATAACATGATATTATGATTTAAGTACACGTTGATTGCCTCAAAATATCTTAATATACACAAATGCCAAATAATAACTTTAATAAAAAGTATTGTTTTTATTTGAAATGTAGGCAGACAAAACTGTCAATGGAGGAGCATAAAAAAAGAAGGAGAGAAAGAATTAACAGTGACCCAAAAAGCAGAAGAGACCAGTTAGAAAATGAGAGACAGAGATGGAAGGATAATGTCCTAAACAAAATGTTAAAAAAGTAGGAGATATAGGACCAAGAGTATTGGAGTAAAGCAAAGAGAAGGTCCAGGACCCGGTTCCCATCGCTAAGTAGTTCTTAACCTATTCCTTAACCTCTCTCTTAATGTTATGACACGATTCCCGACACGTCCGTATGCTAAGTATATATTCTGTAAGTCACACTTTCGTACGGTTGGTCTGGACCATTCGTAAGCTCTCTTAGCATTGTTTGAGCTCAAGATGCTAGTTGTCATCACTGTGCAGCAGTCTTTAGAAATCAGTGCAATGCAGTACAAGTCAAACTATGGTATGACAACAATGATTTTATGTTATGGACATTTTAAGACTAATAATAAAATATGTTCGCAATTGATACAGGCCTATTTATGAAGTTGACTTTATTTGGTATCAGAACTAATATGGTGGTAATTAGCCTAGGCTATTTGGTAATGTCATTAAAGCGTTTAAATTGGCAATCACTTTTCATAATTACAATCTGGCAAACAATTTGGGTATAAATGGCTAAGATCTATAAATGGGTAAGCATGGTGGTGTCCAGTAAGTGGAACGTAAGAGGCAGCGTGTTAAGAAGCTTCCTAAGGGATACTTCTGGGAACACACTTAGGAACATAAACTACTTTGGTAAGATATATCTTTCGAGTCTTCTTATCGGGGAACTTGGCCCAGAGCTATGTAGAATAGATGGCTAAATGAAATAGTGTTGAGGAGCCAACTTCAAGCAGGCGTGCCCTTGCAGCTGAGAAGGAGAGGAGAAAGGGAGATAGAAGTATTGAAAGAAAAGGTTAAAGGGGATGAAGTAGTAAATATTTATAATATGTACAATCAATGAATAATGGACGGGAGCAGATTGGAGGAGAGGAAGCAGCGAGAGAGATGCTTAAATAAAAACTAAACAAAACAAAAACTCCCACTAACTAAAGTTAACTAAACCAAACTATCTATCAACAGAAAATGTAGAAACAAACATCTTTAGAGAACAAGACGCCATTACTAACCCTAGTTTTCTAAATACATTATAAATGGAGAACAACTATTTATTTCAAAAACAGAAGTTACAGCTTCTTCAGTTTCCTGAACAAGAATTTAGAAAAAAATCTTGTCTTCATGAAAAATCAGCTACAGCTCACTAGAGATGTTACGGAGCTTGTATCAAAAAACCACACATTTCATATTGAAGCACTGTATCAGAGCTTGATTCGTTTTGAGAAAAAACATGATCTTTGACATGCAAAGCTTTATTCGCCTGAAAATCATGTGACTGCTTCAGTATCTGGTTCAAACTATCATATTTATCATAATTTAAATACTGTGCTGAAAAAATAACTTTGGCCATGACATGACTAAGGGAGAGTTAAAATAAACGGATCATAGATTGAATTTATTAATTTGTTTGACTTATTTTAGTGCCAGTACACCGACACAAATTAATGACTTTGGCAATGACCGTTATTTATATAAAATATAATAAAACAAAGAATCAGCTGTAGAACCAGATTACTGGCTGTAACACTTTGAAAGGTGTTATTTATTTTTAGCATAAACCGTGTTAGAAAGCTTTGAATAATGACCTACAGGTAAGCCCCTTCCCTCGAGTGAAGAAGAGCCAATGGCAGTCGAGTATCAGTTGCACAGGGAGAAGAACTCAGACATCTGTAGATGGAAACATGGGAAACGATGTTCCTGGGAAACTTGTTACAGTGATTCCAGGTATCCTGAGAGGATAGGCAATGGAATTTATTTCATTCTATTTTTTAAACCCAAACAAAACTGAGCAAAATGTTTCAAAACATTCTCCCCATTCTGTGTCCAGAATTTATAAAAAAAATATAGGAACAAAGTTTTCACACTGACAGCTTGGGCGGGGCTTACCGATGGGTCAATTGTGTTGAAAGCTTTGCTGGTACAGAACACTTGCATTATAAGGCAACTGAACATAATATAAAACGCATAAGCAAGCACATTGAAGAAAAATAATTAATCTGTGACATTGTTCTTTGGGGAGGAACACCATCTTTGAGTTGATCTGAATCTCACAGTTGAATCTGCTGCTTTTGAATTGATCCAGATGATATTTCACTGCTCGATGCATTATTGTGTCTCATCGGTTGAGTACCCAGCATCAGATCTGAAAGAGCTGGATCTGAAGATGATCTACTTACTGTGATTGGTTTTTGTATGACTGTGTAAAGAAACTGAATGATTGAAACTCTTCCCACATTCAGTGCAGTGATACGGTTTCTCTTCAGTGTGAATCCTCTTGTGTGTCTTCAGGTTTCCCGACTGACTGAATCTCTTGTTACAGTATAAACACCTGTACGGTTTCTCTCCAGTATGAACTCTCACATGTGCCGTAAAGTGTTGTTTTAGTGCAAAACTCTTCCCGCACTTATCACATGTGTGCAGTTTCTCTCCTGTGTGGACTACCTTGTGTCTGTTCATGTCTGCTGACCGACTGAATCTCTTGTCACAGTGTGAACACTTGTAAGGTTTCTCTCCAGTGTGGATGTTCATGTGATCCTTAAGGTTTTCTGAACGTGTGAAACTCTTCCCACATTGATCACAAGTGTATGGTTTCTCTCCAGTGTGAACTCTCACGTGAAGCACAAGATGATGTTTGAATGAGAAACTCTTTTCACACTGAGTGCAGATGAATGATTTCTTGGCTCTTCTTTTCATTAAATCTCTCTTTTTGACATGATTATTCTTTTTGGTTTCGCTGAATTCTTCATTTTCTTCATCTTCTTCAATCAACTCTAAAATAAAAGTAAAAATGATTAATTTTCAGTAACACTCTGATAATTTTCAGAAACCCTGATGAACCTTGATGTAAAAATATAAAATAATATTTTTTTTATATTTTTTATTATACACTTCTGTTAGTCTGGTAATACCAAACTCTGCTACTTCGCTGTGCTTCGTAGACAGACTCTGGAAGGGTATAATTGACAAGTGTTTACTTTCTTGTGGGGGCGCTTGTCTGAAGTTTAAAATCATTTGTGTACCCGTTAGCCAATCACATAAGGTTTGGTTATGACGTGTGTTATTCACCAGCTCAGCCGCCTTACACTTCCACTTTAAACACAGATATGCTGCGAAAACGAAACCATCGAGCGACCAAGAGGGACACAATCACAATTATCGCCTTGCCGGATTTTGACCTCCCTAGTTTCTCGCTGACGATCGGTAACCGTTGATAAATTAAACTTTTCCCAAAACCTATCAGGAGTAGGGCCGAAACAACACCTCCATTCAAAATGTTTAACAAACACTCTTCTTGTTCAGGCTTCAGTAGGCAAAAGCTGGGAATATTCTCCACAGTAGGGGTGCGCGATAAATATTGTGCGATAATTAACAACGGCTCTGTGTAGTCCGGCTACACCTCTGTAACGTTACATGAAGGAAGTACATTGATCTTTGAATTATAATTTTTAAAACATAGACAAATCCCATATTTCTTTAGGGAAAACGATTAAATATGATTGATCAGCTACACTAATATCTAACAGAAATGAAGAATGAATAAACATCAACCTGTTTGTTCTTGAGTATCTTCAGTGTGTTTGATTCTGCAGGGTTCTGGATCTCTCATCTTCTCTGTGTCCTCTTTAATAAACTCAGTCTTTACAGATTTCACCTCTTCCTGATGATCTGATGCTCGACTTCACTTTAACATTTATTGCTAAATTACTAAATGTGTGATTGTCATTGGAGGAGCTTCAATGGACATGAATGTCTAAGGGAAAGAAGCAGATTTGCCAAAATCAACAATAAATAAAGCAAACCAATAAATAATGTTCTAGTCAGACTCCGTTACTTACACATACATGCATATATATGTGTGTGTGTGTGTGTGTGTGTGTGTGTGTGTGTGTAGGGGAAGGAGATGTCTTCTAAATTCTATCTTTGAAGAGACAAGAGCCTACATAAAATAAACACAAATAAAGAGTATTGCCTCTTTGTAGATCATTATATTACTATATTAAAATATACAAAAAGCCCATTAGTTTAAAATGCTCACTTAGTAATACTGGAATCTCATTTGGTAATTCACACAATATAAGCATTTCATAACCACATGAGACAATTTAGATCAATACATGAACAGATTTATAATATATATTTAAAAAAAATGTTCATATCCATGTATTGATTTAAAATGCCCCACGTGGCTCATTAGATAAGCTAAATATGATCTATTTATCAGGGTTTGTAAGTAATTATAATCATGTAAAGTGACTATAACAAGTTTGAGCTGCCAAAGATAAACGACAGAGAAATAGCGTTATTAATAAAATCGTATCAACATAACTTGATAACGGTTAGCATTCATTCCTCTCAGATCTCCAGACATTCAGTAACAGCATCATCATCACTCCAGACCTCGAAACAATCACTGACACGAACAAACAAGAACACGTTTTCCTCTCATGTTTCTTTAAGTTAGCAAACACATAAGCATCGCTGTGCACGATTAAAACAAGGCGGGAACGAATCGTATATTGTTGCATAAACATACTGTGTACATAAACAAAGTGTTATTTACAATTGTGTTAATAATATGTGAAATACTGTGAACTGCTCACCTCTCCTCAGGAGACTCACGCTGACTAGAGAGCGCGCTCTGGTGATGACGTCATCCCCGCGAGGCGGGATCTTCAAAAAAAGCTTCAAATCTTGTTGAGTACGTCTGCGTCCGATGTACTAAACAGTCTCTTAAGAATTTGTTTGAACATTTTCTGTCAACAAAGCTTACATTTTCTATAATAAGTTCTTGTAATTTAGGTATTATCCTTGAATATTTCAGATGTTCACTTACTAATTTAAGCATCTGTAATGGAATATTCTTGATATTTTTTTCATTTATTTATTTTTTGTTTTGTTTTTTTATTTTCACCTCGGCTTCAACTTTTACTTGCCTGCTGATATGAATATGTATATTGTGATGTAATATCTGTATGTACGCTCAGGTTTGTTTGTAAATCTGAAACTACGAATGCCTTTTTTTGTTAAGGTTCTATATGTCAAAAAAAAAAACCGTCTGCGTCCGAAATTACATACTCAATGAGTAGGTACTTCTTTTCAACAAGTTCTTATTTAACGAGCGCTAAAAGAGTACGTACTCTACAGCCAAATCTCTTTGAGTATGAATGTGATCCGCCATGTTTACGTTATCATGTGACGTATGACGTTACAACAAGCGCAACAACTTCAAAGATATGACTGCGACAGGTTTAAAATCTTCTCTCTTTTAATATTTTGATGTTGATGCAATTTGCTCATGTTTTGGTCTTGTTGAAGAAACAGCTGCCCTTTTTTATAGTGATTGTAGTATAACCAATTCATTTTGTGTGTAGGCTATTTAAGTTTTTATATATTTAATCCAACTAAAATGACCCACAATTTAATCCTAAAATACATTATTTTGTATTACGAAAGCCCAAAATCGTTATCTCATGAATATTTAATCTACACACAAAACTGTCTTAAATCTGCTGTTATCCTCTTTTTCTTGATTAATTTCTCTCGTTTCATCCCTGAGGCTTATAATAACAAAAAACAACAGCAACAAATGTATTTTTAATGCATTTTTGGTTACATAAATATTGATTATTTAAAGTAATTTAATCCTTTTCCCTCTATTTATAATTTCATATTATGATGCATGCAAACCCATTATAGTTATGTTTTCTCTTGTCATTATGATTGTTTATTGTTAAAGATACTACCATCTGTCCCTGAGCTTGTATGCAATTATTCGTTCTGCAGTAATAACAATATAATAAAAAGTAAATAAGAATGGCAGGTGCACAAACACCTCATAGCATCAGTAACAGTTTTCCTCTGGAGACGTGGATCAGCTGCTTGAAGATCTCGCCTTTGGAGAAGACTGTTGAATTTACACTATTACTACTAAGTATTACTACTAAGAAATTAAGATTACCTCAGAAAACATTTCTAGGCCACCCCAACACTTGATAAATGGTGACCAATAATTATATATTTTTAGTCAAACAAGCAAATTGTAATTAGTTTTTTTTTCTTATGCCACAGCAATGCTTGAATTCACACTAGACAAATGCAGCCAAGATGAATTCATCTAAATATTCAGTCAAGTAATGAATGAATGCATGTGTTAGTTAAACAATTACGCTATATTTTATTTACTGACAACAACAGGAGACATGCATAAATGAGTAAAATAATAAATAAAAATAACCATCACAACAAATAAATACAAGTCCACAACACATGAAACAAAACTTTATTCAATCATCGAGTCCTTGTCTGAGAGAGGATGAGGAAGACCATGATGAAGACCCTGAACCACACAACCCTGAACAGATGCGGGCAGTGGTGGAAGAAGTACACAAATCAAGTGCTTGAGTAAAAGTACAGATATGTATAATAAAATATTACTCCAGTAAAAGTAATAGTAATCCTTTTTCAATTCTACTCGAGTGAAAATACAAAAGTACTTGATTTTTTATGTATTTAAAGGGTTAGTTAGTGAATATCTAGTGAATAACATCTTCAAAGTAGTCCATGTGACATCAGAGGGTCAGTTAGAATTTTTTGAAGCATCGAAAATACATTTTGGTCCAAAAATAACAAAAAATATGACTTCATTCAGCATTGTTATTTTCTTGGACTAAATCCGAAGATGAACGGAGGTCTTACGAGTTTGGAACGACATGAGGGTGAGTTATTAATGACAATTTTCATTATTGAGGGAACTATCCCTTTAAGTAAAAAAGTACTGACAGATAGATTTAGCAATTTTATATAGGCTCCTTAATTATTATATTAGCACAAATTTTACATAATCCTACTGCTCAAAATATCTGGAGTCAAGATACATTTTTGTTGTTGATTTGGAGTACATTGACGAGAGTGATGTAGTAATGTTCAGTGTGAAACTTAGACTGCGATGTATGAGAGAACACAGATCTGATCTTCACCAGGAAGAAAAAAGTGTTTTAAAGTTTGTTGCTTGGCAGAACATCACAGTTATGACATGAGAATAAGGCCTGAAGTTCAGAAGAACATTCTAACTTCACAGCAGGAAAATACAATTATATTTTCATTATGATTTTTGTTTCTTCTCAAACCTAGTCTGTAAACACCCCTGGCCAAATACCCCCAGAGGGCATCACTTCCCACTTTGACAATTACCACATAACCATGTTCTGAACATCACATGCTTTCTTTTCCCCCCAAATGTAATCTATCAAGGTGGTTGAATAAAAAATATTTGGACTTTATTTTTTTTAATTACCTCAATTTAGCACAAGCAAACTTGTTAGCTAGACAGTTAGCATCAGCTAACAGTATTTACTTATTTCCAGTATGGCTATGAATAACATTAATATCTGTCTACTCAGCTAGTTAATCCAAACAATATTAAAAAAAATTATACTGGTGATAAAGAGACGTCATATAGGGCATGCATAGCATTTTAATGAAACTGTTAACATTATGTTGTTTTATTTAATCTGTGTTATTTTAAGGTTGTTGCTTTTTTTACCTAAAACATATTGGTGTGTCTGCATCATCTGCATTCAAACATTTCAATCGGCTTAAATAGATCAATCTTTAATCAATGTAAATCAATCTTTACAGCATATTTAGTTCACAAACAACTGACAGTTTTGACCTAAATATGATTTTCAGTTACAATAATTAATAATAAATTTCGAAATTAATAACTTACTTTTAGCAGCATCAGTCGCGCGCTCAGATCTCCCGGTCCTTACTTGCCGGACTCGCACTAAACGGTTCACTTGAATCAGTGAGTTGTCGACTCAAGAACAGCTGCAGTCGGATCATTCTAATTCATAAACGAATCGTTTGGTGCGATTTGCGATCCGATTTAAAATGTTCATTGAAAATACTCAGTTCGTCAAGAATCAGAAACGCTTCTGCGTGTGATATATTATAAGGAGTAACGATATGTTTTATGAAATGTAGTGAAGTACGATTTTATGATTTGGAATGTAGTGAGGTAAAAGTTACTAAAAATAAAACTACTCCAATAAAGTACAGCTTGAACTGCGTACTTCTTTCTTCACATGAATACTTAGCATTCAAACATACTCATTTGCTCGACCACTGCTTTTGCCTACTATGTAGTAGGGAAGTATGCCATCTCGGACACAGCGACTGTCTGGGCTGAAGATCTTCCTGCTTCAAGTCTGCACCCTTCCTCTACTCCCTCCTCTCACTGCTTCACTCTCCAGTCCAGCGGGTGGCGCTAAACACATTCGTTTGTTTGACAAACACCATTACGTTTAGTTTCACGGGTTTGTTTTGTTGTGATGCTAGCTTAAAACAAACTGTTAGAAATGGTGTTTCAGTACAGTTTTTGAATCAGGTCAGTGTAATATTCTCATCCTCACAGTCGTGACTAAGTTTTGAAGCAGGAATATCTGGAGGAGTATCATCTGAACTGAGATCTGCTGCTGTGAAGATGATGTTTGTTAAAGAAGAGAGTGAAGAGAACACGAGTGAACCAGAAACCTGGAGAATAAAACACGAGGAAACAGAAACCTGGAGAATAAAACAAGAGGAACCAGAAACTATAAGAATAAAACACGAGGGACCAGAAACCTGGAGAATAAAACAGGATCAAGGAGGTTGGTGTTTATTCTTCATTGATCTTTAATGATTGTTTACGCGTAAAATATGGAATGAGCAAAGAAAAAACATAACATTTAATAGAACTTAGAAACAAATCCAAAGAAAGCAATAGCAGTGGAAAAATACTGCTTGAAAAAATAAAAATAAAGAAAGCTAAGTAAACTGAACACATCAGGTGTCATATAAAAGAAAAGGAATGCCTAGAAATCTCTTTGTAAAAATTCTTGCATAAATTCTTCTACTTCCGCTGTTGTCAGTTTTGCAACATGATTAACGAGTTACCCTAAGAAAATATGAGCAAAGAAGGTTGTGAAAATAATCCTTTATTTGTACCTTATGAGCTTTCAGAAAATAAATAAAAGTAAATTAAATCTACTTTTTGGAATAAAAAAAAAAATGTTGATATATTGATATGCCAATATATTTTCAGAGGCTTATTTATTCATATCTAATAATAATCTAATAAACAGCCAATAATTTTGATACATAAAGAAGTGAAGTGACATTCAGCCAAATATGGTGACCCATACTCAGAATTCGTGCTCTGCATTCAACCCATCCAAAGTGCACACACACAGCAGTGAACACACACACACACACACACACACACACACACACACACACACACACACACACACACACACACGGAGCAGATTAAAGTTCTAAAGAACTATAAAGACCCATAGGTATAATTTTACAATAAGACCTTATTATTTAACCTTAGTTAATGCATTCACTTTCACATTGAGCAATAGCTACATTTGCTACATAAGTTATTAATCTTTGTTAAAAAATACAACTCTTAGTTCATGTTAGCTCATTAAATAACACAGCTGCAACTTTTGATTTTAACAACGTGTTTTTAAATATTGGAATATACCTAAGATTAATGCATGATCAGAATAATTTTTCATGGTCAGTTCATGTTAACTAATGAATTAACTAAGGTTAACCAATGAAACCATAATGTAAAGTGTGAATGAACAATAAAGAAATCACTTTCAAACAATAATATCAATCCCTAAAAACCCATGAAATCAAAGTGGAAAGGTTCAACATCTGTTTTTATTTTATTGTTTTACAACTGTTTGGTTTTCCTTACAAATCATGTAAGCACTATTTTTAATTGATATTAAGCAGATAATTTTTTGTTCAGATCAAAATGTTAAGGTGAAACACTGCAGGCAAAAACACTGTTTTTTCAAGCACCTGTTAATTTTGAGATTTTGGGCTTTTTGGTTTTTCATAAAGTCATTTTTAAACTAGTGGAAGGAAAACATCCAAAAGACTCTGTTAAGTGTTTCTTTTATAGCACTTTATCTGTTTGTGTCAATAGATTTCAATTACAATACATACTTTTAAAGGCCGTTTTCTCAAATTGAGTTTTTTCTTCAACACTGAGCCATAAATCTCCACTTCAGTAGCACTTACACACAACAAACTTGACATTTTTATTCCTGTCTATATTCTGAAGATTTTTACAGAGGGATTTGTTCATATATATTTTCCTTGATTATATACAACATTTTATTCCCCAAAAAATTGTGAAAATTTTTCTGGCTGTTCAAAGTATTTTCTGAATTATGGAGTGACAAAAAAAGATAAACAGAATTCCCTCTGTAAAAACATTTGACTCTAATATGTCAAAAAAAGTGAAATTTTTTTTTGAAACTGACTTCATCTAGTGTTCAGATTTTTGTACTAGACATTTATGCAAATTAGCACATATTTCATTAAATAATGCCTCATTTCCATATTTAAACATAACATTTTTGAAAACTTGTAATACAAAAAATGTTTGCAATAATCAATGTAACCAATCAACTGGGTAAGTAAGGTGATAACTATTAGTTATTTTTTTTGCCCTATTCACCTGCAGTGTCTCGCCTTAAGACTTTATATGTTACAATTGTAAATTTAAACTGTGAACCTTTAGAGTAGGGTCTAATATTTATGGCCTTTTTATAAAATACATTTTATACGTATAATACATTTAGCTAAAGGATCCTGCAAGCACTTTAATTGACATTTTTATTTATTTATTGCTAAGGTTTGCGTATGGTGGTGTGTTCTTACAACATACAGAACTACAAAATTTTGCTATAAGTTTGAATGCGTCATATAATAATTACTGTTAATAGTGTTCATCGTCTGTTTGATTACATCTTTAACTGATTTTTCAATAAATTTCTGCCATCTGCACATAAACTGACAGTCACCACTGATAAGCTACTACTAAATATTGTAAAAACTGAATTGCTTTGCAATTTTAATTTGTCAAATAAACATAAGACTATCAGTTTCATTAATATTAATATATTTAACTTTGAACTGTAACATACAGTAGGCTGATTATTCTTATAGATTGAAACAAAAGTGCTTCGGCCAGTATAAAGAATATGAAAATTGCTCGTAGATGTGGCGGAAAACAGAAAAAAGAGTAAGCAACAACAAAATTGCTTATTCACTGCCAGCAGGAGGCACTTTATAGCAAATAATAGACTGTGCTCTCCTAATACTTATGAATAGAAGAAAGTGCAACGCCAAATGTGGTCAATAGGCCCAGCCTACTAAATAAAAGAGCCAATCATCGATTAGTAAAGTCATTGCATCACTGCACAGCTGCCATTAGAAGCTCTGGTTCCCATAGAAATATGCAGCGTTCACAACCTCTCCCTCATGATTGCGCATCAACGTTTGCTCCTCTAGCCTGAAAAATAAGCCCTTTTTATCACTATTTGAGCATAAGAAACAACAATTATGAGGCAGTTGTTGTAAGATTTCATTGGTGATTTCAAATATGAAATTTGATTGTAAGCTTAATGAAGGTTTGTAGGTTGTCTACAAACCGGAAGGTTGGTGGTTCAATCCCCGTCTCCACCTGACCAAGTGTCGAGGTGTCCTTGAGCAAGACACCTAACCCCAGCTGCTCCCGACGAGCTGGATGTGCCTTGAATGGCTGACACCGCAGTCGGTGTATGAATGAGTGAGTGAATGGGTGAATGTGAGGCAACTTGTAAATAGGGCTGTCACTTTTCGTTCGAAAATCGATTGCACAATCGATCGGACCAACCAAAAAAAAGTTTCGAAAATGAAAGTAGGGAATCGATTTTAACCAAATATGTACACTATTAATTTTAAAAGAATTAAACAATTAAAAAAATAGATGTAACAAATCTCACAAACAAGCAGAAAAAGAAAATAAAGAATTCCGAAATGCAGATAGGCGTTGCAAAAGCTAGACAGAAAATACCAGCAATTTTACGCGCCAAGTTTCATTTTTTTGAACAGTTGTTTGAAATGGATTGAATCCTTATTTAAAATATTGGAGATTTTTGAATTGCTTAAATCATAAATGCAGCCGGGTTGAAGCCTGCAGTAATGTTTTCCTTATACCAGCCGTCCCCTCTGCATATATATTATTAGAGAATGGTGCACTCCTGTTGCTGTTCGTTATTCTGCACGAAACTTTATGCCAATAAATAAGAAATATTGCTGACTTATGCGCTTCCAGTGCTCTCTTTATGTTCGTCCATTATTTAGCGTTGAAAAAGGAAACGTTTTTTTGTTTGTTTTTTTTTAGACATGGAAAATCGATTTTACAATCGATTCAATGAACACTTATGCCTTAAAAATCGAAAATGATTTTTTCACAAAAGTGACAGCCCTACTTGTAAAGCGCTTTGGATGGCCATGTGGTCTGTTGAAAGCGCTATATAAATGCAGTCCATTTACCATTCCTCAGAGATTTTTGTCCATTTTGCTGCAGATTCATGATGCAAATCTCCTGTTCCACCACATCCCAAACCTGCTCTATTTAGTTGTGATCTGGTAACTGTGGAGGCCATTCGAATAACGTGAACTCATTGTCATGTTCAAGAAACCAAACTGAGATTTTAGTAGCCATCAGAAGATGGGTACACTGTAGTCATAAAGGGATGGGCATGGTCTGCAACATTAATGAGGTAGGCTGTGGCATTTAAATGATGCTTAGTTGGTACTAAGGGGCCAAAGTGTGCCAAGAAAACATCCCCCACACCATTACACCACCAACACCAGCCTGAACTGTTGAGACGAGTCAGGATGGTCCATGCTTTCATGTTCTTTATGCCAAATTCTGATCCTACCACCTGAATGTCACAGCAGAAATCAAGACTCATCAGACCTGGCAACATTTCTCCAATCGTATATTGTCTAAATTTGGTGAACCTTTGCAAATTGTAGCCTGTGTTTCCTGTTTTTAGCTGACAGGAGCAGCACCCAGTGTGGTCTTCTGCTACTGTAGCCCATCTGCTTCAGGGTTCGATGTGTTGTGCGTTCAGAGATGGTATTCCGCATACCCTAGTTGTATCGAGTGGTTATATGAGTTACTGTTGCCTTTCTATTAGTGTTGGGCGATATGATCATTTTTCAAATCGTCATATCGTCAGCCCGTGCGATCGACGATACACAATATTATCATGCAAGGGTGGAGCAAGAGAGAGACTCTTTGTTCTTGTCATAGCAGAACTATTTGGTGTTTTAAACAGTGCAAGTGCGCGAGAGAGAGCCTATGGAATCACCAGTAATCAAAAAATATACTTTCAAACATACTGATAAACTACATTAAATGTAAAAATACTGTATTTAAAACAGCTAGTTCATATATAGTCAGACGCAGGCGTCATATTGCGCGTCCTGTGACAAATTTGCTGCATCTACGCATGGAAGTTGAAAATCAATAGTAGATTTCATTTAAAGTCCAGCATTTTAACACTAATATTGGGCATAAACGAACACGATAAATATAAAGTATTCAAAACAGGTAAGTTCATATATTCTGAGTAAAGCTGAATTTAACTGAAGCATCAGTCATACAGCGCTCCGGACAGCACGCCTCATGAACCACTAGGATAAGTTCAGTCTGCCGTCTTGTTATTATTTTGTCTTTATTTGTAATGTCAAGAAAGAGTTAATCTCTTTCTTGAAGAGCGCGTTGCCGTGTAACGTTACCACACCATTAAATGTGCAGGACACCAACTCCTCATTTCTCTATCGCTTTCATTTCATGGATTTAACAAGTTATCCGAGTCAAAGCGGACAACTTCAGCGACTACAGGCTCTAATCCTCCTGCGCTCATGTGCGGTGTGTGTGTGTGTGTGTTTGAAATGCGGTGCTGAAGTAATAGCTGGGCAGTTTGATAGCCGAATTATAATAAGCCGCCTAATAGAAATCTGCTTATGTCTATCTCTGACTATCGTCTATCGGCACAACCCTACTTTCTATCATCTCTAACCAGTCTGCCCATTCTTGTCTGACCTCTGACATCAATAAGGCATTTTTGTTCACATATATTTTCTCTTTTTTTGGACCATTCTCTATGAACCCTAGAGATGGTTCTGTGTGAAAATCCCATTAGATCAGCAGTTTTTAAATACTCATTGCCTGTCTGTCACCAACAACCATTCCACGTTCAAAGTCGATTAAATCCCTTTTCTTCCCTATTTTAATGCTTGGTTGGAACTTCAAGTCGTCTTCATCACATCTAGATGCCTAAATGCATTGAGTTGCTGCAATGTGTTTGGCTGATTAGCATTTGTGCTACCAAGCAATTGAACTTGTGTACCTAATAAAGTGGCCGGTGAGTGTATATGCATATCGTCGCTGTCGGGTGAATCCTTGCATCTCCAAAACCATTATTTTTCAGGAAATTAAAAAAAACTGCACATTTTTTAAAGTTATTAAACATTGTATCATTAAAGTTGGTATTACACCTTATATTGCTATCATATACTGTTGTGTACCAACATAAACACATCATTTCCCCAAAATCATGTTTGATCAGAGATAGAGAGACACCGACAAGGTCTGCAGTCACGTTGAGCCTTTTGACAAGAGAAAAGGATTTACGAGCTAATCAAAGCAAATGATTGTGGTTACATACATCTTCCTAAACTCTATTTTAAAGGTTTAAGAGCTATAAGGGATGCAATACAAAAAAAATGCACTGATTAGGCTATCTAATTGAAGGAAATTTGTGTAATCTGCTCAGAAACTTACCTGCGCTCTACTCCCTCCCTTTCTCACGGTGACCTGCGGGAACCTATGGGGTAGGACAGACAGGGCGAGAGAAAAGGAGATGAAAGGATGAGGAACACAAACCACAAACCATCATTAACTAATAAAACTTATAAGTTTTTAGTTTACAATGAACTAATCATTTACAAAACATGAATATACATTTATAAATAATTAACAAGGGACATGATAACATTTTATAAATGTTTTGTTAATTCAGTTATAAGTCATTTATAAATAATTAAGCCCCACGAAAATCAGGTAAGTTATCTCACCAAACATTATGACAAAACCAATGCATAGTGGCCAATTAAGTCAACGGCAGGCAATTTTGGTGTTATAAACTGTGTATAAACTGTTATTATATAATAACTGAATCATTAATAAGCAGTGTTTTGAGGACATTTACCTCAGAGGACGTATTGCTCGACAAGGATTCGTTGCGACTCTCAATCTTGAGGAGACATATGCCACGAAGCTCTCCCGCGGAGTGAAGACAGTTGAAGTGTCCAATGGAGTTAAGAGATTTGCTCTCAAGCAATTTTCAAGACTTTAGATAAGTCTTGAATTTAAGATTTAGATGGTTAATAATTTGTAAAAATAACAGACCCACGTGGGGACTGACCAATAGCAATTTGTGAAAAAATATGAAATTGTCTAAATTTGGACATAAGAGGTTTCCGCCTGTCAGCGACGATATATAGATGCAGACTTGATAAAAGGGGCAGAGCAAGAACACATCCGCCGCAGTTTAAGATTTAGTTTGTTGTAACAGAAACAATCTTTAGAGCTGTTGAATAATATAGTGGAGCACCAAATAATAAGGGACACTTTTTTCAACAAAATGTATGTTAAATAATTGTGTAGTTGATCAAACTGTTTAATAGTTCTCCTTTTAGAAACGTTTAGAAATTATATTTTGAAGATTGATGTTCCTCATTCATGAAAAGTTTCAGGGAGGTAACATTTATTAAATTGCATCAAATGAAACACAATTTTGAATAGAATTGTCTGTTAGACCAGGGGTGACTTTTATTTACTTTCACATATCTGTTTGCTTGGTTTTTTTCAAGTTACTAACAAATGAACTGTTTTTGCTTTTATTTTAGAGTTTATTGAAGAAACTGAGGAGAACAAAGAATTGAGTGAAGATGAGGAGAATCATCATGTCAAAACTGGAGAAAATCCTTTGAGTTGCTCTCAAACCAAACGGAAAGATTTAAAGAAAAAAGCCAAGAAATCTTTCACCTGCACTCAGTGTGGAAACAGTTTTTCAAGAAAAAACTGTTTTGTGCTTCACATGAGAATTCATACCGGAGAGAAACCATACACATGTGATCAGTGTGGGAACAGTTTCGCACAATCAGGAACCCTTAAGAAACACATGAACACCCACACTGGAGAGAAACCGCACAAGTGTTCACACTGCGACAAGAGATTCAGTCAGTCAGGATACCTGAAAGCACATGAGAGGATTCACACTGGAGAGAAACCGTACACATGTGAACAATGCGGGAAGGGTTTTGTACTGAAAGGAATCCTTATGAAACATTTGAAATTTCATTCAGGAGATAAACTGTACATATGTATTCAATGTGGGAAGAGTTTCATATACAAAAGAAGTCTTTATGTTCACATGAGAGTTCATACTGGTGAGAAACTGAACACTTGTGATCAATGTGGGAAGAGTTTCACACAATCATCAAGCCTTAAGAGACACATGAACAACCACACTGGAGAGAAACTGTACTCGTGTGATCAATGTGGCAAAACATTTTTGAGGGCTTCAGATCTGAAGAAACACCTGACGGTTCATTCAAAGGAGAAGCCACATTCATGTCATCTGTGTGGAAAGAGCTTTTCACGTTTTTCAACTTTGAAAGAACATCAGAAAACACACACTGGTGTGAGAGAGTACATGTGCTTGTGTAAAAAGACTTTTACTACAGCGACCAGTTTAAAACTGCACCAGAGGATCCACACTGGAGAGAAACCTTACAAGTGTTCAGACTGTGACAAAAGATTCAGAGTGTCATCAAGTCTGAAAACACATGAGAGGATTCACACTGGAGAGAAACCGTATCACTGCACTGAATGTGGGAAGTGTTTCAATCGTTCATCTTCTCTACACAGACATACAAAAAACAAACACAGTTAGTATTCAAGATTCAGCTGAAATTCTGATCAAATCAAAGATGGAGTTCCTCACCAAATAACTGTCAAAACATTGCATTATTGTGCTTTCTTATTTTACTTCACTGTTTTTCTTAAATGACTAATTATTCTTCCACTTAAGATGTATTTAGAAAATGCAGATGTAAGGTATACTGTCACGCAACTGATCCTTCTGTGCTTCTCTTGTAGGAAGGGATGGGTACCAGAAAATGGTATATATCATAATTGTGAGAATAGTAATACTGTTAAAATCTTAACTATACCCAGGGCTCGAGTTGAGGGGGGGTGGGGGGTGGCATCCCCCTGATTGAATAAAAAATTACAAAAAGCACCCCCTCAGTAAAACCACCATCCCTCCTTACCATCCCATTAGATTAATAATGTGTATTACGTAAAAGAAATGTTAAAATACTCTTCTGAAAAATCACAAACTAAATAACGGCAGTGGGCCAAGCTGTAAGTACTGTAAGAAGCTGCACACAGCTAAAGCAAGTTGACAGAGTTCGCTCGCACTACATTTTTATAAAATTAATGTAGCTTTATATCTAGCAAACATCATCAGAATAAAAGGTATAAAGTTAAAGTTAACTTACCACAATCTTGTGGGCTTTCATTTTCACAATAAATCTGTCATTGTGCCATGTCATCGCACGGGGAGATGTTTGTGAAGACCTAAAAATTACTAACACCTAAAACTCATTACACTCTCTGTGCTGTCCGTTTTGGGGGGATGGACATTAATAAATCAGACATTATTTTAGTTTATTCCAATTTGTTGATACTTTACTACATGTTAGGTGTGGATAAATGTATTATTCATGCAACAATGCTTATTACTGTAATAACGTTCATTAAAAAGCATTGCTATATGGATGATAAGAACTTGCTCTCATGAATGTTTTTATCAGGATTTTTGTAAAAGGTTAACTACCAAACTGAATTAAATAGCATAGCATTCTTCATGACCAGAGTTTGCATATTTCATTCTGTAATCTATAAATTTTATGCTCTCCAAAAAGACACTTATAATATCTGGATCTGGCAACACGACGGAGATGCAACTCTCAATCAAGGCCCGTTCGGTGACCAAATAAAGTAACTGTCGTTAAAACACCTGGAGTCGGATCGTTTGTTTGATCAATTAAGCCGTGCTAACCAGCATTTCCCTCCTGCAGTGGAACTGGCTGACCAGCTTGACCAGGCGGGAAATGTTTTGTGATGACCTCCGGAGCACGCAT
Organism: Carassius carassius; assembly: GCF_963082965.1. Lineage (NCBI taxonomy): Eukaryota > Metazoa > Chordata > Actinopteri > Cypriniformes > Cyprinidae > Carassius > Carassius carassius. Next base: position 49,979,105 of record NC_081755.1, read on the forward strand.
CCTTCTAAATGAGACAAAGCTGATATCTGTTCTCTAATTATTGTTGTATAGTCTTACTAATTAAGCACATTAACTCTTCAAACTTTTATATTTACACCATTTATTTTCCACTGGCACATCCGACACGTTTGCCCACAAAGATAGCATTTTTAATCTGTTATGAAGCAGACGTGCCTGTATGCGCTCACGATAAAGGCGTTTTTATGGAAGTGAAAACGTAATATGAGCGTTTGCGTTACACGCAGAAACATTCAAAAGCATTGAAACTATTTTTAAGCCTCTGCCAAATGAATGTATAAATAAAACATCCTACGTTTGCTAAGTAAACTGCAAACATTTGAATTTTTTATACAACGTTAACGTTAACCCTTAAGCAATACAGTTCAATCCCATGGCTTCGTCAAGTTTCATTAGTGATTCTGCCATTACTGTATTTTCAAATATATATATATTAATGTAGCCTACATCCAATAACATAACAGCAGCAGTAATTTGGCTAATATAAAGTGAAATCTAATTATCTTACCTTGACAGTTTAGAGTTTATCCATTGACACGCATGCGCAGACCGTGTTGAAGTGGAGAGTAGCAAGGTTTTTTTTTTTGTTTTTTTTTTTAATGATAAGAGGCGGGAAGACACACGCCAATCATCGCATGACTCAATGGCCGCATAACACAAGTGCTTTTAGATTATAAGAAAAAAACCCTTTGAGATACTTATAAATAAAATAAAATAGGATTATTCATAAAATAAATAATCTTGTATTGTTACATTATGATATAACCCTAAATGATATAAAACGTGAAATACATACAATTAAATCAATTTAATCCCTGCCGGCATTTCAACGTTGAAACAATGTTGAATTACCTTTCGATTTTGTAAATTGGATCAACATTGATATTGTGACGTTGATTCACCGCTGTAATCGCGACGGAGTTTCAACTTCTTACCTTCATCATGGGTGAATTATGGTCAATCTGGAGACCATGGACGCTGAATGAGGTGTTGACTTTAAAAAGTTAATCACCGTCGTACCATGTACCATGTATAAATACACAATTTTATGTTCAATTAGTTTGCATTTAGATCAACACTGATGGATTACACCCCAGCAGAATCGGAGCGGAGCTGCTCTCTGACAACATCTCCAGGACACTTCGCTCCATGTGACTAGTAAGACAATTCTCTAATAACTATTATAATGAGTTTTGTTCCACCCGCTTAAATGATAAAAGTACTTGTGCTGTAAAAACTATTAAGACTGTGTCTGTTCCCCGAATAGTGAGGTCAAAATATAATGTAGGATCTAGAAAAAATCTTATCGTAATTAAACCAGAAAAATGTAAAGTAAATGAACAAAAACAATTTTTAAAGTTTGGGCTCATAAATATTAGATCACTCACACCCAAAGCAGTTATTGTAAATGAAATGATCACAGAAAATAGTTTTGATGTACTCTGCTTGACTGAAACCTGGCTAAAACCAAATGATTATTTTGGTCTAAATGAGTCTACTCCACCAAACTACTGTTATAAGCATGAGCCCCGTCAGACTGGTCGTGGAGGAGGTGTTGCAACAATATATAGTGATATTCTCAATGTTACCCAGAAAACAGGATACAGGTTTAACTCTTTTGAAATACTTTTGCTAAATGTTACACTGTCAGACATGCAAAAGAAATCTAATGTATCTCTTGCTCTGGCTACTGTGTATAGACCACCAGGGCCGTATACAGAATTCCTAAAAGAATTTGCAGATTTCCTCTCAGATCTTCTAGTTACAGTTGATAAGGCGCTAATCATGGGAGATTTTAATATTCACGTTGAAAATGCAAATGATACATTAGGACTTGCGTTTACTGACCTAATAAACTCCTTTGGAGTCAAGCAAAATGTCACCGGGCCCACTCATCGTTTTAATCATACACTAGATCTAATTATATCGCATGGAATCGATCTTACTGCTATAGATATTGTACCCCAATGTGATGATATTACAGACCATTTCCTTGTATCGTGCATGCTGCGTATAACTGATATTAACTATATGTCTCAGCGTTACCGTCTGGGCAGAACTATTGTTCCAGCCACCAAAGACAGATTCGCAAATAACCTGCCTGATCTATCTCAACTGCTATTTGTACCCAAAAATACACATGAATTAGACGAAATTACTGACAACATGGGCACTATTTTCTCTAATACATTAGAAGCTGTTGCCCCCATCAAATTGAAAAAGGTTAGAGAAAAACGTACTGTGCCATGGTATAACAGTAATACTCACTCTCTCAAGAAAGTAACTCGTAGTCTTGAACGCAAATGGAGAAAAACTAACTTGGAAGTTTTTAAAATTGCATGGAAAAACAGTATGTCCAGCTATAGACAGGCTCTAAAAACTGCTAGGGCAGAGCATATCCACAAACTCATTGAAAATAACCAAAACAATCCAAGGTTTTTATTTAGCACAGTGGCTAAATTAACAAATTACCAGACGCCACCTGATTCAAATATTCCACCAACGTTAAATAGTAATGACTTTATGAATTTCTTCACTGATAAAATAGATAACATTAGAAATACAATAGCGAATGTAGACTCTACAGCGTCTAACACTTCAGTTTCATCCATCGCACCCAAAGATAAACTGCAGTGCTTTACAAATATAGGACAGGAAGAGCTAAATAAACTTATCACTGTATCTAAACCAACAACATGTTTATTAGATCCTGTACCCACTAAATTACTAAAAGAGCTGTTACCTGTAGCCGAAGAACCGCTTCTCAATATCATTAACTCGTCGTTATCTTTAGGTCACGTCCCAAAACCATTCAAGCTGGCGGTTATCAAGCCTCTTATTAAGAAACCAAAACTAGATCCTAGTGTACTGGCAAATTATAGGCCTATTTCAAATCTTCCATTTATGTCTAAAATTTTAGAAAAAGTTGTGTCTGCTCAATTGAGCACCTTCCTGCATAAAAATGATCTGTATGAAGAATTTCAGTCAGGTTTTAGGCCCCACCATAGCACAGAAACTGCACTTGTTAAAATTACAAATGACCTGCTTCTTGCGTCAGATCAAGGCTGCATCTCATTTCTAGTCTTACTTGATCTTAGTGCTGCGTTCGACACCATAGATCATGACATACTCATAGATCGATTACAAAACTATACAGGTATTCAAGGGCAGGCTCTAAGATGGTTTAGATCCTACCTGTCCGATCGCTACCATTTTGTTTACTTAAATGGGGTGTCATCTCATTTATCATCAGTAAAATATGGAGTGCCACAAGGATCCGTCCTAGGTCCCCTTCTATTTTCAATATACATGTTGCCCCTTGGTAATATTATTAGAAAATACGGAATAAGCTTCCACTGTTATGCTGATGATACTCAGCTATATATTTCAACGAGACCAGATGAAACTTCCCAATTATCTAAGCTAACAGAGTGTGTTAAAAATGTAAAAGATTGGATGACAAATAATTTTCTCCAATTAAATTCAGATAAGACAGAGATATTAATTATTGGACCAAAAAACACCACACAGAATCTTGTAGATTACAATCTGCAACTAGACGGATGTACTGTTACTTCCTCTACAGTCAGAAATCTGGGTGTTATATTAGACAGCAATTTGTCTTTTGAAAATCATATTTCCAATGTTACAAAAACTGCATTCTTCCATCTTAGAAACATTGCCAAGCTACGAAACATGTTATCTGTTTCTGATGCAGAAAAGCTAGTTCATGCATTCATGACCTCTAGACTGGACTATTGTAATGCACTTCTAGGTGGTTGTCCTGCTTCGTCAATAAACAAGCTACAGGTAGTCCAAAATGCAGCAGCTAGAGTCCTTACCAGGTCAAGAAAATATGATCATATTACCCCAATTTTACAGTCTCTGCACTGGCTACCTATTAAGTTCCGTATCTGTTACAAATTATCATTACTTACCTATAAGGCCCTAAATGGTTTAGCTCCTGCGTACCTAACTAGCCTTCTACCACGCTACAACCCATCACGCACCCTAAGGTCACAAAACGCTGGACTTTTGGTAGTTCCTAGGATAGCAAAGTCCACTAAAGGAGGTAGAGCTTTTTCACATTTGGCTCCCAAACTCTGGAATAGCCTTCCTGATAATGTTCGGGGTTCAGACACACTCTCTCTGTTTAAATCTAGATTAAAAACGCATCTCTTTCGCCAAGCATTCGAATAATGTATCTCTTAAATTGTGAGTGTAGTTGCATCTGCATTTTTATTCGTTAGCTTGGGTTAAACTAATTTTACTTTGTTGGATCAGCAGCTATGCTAATGATGTCTCTATCTTGTTTCTATGTTTTGCCACGGGATTTACATCCCGTGGTAACTAGGATTTACACAAGCTCCAGTCTGGATCCAGAACACCTGAGAAGAGATGATGCTGACCCTCAGAGGACCCCAGATGATCCTAACCTTGAATCAACAAACAGAACTAACAATTATTGCTACATGTGTGACTGCATCATATAATTACTATTAATTAATAATATTGATAGTTCATCATCTAGCTGACTACGTCTTGTATTATTATTATTATTTTTAATTTTCTGTAAAGTTGCTTTGTAACGATTTGTATTGTAAAAAGCGCTATACAAATAAACTTGAATTGAATTGAATTGAACTGTACAGGATAAAGCCTCAAAATCAAATGACTGGCAGCAATGGCTTGACAATCAACTTCAATAAACTACCAAAATAAAAATACCAGCATTTTAGTAGGCCAAACTATTCGGCTACAGCTGTACAGTTAAAAAACGAGGCAGTTTTATTCCTAATAAGAATATTTATTGTTGTCAGCCACTTTAACACTGTAAATACACAGTTTGAACACAGTTTACTGTGCTTACATACAGGTTCAGTGAGGAAAATAAGTATTTGAACACCCGGCTATTTTGCAAGTTCTCCCACTTGGAAATCATGGAGGGGTCTGAAATTGTCATCGTAGGTGCATGTCCACTGTGAGAGACATAATCTAAAAAAAAAAAATCCAGAAATCACAATATAGGATTTTTTAACTATTTATTTGTATGATACAGCTGCAAATAAGTATTTGAACACCTGAGAAAATCAATGTTAATATTTGGTACAGTAGCCATTCTTTGCAATTACAGAGGTCACACGTTTCCTGTAGTTTTTCACCAGGTTTGCACACACTGCAGGAGGGATTTTGGCCCACTCCTCCACACAGATCTTCTCTAGATCAGTCAGGTTTCTAGCCTGTCGCTGAAAAACACAGAGTTTAAGCTCCCTCCAAAGATTCTCTATTGGGCTTAGGTCTGGAGACGGGCTAAGTCACGCCAGAACCTTGATATGCTTCTTACAGAGCCACTCCTTGGTTATCCTGGCTGTGTGCTTCGGGTCATTGTCATGTTGGAAGACCCAGCCTCGACCCATCTTCAATGCTCTAACTGAGTCAAAGTCAAAGTCACCTTTATTTATATAGCGCTTTAAACAAAATACATTGCGTCAAAGCAACTGAACAACAGTCATTAGGAAAACTGTGTCAATAATGCAAAAATGATAGTTAAAGGCAGTTCATCATTGAATTCAGTGATGTCATCTCTGTTCAGTTAAATAGTGTCTGTGCATTTATTTGCAATCAAGTCAACGATATCGCTGTAGATGAAGTGTCCCCAACTAAGCAAGCCAGAGGCGACAGCGGCAAGGAACCGAAACTCCATCGGTGACAGAATGGAGAAAAAAACCTTGGGAGAAACCAGGCTCAGTTGGGGGGCCAGTTCTCCTCTGACCAGACGAAACCAGTAGTTCAATTCCAGGCTGCAGCAAAGTGCAGAAGAATCATCTGTTTCCTGTGGTCTTGTCCTGGTGCTCCTCTGAGACAAGGTCTTTACAGGGGATCTGTATCTGGGGCTCTAGTTGTCCTGGTCTCCGCTGTCTTTCAGGGATGTAGAGGTCCTTTCTAGGTGCTGATCCAGCATCTGGTCTGGATACGTACTGGATCCGGGTGACTGCAGTGACCCTCTGGTGACCTCAGAACAAGAGAGAAACAGACAAATATTAGCGTAGATGCTATTCTACTAATGATGTAGCAAGTACATAGGGTGTTATGGGAAGTGTTTCCGGTTCCGGTTTACCTAATTAATGCAGCCTAAAAATCCTTTAACGGATTTGGGTATTAAAAGCAACTTAGTACGTTATGTGTATGCCAGGTTAAAGAGATGGGTCTTTAAACTAGATTTAAACTGCAAGAGTGTGTCTGCCTCCCGAACAATGTTAGGTAGGTTATTCCAGAGTTTAGGCGCCAAATAGGAAAAGGATCTGCCGCCCGCAGTTGATTTTGATATTCTAGGTATTATCAAATTGCATGAGTTTTGAGAACGTAGCGGACGTAGAGGATTATAATGTAAAAGGAGCTCATTCAAATACTGAGGTGCAAAACCATTCAGGGCTTTAAAAGTAATAAGCAATATGTTTAAATCTATACAATGCTTGATAGGGAGCCAGTGCAGTGTTGACAGGACCGGGCTAATATGGTCATACTTCCTGGTTCTAGTAAGAACTCTTGCTGTTGCATTTTGGACTAGCTGTAGTTTGTTTACTAAGCATGCAGAACAACCACCCAATAAAGCATTACAATAATCTAACCTTGAGATCATAAATGCATGGATTAACATTTCTGCATTTGACATTGAGAGCATAGGCCGTAATTTAGATATATTTTTGAGATGGAAAAATGCAGTTTTACAAATGCTAGAAATGTGGCTTTCTAAGGAAAGATTGCGATCAAAAAGCACACCTAGGTTCCTAACTGATGACGAAGAATTGACAGAGCAACCATCAAGTCTTAGACAGTGTTCTAGGTTATTACAAGCGGAGTTTTTAGGTCCTATAATTAACACCTCTGTTTTTTCAGAATTTAGCAGTAAGAAATTACTCGTCATCCAGTTTTTTATATCGACTATGCAATCCATTAGTTTTTCAAATTGGTGCGTTTCCCCGGGCTGCGAAGAAATATAGAGCTGAGTATCATCAGCATAACAGTGAAAGCTAACACCATGTTTCCTGATGATATCTCCCAAGGGTAACATATAAAGCGTGAAGAGTAGCGGCCCTAGTACGGAGCCTTGAGGTACTCCATACTGCACTTGTGATTGATAGGATACATCTTCATTCACTGCTATGAACTGATGGCGGTCATATAAGTACGATTTAAACCATGCTAATGCACTTCCACTGATGCCAACAAAGTGTTCAAATCTATGCAAAAGAATGTTGTGGTCAATTGTGTCAAACGCAGCACTAAGATCCAATAAAACTAATAGAGAGATACACCCACGATCAGATGATAAGAGCAGATCATTTGTAACTCTAAGGAGAGCAGACAGTACTATGATACGGTCTAAATCCTGACTGGAAATCCTCACATATACCATTTTTCTCTAAGAAGGAATATATTTGTGAGGATACCACCTTTTCTAGTATCTTGGACAGAAAAGGGAGATTCGAGATTGGTCTATAATTAACTAGTTCTTTGGGGTCAAGTTGTGGTTTTTTGATGAGAGGCTTAATAACAGCCAGTTTGAAGGTTTTGGGGACATATCCTAATGACAATGAGGAATTAATAATAGTCAGAAGAGGATCTATGACTTCTGGAAGCACCTCTTTTAGGAGCTTAGATGGTATAGGGTCTAACATACATGTTGTTGGTTTAGATGATTTAACAAGTTTATACAATTCTTCCTCTCATATAGTAGAGAATGAGTGGAACTGTTCCTCAGGGGGTCTATAGTGCACTGTCTGATGTGATACTGTAGCTGACGGCTGAATGGTTGCAATTTTATCTCTAATAGTATCAATTTTAGAAGTAAAGTAGTTCATAAAGTCATTACTGCTGTGGTGTTGGGAAATGTCAACACTTGTTGAGGCTTTATTTTTCGTTAATTTAGCCACTGTATTGAATAAATACCTGGGGTTATGTTTGTTTTCTTCTAAAAGAGAAGAAAAGTAATCGGATCTAGCAGTTTTTAATGCTTTTCTGTAGGATATGTTACTTTCCCGCCAAGCAATACGAAATACCTCTAGTTTTGTTTTCCTCCAGCTGCGCTCCATTTTTCGGGCTGCTCTCTTTAGGGTGCGAGTATGCTCATTATACCATGGTGTCAAACTGTTTTCCTTAACCTTCCTTAAGCGTAAAGGAGCAACTTTATTTAAAGTGCTAGAAAAGAGAGAGTCCATAGTTTCTGTTACATCATCAAGTTGTTCTGAGGTTTTGGATATGCTAAGGAATTTGGTTATATCAGGAAGATAACTTAAAAAGCAGTCTTTTGTGTTAGAAGTGATGGTTCTTCCATACTTGTAACAAGAAGTAGAATTTACAATTTTGGCTATATGAAGTTTGCACAGAACTAAATAATTATCTGAGATATCATCACTTGGCTGAATAATTTCAACACCATCAACATCAATTCCATGTGACAGTATTACATCTAGAGTATGATTTCGACAATGAGTAGGTCCTGAAACGTGTTGTCTAACACCAATAGAGTTCAGAATGTCTATAAATGCTGATCCCAATGCATCTTTTTCATTATCAACATGGATATTAAAATCACCAACTATTAAGACTTTATCTGCAGCCAGAACTAAATCGGATGTAAAATCACCAAACTCTTTAATAAAGTCTGTATGGTGCCCTGGTGGCCTGTATACAGTAGCCAGTACAAACATAACAGGGGATTTATCATTAACATTTGTTTCTCTGGATAATGTTATATGAAGCACCATTACTTCAAACGAGTTATACTTGAAGCCTGCCCTCTGAGAAATCCTGAAAACGTTGTTATAAATTGAAGCAACACCTCCACCTTTGCCTTTTAGACGCGGCTCATGTTTATAACAGTAATCTTGGGGGGTAGACTCATTTAAAATAATGTAATCATCAGGTTTTACCCAGGTTTCTGTCAAACAGAGTACATCTATATTATGATCAGTGATCATATTATTTACAAAAAGTGTTTTCGTAGAAAGGGATCTGATATTCAATAAGCCAAGCTTTATCATTTGTTTATCCATATTGCTTCTGTTTTTTATTTGTTGAACCTCAATTAAATTATTAATCTTAACTTGGTTTGGACGTTTTTTGTTTTTTCTAGTTCAGGGAACAGACAGTCTCTATAGTGTGATATCTAGGTGAAAAAGTCTCTATGTGCTGAGAATTAGCTGACCTCTGTGACGGGAGGCGGCTAGCAGACGGTTGGTTTAGCCAGTCTGTCTGCTTCCTGACCTGGGCTCCAGTTAGTCAAGTATAAACACTAAACTATTTGCCATATTTCTAGAGAGAAGAGTGGCGCCACCCCAGGAGGGATGAAGACCATCTCTTTTAAACAGGTCAGGTCTGCCCCCAAAGCTTGTCCAATTGTCTATGAAACCTATGTTATTCTGTGGGCACCACTTAGACATCCAGCCATTGAGTAATGACAATCTGCTATGCATCTCATCACCACGGTAAGCAGGGAGGGGACCAGAGCATATTACAGTGTCTGACATCGTGCTTGCAAGTTCACACACCTCTTTAATGTTATTTTTAGTGATCTCCGACTGGCGAAGTCGAACATCATTAGCGCCGACATGAATAACAATCTTACTATATTTATGTTTAGCATTAGCCAGCACTTTTAAATTTGCCAAGATGTCAGGCGCTCTGGCTCCCGGTAAACATTTGACTATGGTGGCTGGTGTCTCTATATTCACGTTCCGTACAATAGAATCACCAATAACTAGAGCACTTTCATCAGGTTTCTCAGTGGGTGCATCACTGAGTGGGGAGAACCTGTTTAATGTTTTGATCGGAACAGAAGAGCGGTGTTTTGACCCACGACTACGCTGCCTCACCGTCACCCAGTTGCCCTGCTGCAGGGGCTCTGTTTCCGGAACCGAACAATGTACAGGAATCCCTGAGCTAGACGCATCCAAAGCCGTATCTAGAGCCCTAACATTCTTACTGTCCTCAATTAAAGTTTGGATGCGTGTCTCTAATTCTGAAATCTTCTCTGTCAGCCTAACTATTTCCCTGCATTTATCACATGTGAATCCCTCATCAGCGACAGAGATAGATAAACTGTACATGTGGCAAGAGGTGCAAGTAACAATGACGGGAGAAGCCATTACTCACCGTGCTTGATGAAAATTCTTACTGCGGTTGTTTGATGAACTTGTGAAAAACTGGAGCAAGAGGAGAAAAGAAAACAGCGATAGGTTCGAATGAAAACGCTAATGACAAGCTAACGAGTGCTAACAGGAACTCGTTAACTCGAACTCTGAGGAAAGGAGGTTGTTCCCCCAAATCTCGCAATACATGGCCCGGTCATCCTCTCCTAAATACAGTGCAGTCGCCCTGTCCCATGTGCAGAAAAACAACCCCAAAGCATGATGCTACCACCCCCATGCTTCACAGTAGGGATGGTGTTCTTGGGATGGGACTCATAATTCTTCTTCCTCCAAACACGTTCAGTAGAATTAAGACCAAAAAGTTCTATTTTGGTCTCATCCGACCACATGACTTTCTTCCATAACTCCTCTGGGTCATCAAAATGGTCATTGGCAAACATAAGACGGGCCTGGACATGTGCTGGTTTAAGCAGGGGATTGAGGGGAACCTTCCGTGCCATGCATGATTTCAAACCATGACGTCTTAAGTGTATTACCAACAGTAACCTTGGAAACGGTGGTCCCAGCTCTTTTCAGGTCATTGACCAGCTCCTCCTGTGTAGTTCTGGGCTGATTTCTCACCTTTCTTAGGATCACTGAGACCCCACGAGGTGAGATCTTGCATGGAACCCCAGTCCGAGGGAGATTGACAGTCATGTTTAGCTTTTTCCATTTTCTAATGATTGCTCCAACAGTGGACATTTTTTCACCAAGCTGCTTGGCAATTTCCCCGTAGCCCTTTCCAGCCTTGTGGAGGTGTACAATTTTGTCTCGTGTCTTTGGACAGCTCTTTGGTCTTGGCTATGTTAGTAGTTGGATTCTTACTGATTGTATGGGGTGGACAGGTGTCTTTATGCAGCTAACGACCTCAGACAGGTGCATCTAATTTAGGATAATAAATGGAGTAGGGGTGGAAATTTTAAAGGCAGACTAACAGGTCTTTGAGGGTCAGAATTCTAGCTGATAGACAGGTGTTCAAATAGTTATTTGCAGCTGTATCATACAAACAAATAGTGAAAAAATCCTATATTGTTATTATTATTATTTTTTTTATTATGTCTCTCACAGTGGACATGCACCTACGATGACAATTTCAGACCCCTCCATGATTTCCAAGTGGGAGAACTTGCAAAATAGCAGGGTGTTCAAATACTTATTTTCCTCACTGTAAATGACTTAAAGTTTAAATTAAAACGTTATAACAAAAGTAACATAACTGTACTGTACTTAAATGTAAAAAAAAACAAAGATTAAATTAAAATGTATTAACATTAATATTTAATTTAGTGATTCCCGTGTGTAACCACTAGAGCGGGACTGTGACTGAGAACCACTGCTTTAAACAATCCTAATTCGTTTTTTAAATTCATTTTCATTAATTAATTTAAATTGTACCAAAATTTGCAATTATATGTTTCAGAATACACTTTGATACTATTATAAGAATAAAACATATATAACACACCTAATGCATGGGATTCATATCAGGAAAATGTGGAAAAATATCTAAAAGACAGCCATTAGCATAATTTACCAGCAACACAACAACAGATGAGCATCTAACTTGAGCATCAGTGATAAAGCAATACAAAAATACACACACAGGTATTTATTTATCTTCTGCAGGTTACAGGTGCTTTAAGTTACCCATTTGTAAACTTTGGTAACATTTTTTTTTTAACCTATTTTCAAAAGATAATAAAGATAGCGATTTTCTTACCTCATTTTGCCAGTATGTTGGCAGGACCTCGCAGAACACATCTGACCTTTCTTGTTACATTACAGTTTTTGTTCTCCATTTACATGTCACGAATCAAATTCGCTCAAAAAATAAATAAAGGCAACTCAGGCTACCCAATCACGTTGCTCCTCCTCTATCGACTGGTAGGGCTCATCCATTCCAGTGCAGTGAGGTGCTCCGGTTGTTCAATGGTTTAAGCCCTCCCGACCGGGTGCCCCAAATCACATAGTCCGATACAAGCAGCCGGTGGGCCTATCTCTCCAAATATGTAAAGTTGCTCCCACTGGAGTACATAGGCTCTTCCGACCTGCCAACCAGCTGACTTTCTAAATATCAGCCCCCGCCAGATCTCAAAGCTATTATGGGGGGTCCTTAGTCTGGCGGCTGTCCTTTCCGCTATTGCTTTTTGGGGGGTATTCTAGGTTTGGGCCCTTCCCCGGACAGCATGCCAAATATGCATTATAATACTTAAGCTAATTATATGTTAGTGTGAACTTGTGAAATGAAGTTTCATTAACAAGATTCGGGAGGAGCACATCAGATACTTAGTGTAATTAGCACAGGTGGAGCCCACTTAAGTTAATCAACCCTAGGGTATAAATACAGCTGACTTAGCCTACCTGTCTCCATTGACAGTTTATCAGTCTTCCCCATAATTGTGTAGCCTACAGAACTAGACTCAAGAGACCATTTAAAGGCCTTTGTAGGTGTTTTGAGTTAATAAGCTGATTAGAGTGTGGCACCAGGTGTCTTCAATATTGAACCTTTTCACAATATTAAATTTTTTTTTCCTGGCTTGACCGTTGTCCAAAAGTCGACCATTGACACCTTGCACAAGGAGGGCAAGACAGAAAAGGTCATTGCGAAAGAGGCTGGCTGTTCACAGAGCTCGGTGTCCTAGCACATTAATAGAGAAGAGAAGGGAAGGAAAAGATGTGGTAGAAAAAAGCGTACAAGCAATAGGGATAACCACACCCTGGAGAGGATTTTGAAACAAAACCCATTAAAAAATGTGGGGGAGATTCACAAAGAGTGGACTGCAGCTGGAGTCAGTTCTTCAAGAACCACTACGCACAGACGTATACAAGACATAGGTTTCAGCTGTCGCATTCCTTGTGTCAAGCCACTCTTGAACAACAGACAGCGTCAGAAGCGTCTGGCTTCAAAAAGGACTGGACTGCTGCTGAGTGGTCCAAAGTTATGTTCTCTGATGAAAGTAAATTTTGCATTTCCTTTGGAAATCAGGGTCCAAGAGTCTGGAGGAAGAGAGGAGAGGCACACAATCCACATTGCTTGAGGTCCAGTGCGAAGTTTCCACAGTCAGTGATGGTTTGGGGTGCCATGTCATCTGCTGGTGTTGGTCCACTGTGTTTTCTGAGGTCCAAGGTTAACGCAGACGTATAGCAAGAAATTTTTAGAGCACTTCATGCTTCCTGCTGCTGACCAACCTTATGGAGATGCAGATTTCATTCTCCAACATGACTTGGCCCCTGTACACAGTGCCAAAGCTACCAGTACCTGGTTTAAGGACCATGGTATCCCAGTTCTTATTTGGCCAGCAATCTCACCTGACCTTAACCCCATAGAAAATCTATGGGGTATTGTGAAGAGGAAGATGCGATATGCCAGACCCAAGAATGCAGAAGAGCTGAAGGCCACTATCAGAGCAAGCTGGACTCTCATAACACCTGAGCAGTGCCACAGACTGATCAACTCCATGCCACGCCGCATTGCTGCAGTAATTCAGGCAAAAGGAGCCCCAACTGAGTATTGAGTGCTGTACATGCTCATACTTTTCATTTTAAATACTTTTCACACATGTGTTGGCCAAGATTTCTAAAAATCCTTTCTTTGTATTGGTCTTAAGTAATTTTCTGAGATACTGAATTTGGGATTTTCCTTAGTTGTCAGTTATAATCATCAAAATTAAAAGAAATTTGAAACATTTGAAATATATCAGTCTGTGTTTAATGAATATAAAATACAAGTTTCAATTTTTGAATGGAATTAGTGAAAATAAACCAACTTTTTGATGATATTCTAATTTTATGACCAGCAACTGTATTAAAAAAAAAAAAAATGACTCAAAGCTGCATTTTGTATTTATTTATTTTTTTTAAAAAAGGACAATGCACATTAATCAACATGAGCAAACATGTCCACCATGTAAATGTGCCAGGTTTAGTCATTCGGTCTAATTTTCATCTGCAGTCCCTCAATTAAACATGTATTAATAATTATTAAACATGTCAAATAATACAAATATTCTTCTTGAATTGAATCCAATTTTATTCACCAATTTGCCCCTTATCTTAGATGATCCAATTCAACTATACTAATAAGCAAAAATTTGAAAAGATAAACATTTCTTCTTTTTTAATTGCTGAATGGTGTTGAACTTTCTTCTTCTTTATTCTAGTGTACAGACGTGAATTTACATTTCCATTAATTTTAAAAGTAACTTTCCCCAAGACTGGTGATTAGAATGTGTTGGTTACATTCATCACAAGGAGTTATGCATTGGAAGGATATTTGTTAATTTGTTCTTTTAGCATTATTTTGATTTATCTCTGATGCATGTAGTCATTTAAAATATAGTCTCCGTGTCGTTCTGTGAATGTGAGAAACAAAAGGTAAAAAAAGGGTCTAGAAAGAATCTGTCTGGTTCTTGTCTTCTCTTCCTTTTTTTCATGGATTTGCATGCGATGGTCATGCTGTGTGTCTTTGACCATTAATCTTTGTTACTTGTCCCAAATTTGACAATCTCCTTCCCGAGTTGAATTATCAATAAGTTGTCTTTTGTTTTATTGCAGCAAGGTCTTTAAAGCTGAAAGAGTGAGTAACCCCAGAGTGCAGTCTGGACGATGGGGCGGGGCGACACTTCGAGGAGGAGCGTCACGTGTCGCCCCGCCCATATTTGTTTTCCCCTCCTTTGACATTTTGCTCCGAGCCAGCAGGGGGCAGTTTGCGTTGAAATAAACAGAACGGTGGCAACTGCAGAAGCAGAGTAATAACGCTATTCCACGTTGATTGCATGAGGTGAGTAAAAGTGGTAAATATATTATAATATTAAATGCGATGTTCGATCATTTATTTATCCATGGTACGTTCAATTTGAATAATTATTGTTAATAATTGTTATAAATTGCTCATTTTATTGTTCTTTGTGGATTGTAACAGTACACTCGTGGATTATTTCATATATAGCTATCAGTTAACATCAGCATCAAAGACATTTAAAAACATTTCATCTTTCATCTAATGTGGATTTTGTTCACCATATAAGACAGAAATATTTATATTCAATGTAAAAGATCTTCATGTGGATCATGCATACAAATATATACAAATATCTCACTGGATTATTACAATTAATGGCAAAATGAATGTGTGGAAATGTAAACTAATATATCCTACTGACACACTACAGCAAAAGATATAAATAATTGGCTTAAAACTATTTTTTTCAATGTGAAAATACTAACATGCCTAATACTTCTGCACAGTACTGTATATATTAACATTTTATCAGTTTATACTTTACACTATAAGTTGTGGCCAACTGGAAGAATTGTCCTCCTGTCTACCAGAACGAGTTCAGACGGATGTACAGCATCAGGGAATGCTTGCAGTGCAGAGCCCTTTTCAAGTTTAACCCACCAGGGTACAGGGAAGAGGACGGCGTGGTGATCTTCTGGGCTTTTGTTTACACAGGATTTTGTTCCAAGGACTGTTTTTTTTTTTTTTTTGCGGCATGAAACATTTGTGTGTTCATTGAAGGGAAATAGAGAATGAACTGAGATCAACTGGTTTTGATGTATTAATTGATGTCATTTAAAGTTAAACTTTGCAGTGTATAATGTTTTAATAAAAAAGCTATGGCAAACACGTGCATGACAACAGGTTTCAGTCATTTACATCAGTCTATCATTCTTTAAGGTTTCTCATATTTGATGGTAACATTTGCTATGCATTGCTCATAATGAATTCTTAATTTAGTTGTGACAATTCAGTGTAATTTTTCAATTACCAATGATTTTGATAAACAATGAAGTGTTTAAAGGGGTGATTAAATGTATTATGTTTTTATATAGAAGCGGGTAACTAAATAAATTCAGGATTAATGAGGTTTTCAGTAGTGCAGTTCAGAAAACAAATAACAGAAAGTGACGAGTGTTTTTGGGCAAGTTCTTTAGAACCTGTATAGTTCCTTCCTTGCAAAAAGTAACCATGGATTTATTGTAGTAAAAATATTTGTTGGCATATTAATTACCATGTCCTGTAATTATAAAAACACCATAGTTTAACTATAGTTTTTGTAGCAGAACCATGGTAAATTTTCTTAGGGGCTAAGGGAATGTTCAGTATATTATTGGTGACATTCAGAGACTGGTGACAATTTGTTACACACACACACATATATATATATATATATATATACACATATATATACACACATATATACACACACACATATATATATATATATATATATATATATATATATATATATATAAAATTTGAATATATAAATCAAGGTACTCCATGACTATCTACATAACCCTACTTCGCATTATATTGCGTGTCATTTTCAAAAACCAGCGAGTAATGCTGAGGTAGCGTCTACAGCCGTTGAGGGAGTAATTGTAAATTAGACCATTTATTTCTGTTCTGTTCGTCGTAATCCAAAACTCTTTGTATTTATACGGGATGTTGTGGAAACGCAACAATAAATGCGAAAACACAACATTTATATTTGCTTTTTAATTTATATTAAAAGTGTATTCATCCGAGTGTCTACTTCCGCATTCCAATCCTGCTCACAGCGTCATAATTCTCTGTACCAATAAGCTGTAAAATCGTCACTCATCTGTACACCAATAAGCTCATCTTAATCATAAACCACTAACCGCTGAGGTGGGCGGGGCGACACGTGTCGCTCCGCCCCAACGTGTCGCCCCGCCCCATCGTCCAGACTTCACTCTGGGCTACTACGAAAGAGTTGGTTGGTTAGGCTTACTTCAGGCTGGTGATGGGATCTGATTTATGATCATCTGTTGTCTTGAGCCTCTTTGTGGAATTCAGCTCTTTTTGTTTCAACACTGTTCTGTTTGAATCTGAAATAGTCTGATTTGCTCTGATATGCTTTATTGTTGATACAATGAAAAGTATGTTTAAAGGGGTCATCGGATGCAAAATCACTTTTACATATTGTTTCAACTGTAATGTGTGTCGGCAGTGTGTGTAGACAACTACCGTATAATGATGAAAATCCACCCAAATGTGTTTTTTTATTTAAATCCCCATATTCAACATGTTGGATTTATTTGGCCCGATTTCTTGTCGTGTGTGGTGTCCCCCGAGGACAAACGATCACGCAGCCTGTGGACTGTGGCGTGTAGCCAATCAGAAAGCGAGGTGACGAGGCAGCGAGGAAGTACTGGGAAACAAAATCAAAACAGCCGGTGGCATGGCGCACCAGAAAGTCTGGTGGACGTCGGAGATGGAGGACTTTGTCTCCACTTCTTTGACCATCGCCTTTTCTTGTTTTTCTTATGTTTTTTTTTCGGTTACAAACAAAGCACAAACTATGGCCACTGCATCCTCTTCATCCGCCATGATTGTTTACTCTGAAGTCACGTTTGATCTCGAGGGATTTTGCGAGATGTCCCGTCTGACTCGGGAGTCAAATCGGTTCATGTGTGATGTGTTGATTTTGCCGTGTGGCTGCACACCACACACTGTACGACCAAAACTGCAGACCCGTGATTTTTTATCGCCGTGTGTGGGGTCTCTCAGGTTTGGAAAATCGGCCGACAATTTTAAAATCGTCCCGTGTGAACCAGGCTTTAGCGGACCGCAAAAGATGAACTAATCAACGATGTAGGGAAATACCCAGAATTATATGCAACCAACCATAGATTCTTTAAATACAACATGAGGAAGTCATAAACGTGGAGGAAGATAGCATGTCGTCATCAGTTTTTCAAGTAAGAATGTCTAATTTTCGATCCAAGGTAAAATGTACAGTGACAGTCCTAAGAAACGTTAAGAAATAACCATAATTAAAATATATGTAGCTTCTTTGTTTTTATTGAGCAAACAAATCAGTATTAGTAGCTACAGCATTAGAAATTTTGAAGTTGCTTATAATACAAAACAATTGATGAATGGCAATCTAGAATGCTAATGATAGCCTAGACTAAATTATAACAGATTATTTTAATAAATTAATGTACAAAACTCAGTTATTATCAATTAAAATAATGTATTTAAAATAATAATAAATGAATTATAACTCATTCCTCTTGCAGCTCAGAACTTGATTCGATATTGAGCTCCAGTGTACAGAATGTGAGCGTCCGGTGTGCAATATCTCGAGTTGTCCTAGACGTGGACTGGAGCGACCCTGCACTTCTCGTCCAGTGTGTGACCTCCTTAAGGCACATATATAAACCAAATAACTTAAGCTATTTGTGGATTAGTGCATACTGGAGACGCATACCGTTTCAAAGGATTCAGATAGATTTTTTTAACTGGTTTGACTAAGAAGATTCGGTCAAATAGAAACATTTGTTCGTGATAGACAAGACAAAACAAATAAAACCCATTACAAACGGCATATGTTGCATCCAGCGGGATATAATTACTAATTATAATGACTTATGTCTTTTTGCGTTGCGTATTGCGCTATGTTAACATAAAACTGTCTGCATTTGTGATCTGAGAAACAACAAGCCTACTCTACTGCAAATTATTTAAATATAAAAAACGTACTTACAGGCTGTGAGTCAGAAGAGCCAGACTGTCTTGAAAACTTTGAACTGCACAACTATAGAAACAGGTACAGGAAACAGTCCTCATCATCCATAAAATGTGCAGCATACATCTAAATATTTGTGTTGGACTGTTCTGAAACAGTGTTAACATACAACTTAACCACTGATTTCTAGTCATGTCCTCTTTTGGAAGACCAAACAAACTTTCACTTCAATGAAACACACATCAAGAGAATAAATGTTACGCCACCATTCTTTGTCTGAACATTTGGGCGGTGTTATGTAATTCTTCCCACAAAGAGACATCGAGATGTGGGGGCATGGTAGAATGAGCCATTTAAAGGGTTGTGGTTGACCCTTAACTTTTATAAAGTTAAGTCTTTATGATTTAAGACTTTAGTCTTTGCAACTTTATGCAACAAGAGCTTGTAATACTCCAAAGAGTAAGGAAAAATTGAAATCGCATCATATTACCCCTTTAAGACCCTAAAGCTTGTGGAAAATGGGCATTCGATGACCCCTTTAACATGCCTGAGAGCAGGTAAAAGGCTTTTATTAAGTGTGAGTTACCAAATGAACATTAAGTTGTCGCTTCGACGTAAAACTCTTTTCACATTGAGAACAGGAGTAAGGCTTTTTCCCAGCATGAATTAACATGTGATCCTTAAGGCTTGATTTCTGTGTAAAACTCTTTCCACACTGAGAGCAGGAAAAAGGCTTTTCCCCAGTATGAATTAACATGTGCAGCTTAAGGTGTGATTTACATCTAAAACTCTTTCCACATTGAGAACAGGAGAAAGGCTTTTCCCCAGCATGAATTAACATGTGATCCCTAAGGCTTGATTTCTGTGTAAAACTATTTCCACACTGAGAGCAGGAGAAAGGCTTTTCCCCAGTATGAATGAACATGTGCAGCTTAAGCTGTGATTTAGATCTAAAACTCTTTTCACAGTGAGAGCAGGAGAAAGGCTTTTTCCCAGCATGAATTAACATGTGCATCTTAAGACTTGCTTTACACGTAAAACTCTTTCCACACTGAGAGCAGATGAAAGGCTTTATCCCAGTATGAATAAACATGTGCTTCTTAAGGCTTGCTTTATGTCTGAAAGTGTTTCCACACTGAGAGCAGCTGAAAGGTTTTATCCCAGCATGAATTAACATGTGCATCTTAAGACTTGCTTTACAGGTAAAACTCTTTCCACACTGAGAGCAGGTAAAAGGCTTTATCCCAGTATGAATTAACAAATGCTTATTAAGGCCTGATTTCTTTGTTAAACACTTTCCACACTGAGAGCAGGAGAACGGCTTTATCCCAGCATGAATTAACATGTGCTTCTTAAGGCTTGCTTTACACGTGAAATTGTTTCCACACTCAGAGCAGCTGAAAGGCCTCTTGACTTCTGTTGTTTTAATGCTGCAACTCACAGATTTTTCTTCATTGACATCTTTCTGATCCGGATATTTCTCATCCACCTCAATCAGATCTTGTCTTTCTTCTTTCATTTTCATCAGGCCTAAAATTAAATCAATATAAAAATGAAAATTAATTGAAACATTTGAAAAATAAAAAGATAAAAAAAAGGATAAGAATAATATAATAATATTTGTGTACAGACAAAAACTTCCTTTTTAACTAGAGCCCGACCGATATATCGGCCGGCCGATATTATCGGCCGATATAAGCTAATTGCATTTAAATCGGCATCTGCATTTATAACGGCAGATGAAACATGAGAAACAGAGTCTCATGCTTCACTCATGTTATGAGTGTTGCATAGTGTGCCCACCAGAGGGAGCTCTGCAGCTCCAGAGTTAACAACAGCGCCAGAAATTCACTACGGAGATACTGTTTTGACGGTGAGTCTGTCGTTCGTCATGTGAAATGATTGTAGATTTAGTTCATACCCTGTATATAAAAACTGTGTGGTAGTTCTAGCTAACGGTCCTGTCATTATAACTTCTAAATATTCTGTAACATCACTTACAGCCGCTTATGCATTGCTATATTAGATTAGCCACAAAGCTAATACCATGTTTATCAGTGGAAGAGCGCGAACGTTAATAGGAGGTCAAACTATAACGTTAGCGTTTAACTTATTCTTATTCTATTGCGGTGTGTTTCCCACATAATGACCGCGTAATTGGGCCTTTCACACAGTACGCGGTATGCACGTCGCTTGCCGCTAGGCTCAGCGTTGCCCTTCAGATACAACACGATTTGCGCTGCGTTATGGCGTAGGCGGAGTTTTAAAAACGTTTAGCAGGAGCTCTTTCATAGTCTGTTGTTCCTCCATTCGGTCAGCAGCAAACATGTATCTGTCCCGTTGTAAGAAGCGAGCGATAGCGCTAGTCCTGCTGATGAGAATTAAGAGAGAAGCAAGGAAGAAGAGGCTACCCTCAGGTCCAGAGAACAATTTGGTGAATTCAGGCTGGTTACGTTACTCTAACGCTAATAGCTTCCTTTTTAGCAGGCCCCTTAAATGCTTGCTATTAACTTGTTTGAAGGTGGTTCTTCTCAAAATTGACAGCGGTGTGTTCATGACACTAACGTTAACCATTCAACTTCGAATTGATTCCGTAATCTTCCGGTAATAGTAGGCAAGACGATGTTTTGATTCAGACTGCACAAAGAGAAGAGGAGAAGATATACGGGTCTGTTGTGAATGTGTCTGTGAGAGCAAATATAGTGTAGTTACAGTAACTACAGTAGCTGCGTCAGAAATGATTAAACCAGAGGGGACATGTAAATAAATGTGAGCTGAACAAGCGCTTTTTTTTTTTTTACATATTTTTTCAAAGCAGCTTTACAGTCATAAAAGGAAAATGTTGAAATAATATTGTTAAATATAAGTAGGTAATACCTATTGCTTGACAAATAAAAAATATTTTTTTGTGTTCAATTTGTGTTCAGTTTAAATCTTTACTGAGGCCATCCTTAAAAATATTTTGGTTTGCAGTAACAGTAAAAAAAAAAAAAAAAATGTAAAAGAGGGTCGGTAGGTAGGTCTATATATTTTTTTTTCAAGTTTCAATGTAAATTTTTTTTTACAATTTTGGTGATGGTGATTACGTAGGTAAGAATTTAAACAAGTTAGCATATCGTGACATCACTGGCTGGGTCTTCAACCCGTGCCTTCGGGCGTATCATTGCAAACCTCATTTTGATGCAGGCTATATAGACCACAAACAAATGTAAATATTTGTCAAAAACTGCATGAATTTCAGGTGAGAAGAAAAAAAATGAGGTAATGTTATACTGTTTTGCAACCTACAAATGAGAGACCATTTACTTTGCTCTCTTGGGTTGTCACTTTTGTGAGAAAAAAAATCCTGTTTGATTTGAGAGACAAGTGTTCATTGAATCGATTGTAAAAATCTAATTAGCATGTCTAGATGCATTTTATACAGCAAACAACACCAAATATAGGTAAATCCACGGACAACAGGCAGGACGGTTGTAAAGATTCAGTATATTTGTAAAGACCAATATTTCTGATGATTTATTGGCGTGAAGTTATGTGCAACAATGACAAAGAGGAGTGCAAAATTCTCAAAAAAAACAATAAGCATAGTGGACTGCCATAACAATGCAAAACATTTACTTCAGGCTTCAACATGGCTGTGTTTACGATTAGAAATGTCAACAACATCAAATCGCATAGGCGATTCTAGCCCGAATCTGTATCTGTATGCATGAGACTGTCTGAATACCGGCAGAATTCACATTTCTGTTGTAAAAAGAGAAACAATGTGCAGAAATATAATTTGCTGTTATGCGTGTGTGTCCGAAGCTGCAGTTGCTGTGTGACGCATGTCCAAAACAAAACCTGGACGTGCTCCAAGAGAAGGTTGTTAAAATCAATTTCCTATTTTCTTTTTCGAAACTTGTGTTGGTTGATTCGTGCAATAGATTTTCGAACATAAAGTGACAGTCAACACAGTCAAGGTTTTAGACTAGACGGGAGAAGGGATGGGAAAAGATCTGATCAGTGTTTCCATAACTTTGTGCTTAGTTAAAGCGGTGTCGAGCGGTTTTAATTAATGTTTTATATGTATTATGGTGCCCGAACCCGTATGACTCGGAACAGTGACCGCGAACATTTAGTTTACCGCAGCCACAGCCATCATTACCAAGCGCGAACCGTTGACTCTGACAGTGAATGAGAGTCTGAGACGAAGCGAACGCACAGGCCATAGAGTGACATCCGTTACCAATAGTGTAAACATATGACGTCACAGGGTTTTTTTAGCTTTCATTTGTCTGTAGGCCTAAGCAAATTTATATATTTACCATACTAAAATATAATTAATATTATTTTATTGCTTTTGAACCAGTTCACCAAATCGAACTGAATCATTTTAAACGGTTCGCATCAAGAACCGTTTGTGTCAGACGCGTCCGATTCGAGAACCGAGGAGCTGATGATACTGCGCATGTGTGATTCAGCGTGAAGCAGACTGACACATAGAGCGTCTGAACTGAACTGATTCTTTTGGTGATTGATTCTGAACTGATTCTGTGCTAGTGTTATGAGCGCGGGTAAACCGAAGGCTTGAATCAAGTGCAATCATCGACAATGACGCCCTTACGTCGAGCGCAAAAGAACCGGTGAACCGTTTTCTTCAACCGGTTTATTGAATCAAACTGTCTGAAAGAACTACTGGTGATCCGAAAACTGATGCAACCTGTTCTTGACTCGTGAACGAGTCATTATCTGGCTCGGCTCTGTGTTCATGTTCAGTTCTCTCTTCACAGCAGTTCAGTCAGTGTACTGTTTGAGTAAATGAATTACTCCGGGATATTGGTTTGTTTGAACTCAGAGGGAGTGTCAGCCACATTAAAAAAGTTAACAGCTTAAGTCATTTGTGGATTAATGCATATCGGAAACGCGAACAGTTTCAAACGATTCAGTTCGATTTGGTGAACTGGTTCAAAAAGATCTGGTTACATCAAATGATTCGTTTGCGAACCGAATATCACAAACTGCACAGAAGAGAAGACAATGCTGACTAAAGTCATAGTTTTTGCTATTTTTGGACCAAAATGTATTTTCGATGCTTCAAAAAATTCTAACTGACCCTCTGATGTCACATGGACTACTTTGATGATGTTTTTCTTACCTTTCTGGACATGGACAGTATACCATAAAAACAGTTTCAATGGAGGGACTGAGAGCTCTCGGACTAAATCTAAAATATCTTAAACTGTGTTCTGAAGATGAACGGAGGTCTCACTGGTTTGGAACGATATGAGGGTGAGTTATTAATGACATAATTTTGATTATTGGGTGAACTAACCCTTTAACACAAATGTACAACTGGCAAGTCGGTCGGACTAAAAGCAAAAAAAAAAAAAAAAATTGAGTCGGTCCTAAATTGACAGGGTCGGTCGGGTTACGACAAACAAGAATATTTCTGAGGATGGCCTGAATGAGCACTGGGGCGGCGGACAGACTGAACACGGACAGAGAGAGACAATACTCAACACAAATATCTGTTGTTGAACATTAAATTAAAGTTTGTCAACATACAGTGCACATATTTTACCAGTAGAAACTGTAAAGGGGATAACATCAGACACTTCATAACTGCCTTTTACAGGATAAAGACGTGACTCTGGTCTTGCAGAACATTTCTCTCACCTGTTGGTTAAAACTGAGTTAGTGATTTTATTCGTCTTTATCAACTTCATCAACTTTTTTAACATTTTAATGCAGTGATTTCAACTAAATTCACTATTAAAACGTTATTTTAATAGTGCTTTATTAAAACAAATTTATGTATGGTTTTAAACAAATTATGTAAAGTTCATGCTAATGTTGCTCTAAACTAAAAGTATTGGTGATTTCCAAAATCATATTTTAGCTTTATGCATTGGTTAGTCCTCCAATTTGTGTAAGCTCTTTAGTAACAGTATTAAGCTATTTCTTTTTTTTCCTTGTTTGTTTTTGGTTCAACAAAACAACATCAATAAAAAAAAAACTGGGAAGGGGGAACAACAGACATATCCTTAATTTTAAATAAATAAATCATTCAAAAAGTCATTCATGTCTATAAACCAAAGTTCGGGTAGAAAAACATTTCCAGGCACTAAATGCTACTAGGTTTAGCCCTGTTCATTGGTGCTGTTGTATATTTACAAGTCACTATTTTAAGGAGGATGTGAACACAAAATCTTTTGAACACATGTGAGGAGTAAACCAGTTTTGTATTATTGTCTTTTTTGCAGCTATAAAACCAGCAAGCATTCTCTTCTTTAATGAATTTATACGAGAGTTAGAATCAACATTGACAATACAAAAACATTAGACATGTAATCAAATTTTAGGAAAAAGGATAAAAGTGAATTCACATGTCCATAGGTTGACAACAATTGGACATTCCCAAAATATGTGGAGAAAGGTACCTGATGATACAGCGTTAAAGACAATACAGTGTTAGAGATATGGCAGTTATAGGTCGAGTGCAGTATCATTTGAAACCTTTTTAAGGAGTTATTTATGCCCTATGAATGACTTTGAAATGGATAAGACGATGAGCCAAGTTTTTAAAAGTTGAGATCGGTTTGACCACACCCTTTGTTTGTATATATATATTTTTTTAATGACCCCCTCCACCCCTTAAATAAAAAATAAATAAAAAATCTTCTCACAAGAGTCACCTAAGAGAGAAAATAATTTTCAAATATGAAATTCAGGCCCTGAATAAATGTCTAAAAATCTTAATTGGATCATCACTATAAATAAATCTACATGATAAAAAGAAGGCTTTAAAAAGATCGGTATCATTGATCAGATCAGCAGATACTGCTTTCTGTGATTGGCCTAAACAAATCCTGATCTGAGCAGCCCTAATAAATACTAGAGATCGACCGATATACCACATTTGTCTTTAGTGTTGGAAGAATAAATACCAACCTCCTTGTTCCTCGTGTTTTATTCTCCAGGTTTCTGGTTCCTCGTGTTTTATTCTCCAGGTTTCTGGTTCCTCCTGTTTTATTCTCCTGGTTTCTGGTTCCTCCTGTTTTATTCTCCTGGTTTCTGGTTCCTCCTGTTTTATTCTCCTGGTTTCTGGTTCCTCCTGTTTTATTCTCCAGGTTTCTGGTTCCTCGTGTTTTATTCTCCAGGTTTCTGGTTCCTCGTGTTTTATTCTTATAGTTTCTGGTTCACTCGTGTTCTCTTCACTCTCCTTTTTAACAAACACCATCTTCACAGCAGCAAGACACCAGCACACCTGCTCGCTTCAAAACCTAGTCACGACTGTGGGGATGAGAATATTAAAGGTATTTACTGACCTGGTTCAAAAACTGTATTTTTCTATTTTCAGAAACAACATTTCTAACAGTTTGTATTAAGCCAGCATCACGACAAAACAACAATGAGCGCGGTGGTGGAACTAATCTTCTTCCTCTGCGGTTTAATGGTGTTTGGTAAACAAACGAATGTGCATAGCGCCACCCGCTGGACTGGAGAGTGAAGCGAAAATAAAACGGGGATTCTTTTTTAATATTTTTCAAAGATTCGTTTTAGCTTATCGTGGATTCTGAATGCATTGCCACGAGTGAAGCGGCTAAAGGAGGAAAATAATACGGGGATACTTTTCCCTAGGGGAACAACCCGATCTGCACAAATAAAGGATAAATAAAATAGAGATTCTACTGGTTGCAACGTCTTTAAAATCAACTTCAATAAGCTACCATATGCTCAAAATTGTAAAACAGCAGTTTTATTTCGGAAACATACTGTATAAAACAGATGAAAATTATCCCAATATTTAGTTTGCAGTGTTTGTGCATGGATTTATTGTTAAAAACCTGTAGAAGAACAATCCAAATACAATAATATTTAAAGCCTTTTGTAAAGAGACACCCATGACTGAAACCAGTTGATCTTTTATTTTGATAGAGTTGATCCCCTCCACTCTCTCCCCTTGTGCACTTCTGTACTGTCCTGTATAAACAAAAACACCAAAAATAAAAACTCATAAAATATCAGCTTTGATATTGTGAAATATTTTAAACCGAAAACAAATCACACAATATTTTCACTTTACAGTTCAATAACAATGGGGTTGAAAACAAAGTGCACAACAATTTTCATTAAAGATGGGCAGAGGATCACCAATTCCCCCAATGCTGTGGCAAAAAATAGTGGAGCAATGTCAGAAAAGAATTTCTCAGAGAAAAATTGCAAAGAGTTTGAAGTTATCATCATCTACAGTTCATAATATCATCCAAAGATTCAGAGAATCTGGAACAATCTCTGTGTGTAAGGGTCAAGGCCGGAAAACCATACTGGATGCCTGTGATCTTCGGGCCCTTAAGACAGCACTGCATCACATACAGGAATGATACTGTAATAGAAATCACAACATGGGCTCAGGAATACTTCCAGAAAACATTTTCAGTGAACACAATCCACCGTGCCATTCGCTGTTGCCGGCTAAAACTCTATAGGTCAAAAAAGAAGCTATATCTAAACATGATCCAGATGCGCAGGAGTTTTCTCTGGGCCAAGGCTCATTTAAAATGGACTGTGGCAAAGTGGAAAACTGCTCTGTGGTCAGACGAATCAAAATTTGAAATTCTTTTTGGAAAACTGGGACGCCATGTCATCCGGACTAAAGAGGACAAGGATTTTGGTCTCCTGGACTGAGCAACCGGTACCTCTTTGTTGGCAAAGAACCACTGCTTTGCTCACCAATGTAATGGAGAGAGTTTCTGCAAAGGACAAAGATAATTTATAATAACATTGGCAAAAGAGAAAGAGAGTTAATAATGAAAGAGAAAGCAAATAATTATCATACTACAGGAATACAGTTACCTGATCTTTTGTATTTCCTGTTTAAACTGTTGGATGCTCACTTAGATTTGGACCGAATCAATGTTCTACTGCTGTCTCACTTTATCCAGGAAACATGTCCGCTTGGGTGACTTGGAAAAAAAGCTGTCAAATCCACCAATTTTAGAAAAAGAAATTCTCGCCTTTGGAATGTAAGAGGTGGCCTGTTGCATTATCAGGTTGAGCTGATGAGCATAGCAGTGGATGTAGTGAGAGTAATCAGATTGGATAAAATAACATGTATCTGATTCTGATTCGCCAGGGATGCAGCATCCGGAGGAGAATCTTTAAGAAACCAATTAGAGACCAGTTTTAGGTCACATGCTGCCCGAAAATGTAAGGACTCAGATAGACATCCATTTGTCCGGCGTCCCTCTCCCATGAAACCACATTAAACTTATTGAAAAACATAATAATAAAAAAAAAGTTTACCAATAAAAGTCCGTTATTATTAAATGCTGAGGCTCTTACTACCAGCCGGTTGAACGAGTAAACTATTTTATTTTTATTTCATTTTTATATGCGACCTCTATTGGCAAGCCGCTACTGCTCTAGATGATGATAACTTCAAACTGTTTGTAATTTTTCTCTGAGAAACTCCTTTCAGATATTACTCCACTATTTTTGACCACAGCATTGGGGGAATTGGTGATCCTCTGCCCATCTTGACTTCTGAGAGACACTGCCACTCTGAGAGGCTCTTTTTATAACCAATCATGTTGTCAATTGACCTAATAAGTTGCTAATTGGTATTCCAGCTGTTCCTTATATGTATGTAACCGGGTGGTAAATTATTTTAAAGTTTGTTTTTTCTCCTTTGTTAAAGTATTTTATTTAATTATTATTGTTAAACATTTATTTAATTATTAAACATATTATTATGTTTAATTCTGAGAACAGAGACTACCTGTATTTCTTTGGAGTTATCAGCAGGTGGCGCTTTGTGTGTTGCGCATGACAACGCGTTTGCGCTCTTGCCTCACGGCATCCGTAGTATACTTTGTTTGGGGAAATGTGCAGTGGGAAATGCGAGAGAGAGAGAGAGAGAGAGAGAGAGAGAGAGAGAGAGAGAGAGACGTGCACTCTTGAGATACTAACAACAATTTGATCCATCCATGGGTTCTTTTCATGTGATTATAAGTCAATGTGATTATTTACTGTGCACCATAAGGTTGGAGGTTTCAGCCATCGTGAAGTGAGAGTGTTGGTGTGTAAAAAAACTGACCATTATTATTCCCACTGTCGTATTGTAGGCCCATTGTATTGCATTCTATTGTTTTATAGTGAGAAGTTTTGGATAACTCTTATTCATACTTTTTTATTTATTTTATTTTTTTGCATTTAAAACGGTTGAATTACTGCATCACAGTGTTAGAGAGGATTGTGTTGATCATACACAAGACTGTGATTTTCAGCTGGTTTTATGTGGCACCAGCTTTGCAAACCTCATTTATTGAATCAGAGTTTTCTGCTCTCATCTGTTTATTTTGTGACCATTTAAAACAAACTGTTTCTTATCAATTAAATTGAGAAAACACATTGGTGAATCAGTAGTTTTTATTTTATAGTATTAAATGGATAAACTTAAAAGGAGATAAAACCCCCTTATGTGTTCCTGGTGGTAAATCTAAATCCCCGGTCACATGTACATTTAACTTTACATTCACATTACATTTATTCATTTAGCAGGTTTTATCCAAAGCGACTTACAAATCTCTCACTTTCAACATTTTATATGTTATATATATTATATTGTGAATAAAATATAATGAGTTTATGAGTTTCAGGGTTCTTCCATAAAATCTTCAGGAGGCATTCATAGAATCTTCAAAATTACATTTTATTAACTGCCACCCTCATATACTGTTCACAATAGTGCAAGAAAACATGGGAAAACAAAAGAAAAGGGGGGAAATAAACTAACTGATAAATAAAATCAACATGCTACTGAGTTCTGGGCCTTACATGTTTCTCCAGGGATCCCTCACCAGAACTGACTCAGCCCTTGACAAATCACACCCTTTTAACAAAACAGATCAAACCATTTTATAATTACACGGGGACTCAAGTCCGTACATCAAACCTAAATAAAAAAGAAAAGTATAATATATACACAAATAAACTTTATAAACAATTAATTAAACATTTAATATAAACATTAAAATGAAAAGTCTAGAACAATTGAAATAAACTAGCCAATTCATTAATACAAGTGTGGCCTTAGCCATCACAATGAGATTTGTAAATTATTCCATTCCTTTAAATGTAATTGTGCTGTATTTCTTAAAAAACATAAAATAAAATGTTTATATTTCAATGGCATTTGTGCAGACTTTGTATTTTGTCTCCCAAATAAATCTGACAAAGCATGGTTAAGATGGAAAATTAACACTTTATTGAAGGTTTTAGGTTGTAATGATTTGTAAATTAACAGTGTTTCTCTGTAGAACACTTTGTTCATTCATTGTCATAATCTAGGAAAAATTAGTAAAAAAAAAACAAAATTAGTCCTGTATATAAAAAAAGTCCTTCCTATGACTGCCAGCTAATGCTGCCAATCAAAAACAGTAAAATTCAATTATCTATACACATTTAGAAAAAGGATATACCTGTAAAATAAAATTTTCACTAAAACCTTTAATGAAAATATCTGTAAAAAGATATTTCACTATATTTGAATTAAGATATTTTACTTGATTTATAATTAGATAATTATTATTATTATTATTTTACAGTGTACTCTGGCCTGTTGTTTGTAGAGAGTATTTTATTGTAGTACTGTATTCATCACTATTTCCTCTCGGTGCTGTGAGTTCTTCCTCCCTGCAAAATAATTCAACAAAACATTATTTTTTGAGCTCTCATGATTGCAGATTTTTCCAGATCATTTCAAAAACTCACCAGCTCTTCTTGCACAGATGATCTGAAGAAGAATCACAGTAGGAGCAGCAAACACTGCAAACTCAACGATAATCACAATCACTGCAGGAAAGATGAGAGAAACAGTCAAGATAAAAAAACAGACTCAATCTGTGAAACAGGGAATCAAATCAAAGGTATAAAACAAAGAACAATGTAAAGATGTGTGGTACCTCTGAATATTGAACCAGCAGTACTGACTTCAGTTTCTGTTGGATATATGATCATGTTTGTTAGTTCAGCTCAAACATAATGAACATCGAAACCAAACATCAACATCACAACAGACTTGAGCTTCACATCACAGAAATGAATGAACTTCCACTGCTTCATGAGTTTATCATCTATTATTATCTAGGATTACGCTTAGGACCCTTTTATGCTCAGAAAGGCCGGTGGTGTAATGAAATGATGTAAAAATTCTTCGTTACAGTAATTAATTTTTTTTTGTGAGTACAGTATCTGTACTTTACTTGAGTTTTTATATTTCAGGCAACTTTTACTCCACTACATTTCCTAAATAAAATGTATACTTTTACTCCGATACATTTCTCATAGCAGTACCGCCGCAGTCTGCGTAGGGCACCAATTCCTAGCTGTTAAAAAAAACAAAAAAAAAACTGTAATGTGTTCATTTAGGTGTCAGCTACAATGCACACCTTACACATTTGTAATATTTATTAAAATAAATTGTAAATCACGTAGGTAAAAATTGGGTCTGTGCATCGCTTCCAGGCATAAATGCATTATATATAAAACAATAAGGCAATAATAACTGATTAAACTGATCTGTTAAAATACATAAAGTAGGCTAATACAAAATAAATAATTTATGTATATAACATGTTATTACAAATGCCTGCAAAGGGAGCCAAAGTGTTATTGCTGTTGTTAAGGACAATCAAATCCTTGTTCAGGCTATTGGCCAAAAATTTTATTCAAATATTCACTTAATCTTTTTTTTTTTTGGCCATATTTTTGTTATAGATGACACAGCCTTTATAATTTCTTCAACAAAAAAGCATGTGTATATCACAACCCTTACAAAAATAAACCATGGTTTTGTTATAGTAAAACTACTTAATTTTCTTTTTCAAGATTTCCGAATGCTTGAGACTAAAATAGTCATAATAAAGTTATAGCCATAGGTAAATGTCGAGAGCTACAATTGTAATTTGTAAATAATACAATTTATTCATTTACTTTTTTATTTTATTAAAGTTCCATTTACACCCCTATAGTAGGGGGGCACAACAATACAATCCTGCTTAGGGCACCCATTACAATACAGCATCGTCTGCGATAATATGGTCAGTGTTGCTGTAATGATGTGCAATCTGACGTTATCAAGTAGGCTATATCACCAAATCATACACCGAATGCATGCACATTGATTTATTAGTCTATTAAGCTAAAAACTTCTAAATTGTAGATGGCAAGAATTCTTCTTTATGCTTTTTACATTTATATAATTTAATGTAGTCCTAGTTAACTTAATCTATATCAGACAAAGAGTACAGTTTTTTTCTGCAGATGCATAATCACATTTAATAATGTTAAGGACCACCTTATGTCACCACAGTCACTCTCCATTTTAGCGTCTCTGACAGCAGCTGTCAATCAATCCGTCACTGCGGGTCTCATGTTCACGCCCCACACACTCAGCCCCGCCCTCTGTTCATCCCCTCTATCTCCACTGTGCTCTGCCCACTTTTCAGCATTTTTCAAATATTGCCAGTGGGTGGAGTCAGGCTCTGACCAGGGCTTTAGTTACCCTTTAAAACGTCAAATGCTTTGTTTCTGAATGAATCAGCCGTTTGAATGAATCGTTTAAATCTGACTCACTCATTAACATTCACTTGCTGTCACCTACTGGCGGGTTTCAATTCACAATTAAACTTTTTTTTTCATGTTTTACATTATTTCAAATATATTCAATGTTTTATGTTAAAAACAAATCATTAATCCTATTTCTGCATCTGTATCTGCAGTTTAAATGAATCCATGTCCCTTATGAGATACATAAACTGTGCAAATACATACTATTTCAGATGCAGATTCCAGACATGTTTTCTTATGTTGGAATGAAAGACATGACATGAGCATGCAATGAAGGACTTCTTATTCTTACCCAAAAACACAAAATGGAAGAAATGCCTACAACTGAACACAATCTTGCTTCTGAAGCTGTGTATGAACATTTATATATATATATATATATATATATATATATATATATATATATATATATATATATATATATATATATATATCTTTGCTTCTTTTCCTTTTCGCATTTACTTGTAATTTTACTTTCAATACTTAAGTACGTTTAAAAAAAAAAAAAAAAAAAAAAGACTATTCGTACTTAAGAAGGCTACAATACATATCACATACTTCAAGACTTTAATTCAAGTAATATTCAAAACGGTGACTTCAGCTTCTACCAAAGCAAAGTCCTCTTAGGCAAGTCGTGCCACTCGGCAGCCATCTTGGCAACGTCTCCGGGCAGCTATTTCAGAATAACAAGACCAGCTCCTATCTAAATGAATGGGCAGAGAGTCAGAACTGCACTTTCACTGGTAATCGGGACATAAAAACAGCATGTTTAGAAACAGCAGTGAAATATGATAAAAATCGCTGAAAAATGTCGGTGACTTTGCCCCAAAATAAGGTTTAAAACGCCGTTTTCCCCACAGGTTATACCTTTACTACGCATGCGCAAGGGTTCCTCAACTGTGCGCATACGTCAGTGGAACCAGACGATAGGCTTAAATGTTTCCCGGCTTGAAAGTTAAAAAGCAGATGATTGGCTTTCCAGCGGGAGGGGCGGGACATGTGCATCCAACCGCCATCTTGGCCATTACGGGTTTTCCTTATATAGTTGTATATAGGATTAAGGAAGTGACATGTCTCTTATAAACTGTCTCTGACCAAAGTCATTTTCTGGTAATGATATCTGTACTTTAACTTGAGTATGAATTTTCTAGTATTTTATACACCACTGAGAAAGGCACTGGTTACCATGTGACTACATGAAGCAATTAATGCCTCATTTATATGCAGTCCTTCAGTTTGTCCTGAATGAATGACATTATTAATGTCTCTGTATCAGATGGTCTTCTGAAAGTAAGTTAAGAAAGTTTGTTTCTCACCTGAATACCTGACAGTAAATGTGACTGAAGTCTTGACTTGAGTAACTTCACATCTCCACTCTCTGTTGTGATCTTCATTTAGGATTGTTGTATTCAGAGAGATGATACAGTGACCTGAAGCTGATATCTGATATCTGGAGTCTGATCTCATCAGTTTAACACCAACCTGATTCACCCAGAACAGATCAATTCGCTCAGAACGGATCCAATCATCACAAGAGACTTGAGCATATGATGAAAACAACTGACAGGAAAGAGTCACAGAGCGGTCTGAACTGATCTCAGAGGAAACTGAAACACAAAATAACACACAAATCACACACATTACAATCATCATGGGAGTTTAAATGTAGAAATTACACTTGAACACATAATCATAAAATTACCATGAAGAACATGCAGATAAACACGAGCATCAGTTCTCAGTCGTTGTCCGTTCACTGTCCATTGTTGGCAGGTGTAAGATCCACAATCTTCTTCTGTGACTCTCTTGATGTTCAGAGAGCAGTCAGACCCCAGACTCAGTCTCT
The DNA here is from genome assembly GCF_963082965.1 of Carassius carassius. Taxonomy (NCBI): domain Eukaryota; kingdom Metazoa; phylum Chordata; class Actinopteri; order Cypriniformes; family Cyprinidae; genus Carassius; species Carassius carassius. Next base: position 50,013,277 of record NC_081755.1, read on the forward strand.
CATGTCTCTCGGTGTTTGTCTTCTTTCTCCCTGAATTAATCAGTTCAACTGCTGATGAATCTCTGTTATAGTTCCATGTAGTTGATTTACAGTCATGAAGAACATTATTACAGGACAGACGGACATCTTCACCAGAACTGATGAACACATGAGCATCATCCACTCCACTGAGACCTGAAACACAAGAACATCTGATTGATTATTATAATATATATTAATAAATGATGATATGAAACATAGCAGCATTAAAAGATTCAGATCATGCAGTCTTTTTCCTGATTTAAACTGTTAGTTCACCCAAAAATGAAAATAAGCCTCACCCTCGAGACATCCTAGGTGTGTTTGACTTTCTTCTTTCTAATTTTCATTTTAGGGTGAACTAACCCTTTAACCTTTTCAGTGGTAAGTTTAAAATATTCTAGCAAAAATATTCTAGCAAGTTTTTTTTTAAAGATGACCTTTATTTTAGAACGTTCCCCTTATTGTTTCCATGGTGACGCATCAGGATTGTTACATGACACACCGCATCTACAATAACACTGAATGACAGATGGATCGCTTTTATTTTGTTTTTCCTTTTTTATTTAAAATATTCACAAATTTGCATACCATGTCATGAACAATCTGATATTCTCATTCATCAATATGTGTAAATAAGTGTTTTGTCTTTTAAAAATCTTTCTAAATTATCTTGATGGTGATCTGTAATGTGAGATGGGTGCCGCCATGTTTGATCGCGCCGCCGATCAGAGAGTCCTGTCAGTCGGATTTACAGCATGTGAATCTCCCCCGAGATACAGGTAATAAGTTACAGTACCGGTGAATTGGGTGAAGAATAGAGTGAACTTTATAGTTACTTATGTATCTGATATGAATAAAGCACATCTGCAAATTAAAATATGCAAATAATGCTTCCATAGACATCTGTATTTTGCAAACTCTGAATGTATTGTTTTACTAGTATTTGTGTGTATTTAAATGTCTGAAACATAAAATATGCATTATGTAGTTATTAACACTGCATAGTTGTGATAATGACAAGAGCAGTGAGTCTCTCTCTGGCTCAGCGCCAGCCAACGCGCTAAAGCAAAGTTTGAATTTGACAGTTATGCAACACAACTGAATGTTCTAAATCCCATATGTGGGACCGTACCTCTCAAAGGGTTAATGCAATCACACTCTCCAAAATAAACTATTTGTCTTGATCGGAGAGCTGTTCAAATCACAAACACACTCTTAATATAAAATTAATAATAATCCAGTATATTCTGTTTGTAACACAATAATAAACTGATCATGTTCAGATGAACTCTTTCTCAGATTAATTCACTAACTGTCTTGAAGAGAAAACACAGATGTCTTTACCTGTGAGAAGTGAAGAGAGAAAGATCAGTCCCAGCAGACACAAGTGACACTTATCAGCCATCTTCTCTTTCTGTCAGTCTTCCTCTTCATTATATTCTCTCAACTCTTTCTTTAAATACTCTCAGCTCTTCCTGTGTTTTTTCACTTCCTCTGATCTGATTAAATCAAGCTAAAGCTGCTATTAATGACACGATGTCAGTGTGGGATGGAGAAGAGCTGCTTCATATTGTGTGAAACGTGTCAGAACTGAATATTGTTTACAACTTTTGATCTATACACAATCTAAGTACGTTACTGATGCTTTCACTTCTTTCAGTAGTTTCCTGCATGCCATTCAATTCTAGAAATAAAATCATTTAGTTATTAGAGATAAAACTAGGTTGTGTTTCCACTATCCATGATTCACTTGTAAAAAATTAATTAGTTTCTGTTTACCGGCATAATGTAACATGAGCCTCTTTCACACAGTAATACCAGTAAATTGCCGTAAAATTACCGGAACGACTTTAACGGTAAATTCAAAAATGCGCTGTTCATACAGTCAACGACATTCCAGTCTTTATTCCGGAAAAGCACCATTCACACATCCATTCCAAAATACCGATAAATTCTGTGACGTCATTAATCTCTAAACAGCTGCGCTTGTATTTTTAAACATGGAGGGTATTACGTGTTCAGTAATTCTGTTGAGGGTTTCATTTTTTGTTTCAAAACTTTAGTATTCATGCAACTGCTTTTGTTACAGAGACATCGTAATAGACGACTAGTTTAAATAATTATACTCACCATTAATAAAACACCCGATGCTGTCGGGACCTGACCAATTTAGTGAAAATCGGCTTGAAAGGATTAATAGCACAATGAAGTTGCGATTGTAAATTGCAGCCTGTAAGACGCGCGACATTGCAGAAAAGGTGCGTTCACAAATGTAGCCTGCTGATCCAAATCCATATCAAATATTCTATCAGCGCAGATAAACAGTTCTGCGTTCAAATTCAGTTCAAAAGATGTCCCAAAGCACCGGAAAAATTACAATGAATGTGACAGAGGGAAATAGTAAAAATATATTTTAATTATTTATTAATAAACTAGTGTTTTCTGAGTCTGTGTCCCAAGGATGAAGTTGCCTGACTCGTCATCTCCTCATTAGACGCGCCTTCTATACGGATTATGATTGTATTGAGATTTTTTGTTGTTTGTTTTTATTATTTCGTTAAGTAGTAATTTAAAGCTTTCTATAGATATATTTATCATGTTCTGTGAGGCATGTATTCGCTGAGTTTCCGTTTATTTTTGTAAGCCCCCCTGTTCAAGACGAGACGGAAGAAAGCATGTTTGTTTTCTTTATTTTATATTTCTTTATTTTATATTATGATCGCGCTGGCACCTATGTCCCAAAAAAGCGTGCTTTATCTTGCACTCTCCGCACAAAATATTCGATATAGCGCACATGTATCTGGGTTTAATGTTAAAACATCATTACATGCTTGAACTGTTTTATATCTTTAGATTTTATTTTAGACAATTCGTGATGATTTGAGAAGGCTAAACTGAATAAACATAGGCTATGTAAACTCTCTCTCTGTGTTGGGTGCTTTAAAAACAAAACTTATAGGCCTGTTTAATGAAACTTATAGGCCTGTTTAACGATCAAAAACTGCTCCAAACATACAAAACTGAACTATTTTAATAGCTGAAACAGTAGTATAAGCTGTTTTGGGAGAATTGGAAAAAAAGACGGGCTGAACATCCTCAGTTGAGGGGCAAACCGAAAGTTGATGCCGAATGTCCAGCACTCTTCTCCACTGCTCCTACTTCCCTATGTAAAAACTAAAATAAGTTAAAAAACTTAAAGCGATTATTATTATTTTTTATTGTGTTCGGCATGGTGGGCCGCGTGTGATTTCATGACGTGCCGCGGGTTGAGATCCACTGGTGTAGAGCTACAGGATTTGTGGAGTAGCAGGATCCCCAAATAGATTGACCAAAGTCATAATAGCAACAAGAAATACTTCCACTACTATTTCGTTTATGATGGTCGTTTATTTTTTAGATATTAAGACACAATGTTTTCAGTTTATTGATGACCTGACTTTGTCCTGTGAATGCATTGCTCTCGGAGACAGTTAACGGTTATTTTATCATACGTTACTGCATCACTAACAGTTTCTCTCAGATGACGACAAATTTCTTCATCCGCCCAAATAAGGAGAAGCGCTTTAATTTCACCGTCGCTTCAGTTGGATGACATTTATTTTATTTTCTTAAACAGTGCGTGAATGCGTCACATTGTTATGATTGGCCCGGAGTAGACGTCTTACGTCACCGCGTTCTGAACTCGTACGTACTCATACCGGTAATTTTCTTTCTGCGTTCACACACAGCAAAATTCCGGCAATTTACTGATAATGTTACAACTTCTCATACCGGCAAATTGGCGGAACGAATTTACCGATATTTTTTAAAAGATCCTGTTCACACATGATCTCTTTACGGCAATTTACCGGTAATTTTATGGAAAAGTCTGTATGTGTGAAAGGGCTTATGGAGTCAGAGACTGTCGGATCCATATGCAGTAGATTATTAAAGAGAATGGCTAAACAGGCAGAGATCAGAGAACATTGTCAGGTATGTCAAGGGATATCCAAAATTGAAAACAGAAACAAGCAGAGGTCGGGGCAGGCAGTAGAGAATCACAGTCAGTATAAACAATCAAAGTCAAACACGGAAGGAACAAACACAGGGAAACCGCTCGGAAATGCCAGACAGAACTAAACGAGACTTCGCAGTGAGTTGGCATAAGGCCGGGCATACACTGTGCGATTTTCATCCAATTTTGAGCCGAATTCTGACTCGTGCGACTCTTTTTCGGGTCGGGACGATTTTCAACATTATCTTGCATCGTTTGTCATGCAGTGTTTGTGCAGTGAACAAGGGGAAACGAGATGCGATTAGCCTCTCCCGACTGGTAATCGGTTGGTCGGATGGATTTCTGACATGTCAGAAATTTTGGTTGCCTCTCGTGAGGTATCGCAGTATTGAAGCAGGGCTACGAACCGATTTTCCGCATTTCCCTCACTGCGCATGCTCGAAACCAGAAACGAAACCATGGCGACACAGCGTGTAGTGTGGACTGAAGTGATGGAGGGAAAACTTGTGGAGTTATGTCAGCAACATGTCAGCCTTTTCGACGTGTCATCATAAACTTACCATGTCAGGAATAGAGAAAAGTTGGGAGGATATAGCTGCTGAGCTGCAGCTTGCTGCCTGCCTTTTGTTTTTGTTTTTGGGATGTTTCAGCACACAGAATTGGGCATATCACCAAAGCAGTGCGTTTATCCCTCTATGTTTTATCCCAGGAAACCATGTCTATTCTAAAACATGCCACAAACATCCGCGTTCTGAGGGATCCTACGTGTTGATTCCCCATATATAGTGTGAGCAGTCAAATCACAACTGGACGATCGGACCGTACAGTGAGCGCATAAAAATCTGAGCTTTGGCTTTACATCGCATGCGATCTACTCGTACAGTGTGAGTTGGTACCTTGCCGAAATTGCACAGAAATCACACAGTGTATGCCCGGCTTAAGTGTGCTGCTTATATGTGTGTGTGTGTGTGTGTGTGTATTAGCTGCAGGTGTGTAATTAGATGCAGGTGTGTGTGTGCAGTCCCAATCATTGTGACACTTAGGCACATTTTAAAAACTTTACACACAAAGCCAAGAAATTCCTAAAGAAATTAAATCCTCGCATCTCTTGCAAAATGATGCACTGCATTCAGAACACCACAAACACATCTCTGAAGAAAACATTTGTCTCATGTTTTGTCTTATGTTGCAAACACCTTTGCCATAATATTATATTTTTGGATTTATCATATAAACAGTTATTCAAAAGCTCTTCTTTCATGAGCTCCTTCTGTACACTTCTGTACAAGATTGAAAGTAACTGACAGAGACATGTTGAAAAATTCATTTAAGTATTTGTGGTTGTGAATACAGTATTACACAGTACAAATTAAAATTCCATTGTTCAAAACTTTACTTGACCTTTGGCCTCTTTAAAGCATGATTGGTTGGTGTTGAGTGAAACACATGTGAGGTGTTCGTGTGAGACACTGATGAATTTGTGTGTCATTCTGATCAAGATACTTCCTGTTAGATTTTTGTGTTGTGTTTTTGCAAAATGTGTTTCAAAGGCTGAGAATTACAGATTTGGTGTGTTTTTTGCTGTTTGAATGTCCGCTTTCAGAAATTGTGTGACAAGTAAAGAGTTTGTAAGCATTTGAAAAAAAAGGTTTTAATTCATTTAGAAATAATTAGTATTTAAATATAGCTTTGTCAGAAAGTCTTCACACACACTTCACGAGCGTCCCTAAAGTGTTTGTACTCGTGGATTGTAACGTGCTGCATTTCTCTCTCCAGCTTTGAGAAAACAGATCAGACCCAGAGTAGTTTATTAACACTACAAACACTGAACAGCAGCATATATATATATATATATATATATATATATATATATATATATATATATATATATATATATATATATATATATATATATATATATACATACTGTATGTGTGAGTAGAAAATAAATGTTTGTAAAATGGTACAGTTTTTTAATATATTTAATATACGTACACTCATCAGTCAGTCAAGCATTATAATAATCAAGTATTATTTAATAATAGAACTTAAGTAATTAGAAATAAACTTGATAAGCATGTCTGAATGCATAGTAGTCATTTTAACTGGACTGGCGGTGGTGCATTTTTGGTCATTCAGTATTTCTGTAAAAACAAAAATGGGGAAAAAACTGCCAAAAATACTAATAAGATAAAACGCACTAAGGATTACTAAAGATTAATGAGCTGCTGTATTCATGAATATTAATCAGGTTTTGTGCATTCGATCGAAACTGATTTGCTGAAATCAAAACAGGGACAATAACAGGTAAGCATCAGCCAATAAGATTTCCATTTGTGCAATAGCTCCGCCCACTACTGCAAAACAAAGCAGTTCTTAACCCTCTGGGCTTCTTCGTAAATGGGTCACACTTAGCTTCCTCCCGCCCGAAAACGGGCGAAGCCTTAAAATTGTACTTTACTTTTTCCCAGGATAACCATTCAAATATATTTTTGTTCTATAATGTTTTCTGATTATTATTTAGAATTTTTAGATTTTTTTATGATACTTTGCATTAATTATATAATTTTTATGAGCTATTTTTTCCATTAGAATTAATATATCATTTTTTATTTTATATTTATTTTTAAAAAAAAATTCAATAAATGCAGCATTTCACATCAAAATAGAGTGCCAGCCTAAAAAAAAAATGTTCCAGGAGAAGAACTTCATCTAGTGGCTTTAAAAAATAGCCACTTTTGTGTAATGTCCTGTACCAGCCTGTAGGCTGTCTATAGCTTCCTATATATCCTATGTAGAAAGGCTATTTGATTCCTTTTGTTGTTTTAGACATGATTTCTCTATCTTATTCGTTTTTTTTATTTAGATATACATTTAGATATTCTAAAAGATGATTACTTTATTTTCTTAACAAAAATGTTTAGATAAGTATCAGGTTTTGCATTATGATTACAATCAAACTATAGCATTTGGTTAGAAAGGGAACACAATGTGTGTGTGTGTGTGTGTGTGTGTATGTGTGAGTGAATGTGTGTGTGTGTGTGTGTGTGTGTGTGTGTTGCATTTGAGCGAGAGTCTCTTTTTGTATTTTTTATTTATTTATTTTTGCATATTCTCAAAATTTGCTGTTGCAGTCTTACCAGTCTCTCTCTTTCTCTCTCTTTCTCTCTCTCTCTCTCTCTCTCTGTGTGTGTGTGTGTGTGTGTGTGCATTTGAGCAAGTTTTTTTTTTCATTTATTGATTTTATGTGGAATATTCTACAAATTTGCTGTTGCAGTCGCCAGTTTATCTGTGTATGTGTGTGTGTGTTTGTGTGCGTGGCGGTGTGTGTGTGTGTGGGGGGGGTCTTATTTGCACTCTTGATGTTCTAGAGTGTCACCCCTTCATTGCTGTACACTTTTTTTCAGCACAGTTGCTGATCTGTAGCTTGTACCACCAAAAGTTTCTCTGAGTTTTCCTATTTTTTCGTATTTCCCATTCATTTCCTATGTCGCCCGTTTTCGGGCGGGAGGAAGCTAAGTGTGACTTTTTTTTTTACGACCCTTTAACATATCAGAATCATCTCCTTGATTTTTTTGTGTGTTCATATAGGTAATACAACAAAAGTCACCAAGTTTCATACCCATCCGATGAAGCAAAAAAATTAAACATTTAAAAACGTTCAAGTTTTCGCCCGTTTTCGGGCGAAGAAGCCCATTAAAAGCTTTTTGGTTTTTGGATTCATTGTTCCTATTGTAATGATTCTTTGAGTCTTAATGAGATCAATGATACTAATGATGCCACAGTCGATCAAACTTGCTGTATTAAAACATGTTCATACTCCTCCTAGACTGCTGGTCCAATTTCACCAAACTTGATTCAGATTAGAGCTGCAACTAACGATTATTTTTTCTGTCGACTAATCTAACGATTATTTTTACGATTACTCGACTACTCTTACGATTATTTTTATTACAATAAATAATTAATCTAATGTTCTTTTTTTGATTAGCTAATGAATATTAACAAAAAAAATATAAGTGCAACTTCTAATATAATATTTCAACCTTTATTCATTTTCAACCAATGTGGTTGAAGTTTTTACAGTATACAAAAATAAAGAGGCAAAGAAAATTATTTTACTATGGTAAATATAAATTTACAGTTGTCTGAGACGTCATGAAATGTTCTTTAGCATCACAAACCATAAAATGTAGTCAGGGTTCTGCTATGGGTTAGCATGGTTTCCAGAGATCTGGAGCTGATTCGGGATAGCTCGGTGGTTTGTGAATGTTGTCTCGCGGCGTGCTGTCTTTTAAGGGGCCGTTCACATATTCACAAGTTCGTTATTTCCAATGTAGGTGCGCCGTATGCACGCTCATAATGGAAGCAACGCGGTCGCGGCGCGCCCACGAAAACAGGCGCGTCCAAATCGAGTTAAAAACATGTCAACTTTTCAGAATGCCGCAAGCGCACCGCGGGTCATTTGACAAGAACTAACCAATCAGCTTCATCCTTTCCCGTAACAACGTTGAAAGCTCAGCTAAGATCAGGGAACAGCTGATCATAGCTGTATATGGATTGCCATTTTGAAATAAATTTAGTAACAGAGATACTGCAAGCAATTTTTAGTGCTGCAAATCCATTTATCCTTTGCTGAAATTTCCGCGTCTTCATGGAGAGAGCACGTCATGGTTGCTTAGTAATGGCAGACGCCCCAGGGGCGCAACTGCCCGAGCGCTTTGGAAAGAAGGAGAAAGCGGCGCGCCTATCGTTTTCCACACATTTTTAGGGGTGATATGTGAACGCCCCTAACGCGTGTTCGAAACCCGCGCCAACACAGACTTACTTTATTTTTAATTTTATCCTTACTTCAGCCGCTACGGGTGATCATACCAATAACTTGTAACTTGTTTACAAGAATATCAGAATCATGCAATTAGCAGGTCTGCATTTATTAGACACTTAATAATATTGTCATTCCATCACATCTGCAGCAGAGACCTGAACCAGGAAGTTGGTCACCAGATCACATGGTAACCAGTTAAACCGTAACACTGGAGAGCGCCAGGATGTTTTCGTCTGAGGTGCTCGTGCATTGCATTTGTGCTGCCGTGGTACAACATATCGGTTTTGCAAAGGAAACAAAGGGCCATTTTATTTGGCCTCGGTTTAAAGTATTCCCATACTTTTGATAACAGTGGTCTCTGTTTTTGTGATAGAATGCAACTTTCTCGATTCCCAGTGTGCCATTGCGCGAGATGTGAACAGTGTGACGCACGCATTTCACGCACGTCGACGTATTTTTGTAGTCGATGTAATCGATGACGTCGACGCGTCGTGGTAGCACTAATTCAGATCATCTTCAGACCATGCTGGCACAAAGTTTATTGCTGTTAAACACATTATGGCACAATATCAAAATGATTTTATCTCTGCAATGCTTTCGCATATTGACACCAACCCTTTGACCAAACTTTAGACCCATCTCAAAATCCACACTTGCACAATTACTAAACACAGTTACATAAAGACTATTCAACAAGTCAGAAAACAAGAGAGCATGAACAGAACACAAGCCATAAAAACACATGCTGTAAAACATGCTGCTGCTTCAACAGACACACATCAGCATGAAGACAAACACGTGCTGCTCAGAGACGTCTTTAAGAGTCCAGAACATCACCTTTCCATTCATTCCTTTAGTTTTCTGTGAAGCTGCTTCACTGTGGTTTGTGTCTAGTGTTTTCTGAAGAGTGTTTATGCAGTTAGTTTAACCGCACTGGTTCAACCCACACAGATCTGAGATCATCTCTGAACCCAGTTTGGACTGGTTTAACCCACACAGATCTGAGATCATCTATGAACACGGCGGTTTGGATGGATGATGCTGTGAATTCTCACACATTCATATCACGGTTCCTCTTCTTTTCTTTAGCTAGGTTTCTACAGAAGAACTTCTTGGTAAACATGTTTGCTGTAGTCCATTTACAAATTCACTTTTAGTTTAATTGTTGCAGTGTTTCTAAAGTGTTTATTTGAGTGATTTTATGTGAAGCAGGGTTCCTCATTCACACACCTGTGATGTTCAAGTGAACTCAAAGACCAAGATTAGCTGATTCAGGTGTGTTTAATTAAGCTGCAGAAAGAGTCCCTCCAGGAGCAGGACTGAGGAGACTGATGTAGCTAAAGCACAGATCTACACATAGGACCAGCAGATCCCAGACCTGTTCAGGAGCCTCCCCAACACTGCACACACCCCAATTTGAAGATGTTGATGACCCCGCAGGCCTTACACCTGTTTCTTCAGAGGAAAGATAGTCAGTGCTGATTCTGAGAACACTGCTGTCTGTGAGACAAGATTCATGAATGAGGAACTTGAAAGTTTCCACACATTCAAGGGTGTAAATGTGTCTCTCCAAAGCCCCTTTCACACTGCGATTCCGGCAAATACACGGGTAAAGTGTTCCCGGGTCGCTAGATTTTGCACTTTCACACTGCCAGTGATAATCCGGAATATGTGCGTGCTTTCACACATAACCCGTAAAGATCCCGTAACAACACATGACATCAGGGCGTGACGTGTAATGTTCGAGTGAAAAACGTTAGGCACGTTATACTTTCACTGAAGCAAGCGAACGATCTCGGCGTCAGCGCAGAAAAGTGAGGAACTAACTGATCTCTGCTTTATTACAGTTTGCACGTATTTTTTTTGTTGCGAATGTTGATCTTCCTTCAAAACAGCCGGTAAAAGAGTCGCGCAATAACGTGCGTCACCCACTACGACATGACCTTAGATCTGGCATTTGTTCACACAGCGCTCGTCCCGTGATTGAACCCGCCAATGCTACTAGGTCCCCGACCCGGGTTCAATGCCAGAATCAATCCCAGGACATGTTTGCTTTCACACAGAAGGACACCGGGTCCGACGTGCAGTGTGAAAGGGGCTCAAGTGACGGAGATCATCAGAAGGCAGAGGAACTGTATTTCATGACATGACAACATTGAGCACACGCTGGAGGAGAACAGATTTAGCTACTGTAAATCTGTCAAACTGACCATCTGATGAAGACATGAGGATGAGAAACTCATGATACTCAAGACTCTCTCAACCAGTCCCACACTCCTCGAGGAATTCACGATTTTAAGTTTCAGGTGAGAATCTGCTCACTGCTGTCTCCACACTTCCATCAGTGAACATGTACAGCTCATTTATTTGCTGGATTTCTACAGATGATTATGATAATAGTGATTATGGGATCATCATATTCCATATACAGTTTAACAGAGATGGTTTGCATCTAGTGCAGAGTCAAGATCTACTTACTATCTTGAGATGGTTGACAGCCATTCTACATTCATAACTAAAATAGAGTATTAATTATAGGAGCTGTAGTGTTTCAGATCTGTGATCTCACTGTTGAGGTTTGGAAACATGTGAGTTAGACCGCAGGAGAGCAGAGATCATCTCTGAACCCAGTTTAGACATACTGTGAATTCTGAATCATTCTGATGACAGTTTATCTTCTTTCTCTCAGTGAGCTTCTGTATGCCACTAAACTCCTTTCAGTTAGACTGAGTTTAGACTGTTCAGAAGATTAACTTCCACAAGTCCTAACTTCCACAAGTCCTTCTTTTAAATCTTCTCTTTTATTATGGGATATATATATTACATTTATATTAATTCAGAACCAAATATCTGAGGGCTGCCTTGTTGAAAAAAAAAAAAAACCTGGGTATGATTTGAAATATAGTAGCTGGTCTGTGCTCAAGGTTTTTTATTTAAAATAATAATCATTCTTCTTTTAGCCATAGTAACCACATAACCTGGTTTTGTTACTTCTATTGATCATTTACAAAGATAATTCAGATAATGTGTGTGTGTGTGTGTGTGTGCGTGTGTGTGTGTGTGTGTGTGTGTGTGTGTGTGTGGGTGTGTGTGTGTGCTCTTGTTTTTGTGACATATCAGGACACAACTCTGTATAATGACATGGGTATGACACAGGTATAACAAGGAGAGGGTGACTTATGAGGACATAACCCATGTCCCCATTTTTCAAAACGCTTATAAATCATACAGAATGAGTTTTTTTTTTGAGAAAGTAAAAATGCAAAAAGAATCCTGTGAGGATTAGGGTTAGGTGTAGGGTTGGTGTAGGGCCATAGAATATACAGTTTGTACAGTATAAAAACCATTACCAAACCAAACATGAATCCTCCCGTTTCTATGCGCTATTTCACAATTTTCGAGACGCCTATGGCTCTTTACCACATAGCGTAATGCTTCATTCCCTTGAGGAAATAAAACTGCTGGAACAGTATATGGCATTACATCTCCAAACCCAGTTCAGGCTTTTGCCGATGATGTCCTCATAGTATCAAGAGAGGAGAACGTCATTACCAACGACTGCTTTCTGCAATAGTCTGGACTCGAGGTTAAGAATAATAAATGTGCAGTGTTCTATGAACGACGCAGCGTTGGTAATAGATGGTATAAGGCCAAGTATGATCAGCCTCCATCATTCATAATCGCTGGAAGCACAATCAGAGTTTATTCAAGACACGAATCATACAATTATTTAGGACATATGTTTAATGTTGCAGGAGAATGGCACGAGCAAGTGAGTGATATCTGCAAAGAATACTCCAGCAGTCTAGACTTGATAGACCAGTGTCCCCTACCGACCTGTATGAAACTCCAGGCCATTCGAGATATAGCTCTTTCCAAGATTCATCATCTGTTTGCCAACTTCCACATTGCTAAAAAATATCTGACAGAGCTGAACAATAAGACCATGCAGCTGGTAAGAAAATGGTTAAGTCTTAACACACACACAACAAGAAGTTTATGAATAAATCAGAAGGGGGACTGGGGATCCCTAACATTGAATGGATTTATACAGCAACTAAAGTAAAGCATCTACTGCATATGTTGAATAACGATGACTCTACAGTTCGCGAAGTTGCCCGGCGCTCACTGCTGCTGGATCTGAGCAAACGCAAGGTCCCCTATGTTGCAGATGGAGAACCAGGTTTCCTTGGTTTCCGGAAGAAACCTAGCGGAAAAATGGATACCAGAGCAATGGGAATCGGAGTACGTTTGGATTGGCCTGGTCTGAATGATTTGTGCAGCAATAACAATATACAGCTGAACTGGGCACATACTAGTGGGGAGCAGGTGAACATCACTCATCGGCAGGTTATGGATCCAAATGTGTATGCTGAGGCATCTATACATCACACTGGAACCAGTGAGAGTTTGAACAGCCGGACGTGCAGGTATGAAATCCTCCAATACTTTCAAGCACAACAGCGCGATTACTGGGTTAACCTTCGCCTTCAAGGGAAACTTGCATGCCAGAGCGCGGATCATACAGTTTCACACTCTGCATTACAAAATTCAGCCGTCAACGAAGATATCCTAAAATTTGTTTTTAAAGCTCGGATGCAAACTCTCCCGACCAAATATCTGCTAACTACACAGCGATAAGATAATGGAATCCACAGCACACTGAACGGATGCCCCGCGTTTAAAGGACTTTACATTGCGTGTCACGATTGCATCATAAACATAACAGCTCAAGAACTGCGCAAAGTATCTGGACAAAGTGCAATACATACAAACAAAACTGTTAAAACTAGCTGGTTTTTAAACCTGAATGATAATAATGTAAACTCCCTTAGAAGTGTTCTCAGGGAATACCCAAACACTCCAGACATCGTAGTCATTAATGAACTTTCTAAGAACATTCTGATTCTGGAAGAGGGCTGTTGATTTGATCTTTGCATGGACTTGTGTTTTTCTGAGAAAATGTTAAAATATCAGTCATTATCAAATGCTTTGGCAGTGTGTGGTTACAGGATCAAACTGATTATTCTTATTTTTGGTAGCTTGGGACATGTGCACAGATTATGTGTCAGAGGCTTGCAGATTGCTGGACTGAGTAAAAAGACCTCTAAGCAAACAGCCAGATATTGTTCTGTGCCAGCGATCATAGGCAGTCTGCATGTTTGGAGAAGACAATGTCACCTTTATCCATAGCCTACTTATTAATTTGGTTGCGACTTTTTAATTATTATTATTTTTTTTTTTGTAATGAAAATAGTAAAGCAGCTTTACAGTATCAAATAGGAAAATAGTTTGTCAATGCAAAAGGACAATAGCAAACTTTCAGTTTAAGGCTTTTCATCATTGAATTCAGTGACGTCATCATCCATACAAAATAAACAATTTATGTTCATTACATATTATTATAAATTCCTGCAACTTTTTTGTTAATAATTTCACCACCAAAAATGAATCTGCCTTAAAGGGGTCCGATTATGCTCTTTTACAAAGTATTGATTTTGTTTTTAATTTTGTCAGTGTGTGTTGTGATTGGTTAGCTGGCCCAGTGTGTGTTCTGATTGGTTAGCTGGGCGAGTGTGTGTTCTGATTGGTTTGCTGGGCCAGTGTGTGTTGTGACTGGTTAGCTGGATCAGTGTGTGTTGTGATTGGTTAGCTGGGCCAGTGTCTGTTCTGATTGGTTAGCTGGGCCAATGTGTGTTCTGATTGGTTTGCTGGGCCAGTGTGTGTTGTGACTGGTTAGCTGGGCCAGTGTGTTTTGTGACTGGTTAGCTGGGCCAGTGTGTGTTATGATTGGTTATCTGGGCCAGTGTGTGCTGTGATTGGTTAGTAGGGCCAGTGTGTGTTCTGATTGGGTAGCTCAGAAGAAGAGAGACGAAGAAGACAGGGCAACGGCGAATGTGGACTATTGACCAGGAGGATAAACTCGCTGAACTCTGACACGAACAGCGAGCGCTGAATGATGTTTCTAGCAACGTGTACCAAGCTTTTTAATTCTCTCTTTCTCTCTCACACACACACACGCATATGTAGTTTACGGGGACTCTCCATAGACGTAACGGTTTTCTGTACTGTATATTCGATCCCCTTACACTATCTCTAGTCATGAAAAAGAATCTGTATGTGTAGGAAACAGTCACGGCTCGTGTCAATATTTTGTATGCAGTTATGAGAGAGGGAGAGCAGTTAGATTAGGCAAATTCGACTTGAAGCATTGCTGCACAGAATGATCACCTGTATGACAGCAAAGTACCGCGAGAGCGATTCGATTGCATTGGATCCGTGTGCTCTCTTATCGCTCTCACGTTACTTTAATGTCATGCAATGATCCTTCTGTGCAGCAGTGCTTCAAGTCGGACACGTCTATAAACTTCGTGCGATTGCTTCGGAAATCGGCAGGTCATAAAATCGTTTCGCATATCACCTCATCCGTATGATTTTCTGATTAATTCACTCGTGATGTGTGCATGGACATGCAATCTTCTGACCATCCGAATTTGCACCGTGTACGCCCGCCTTTCAATCTTTGCAAAGTCTTGTTTAGTTCTGTAAAGCATTTCCGAGCGTTTTCCCTATGTTTGTTCCTTCCGTGTCTGACCTAGGATTGTTTATACCGACTCTGATTCTCTGCTGCCTGCCCCGACCTCTGCTTGTGACTGTTACTGATTCTGGATATCCCTGACATACCTGACACTGTTCCTGATTACTGCCTGTCCGACCATTCTTATAATAAAGTTCTGCATATGGATCCGAACGTTTCTGACTCACTGTAACAGTATCCTTCAGATACAATGGTATTTTTTCATAATGCTGTGGAGATGACTTAACATGACATCAACACCTCTGTCCAGCTGCAGTTGTACAGTAAGATATTATCATTGGATCTATTCAAACCAAACAATGGACCGGTCGACCACAGAATCCAGCATTGTACACCATAATATCAATGATCATTAATCATTGTTCTCACAAAAAAATATTTTCTCATAACATGAGATCGGTAGTTTAGTTTAAGGATGAATTATTGTAGTACTCTTCACTGTCATTAAAAAATAGCATGCAACTAGAGATCAGGCACATCCACTAGCATACAAATATGTCTATATTCATATAATGTTTTGTAATATATCTTCTGCGTAATAACTTTATGTAATTTTGGTGTGTATATCAAACTAAAAACAGAGTTTAAAATCCTTGATCACATCATTTCTTTTTTTGGACCATGAGTTTGTACACATGGTCCAGAATGTCCCTACGGGGTGTAAATATTTATGCCAAGATAATTTTTTTTGAATCCCAATATATCTGGTTATGCGTATGTTGAATATGCTTATTTCTATGCCCATGTTGTGCGTACACAACATTTATAAACGAGAGCACTGGTCACTATGTAGAACTATGTAGCAAGGCTTCTTGATGTCTTGAAGAAAAAACACATATGTCTTTACCTGTGAGAAGTGAAGAGAGAAAGATCAGTCCCAGCAGACACAAGTGACACTTATCAGCCATCTTCTCTTTCTGTCAGTCTTCCTCTTCATTATGTTCTCTCAACTCTTTCTTTAAATACTCTCAGCTCTTCCTGTGTTTGTTCACTTCCTCTGATCTGATTGACTGAGTGTTTAAATACTGCTATATAGTGAGACGATGCCAGTGCGTGATTGAGAAGTGCTGTTTGACTTTTCTGTTGTAAATGTTGATGAAATATTTGATCAAGTCAAGTCTGCTTTATTGTCAATTGTTCCACATGTACAGTACATACATACAGATAATTAAAATTGCATTACTCTCAGATCCCTGGTGCATACAGATAACACTAACAGTAGAGCCTAAAAATCTAGATCAAATATAAAATGTAAAATACAACTATACAATTCGGGCATGTAAAAAAAAATAAGACGAGTGCTTATAAGGATCAATTAAACACTAAAGTTTATTGCATAGAATCCTTCACAACACATGCATATAACGAAACGCGCTGCAAATCCTTCACAACACATGCATATTACGAAACGCACTGCAAATCCTTACAACACATGCATATAGCGAAACGCGCTCCAAATCATCACAACACATGCATATAACGGAACGAGCTGCAAATCCTTCACAACACATGCATATAACAAAACACGCTGCAAATCCAGAAGAAATTCTGTAGAACATGGTTCTCCCGGTTCAGGACTGGGTTTTAATTATATAAATTAATTTGCAAAGTTGAGTGTCTGCATGCAGAGGTGTAAGTCAGTAAGTACAATGGAAAATTTAATCTGTAAAACATGACGGAACCAGAGCGGAGTGGAGTGCTCGACGGGCCAGGTCGACATCGCCGGTCTGGAAGCCCAAGGTGCAGCTTCCAGAGATGCAGAGACGGCGCGGGGTCTGACGGGACATTGGGAGCCCATCCTGGGCTTAACGGGGGATCGGGAACCCATCCGGGGCTTGATGGGGGATCTATCGGGAAAAGATCTGTGGAGGAGTCATTGTCTATATCCCCAAAAACTTCTCTAAAATGACAAATGAAGTTCTGGAAGGACGAGGTGACCGCAGTTTCCTGAAACCACAACACTTCTGCCCATCTCAACGCAGCCCCGGATAACTGTAGGATAATAAACACTGTAAAACTTTTCACTGTAAATTTACAGTAAAATACTGGCAGCTGGGTTGCCAGCCACATACTGTATTTTTACAGAACTAGTACTGTAAACAGAATTTACAGTACTAGTTCTGTAAACCGTTGTACTGTAAATTTACAGTAAAATACTGGCAGCTGGGTTGCCAGCCACATACTGTATTTTTACAGTACTAGTTCTGTAAACCGTTGTTCTGTAAATTTACAGTAAAATACTGGCAGGTGGGTTGCCAGCCACATACTGTATTTTCCTAAATTAACAGTACTGCACTGCAATTACAAAATACAGCATATACCACAATTTTACAGACATTTTTAAAAACATTTTTACAGGGAAAACATTATACTCTGAACTTTAAACAAGAAAATAGAAACCAACAACATTATTTGTGTTTTAAAACATTTATTTTAAAAGCAACGACCAGACATTTGCCTTATATGAACACATTTGGCTGAAATGCCAGCTGTTTTTTTTTTTTTTTTACATTTAAAATGTTAGTTAAACACTTAACACTTTATAATAAAGTAATCTTGTTAACCTTAAACAAATGTACCTTTTTTTCAGAAATGTAAAGAGTCAAAAAAAGAATAGAACCTCAATGGCTGAAATGGCAGTTGTATTTTATAAATGGAATTAACGATGCAGTAATCATAATTACTTTTAATGTACTTGCTGACAGGATCTAAACAAAGTTCCATTCAAAGTCTGCAAGTTTTCGCAGAAGTTAGGAAACTGGTGGGCTTACAGTGGCGTTCTTTTTTTGCACAACTTGGCCAGTTTTCTTTGAAGTCACTTTTCCTTTTTTTGCTTTTGATCCACGTTCAGGATTGATGTCAACAAAGCGTCTAAAATGCAGAAAAGAGGAAAAAACACAATCAAATATTATAGACTGTGCATATAGAGAGAGAGAGAGAGAGAGAGAGAGAGAGAGATTTAACCATTATTCACCCAGCTTATTAACAATATAATCCCCTCATCAGGTACTGAATCAGGGCCTACCAGAGTGTGAGTTGAAATGCAGCCATAAACCCTGTTTATGTAGAGCACACATTGCCAAATCCAGTCCAAACATTTGTGACTTCATTAATTTAACTAAATTTCAAACTAGGGTCCTTTGCACCATGACCTTGAGCCAAATACTAAGATGGCGCAAGCCCTTACAAGCTTGTACCAAATCACGGAAGTGACCTCCACGTCTGTGTTAGCGGTAGCATTTGCCGTCAGGCAATTGTTATTTAATAAACTCCTGATGTACTTATAAACCTTCCAATCCCTCGTTTTAGGAGTACAGAACCTATTTGTACTACTGTAGAAGTTTGGTACCGTTCTGGTCATCATTATTAGTGGGGTAATTTACGAGACACAACTTTTGGAAAAGGCTTCTGGGGGGGGGGGGTGTTTGGCTCAATGTCATGGTGAAAATGACCCTAGGTTGATTTTACTCTGAACCATCCCTTTAAATACCCTTATTTTACGAAGGCCTAGACCTGGCTTAAAGGGTAAGTTCATCGAAATATAAAATATGTCATATATGACTCACCCTCATGTCGTTCCAAACCTGTAAGACCACAGTTTAAGATATCTTAGATTTAGTCCGAGAGCTTTCTGATCCTCCATTGCAAATGTATCTACGGTCTACTGTCCATGTCCAGAAAGATAAGAAAAACATCATCAAAGTAGTCCATGTGACATCAGAGGGTCAGTTAGAATTTTTTGAAGCATTGAAAATACATTTTGATCCAAAAATAACAACAATTATGACTTTATTCAACATTGTCTTCTCTTCCGGGTCGGTTCTGAGCAAGTTCACGACGCTGCTGACGTGTTTTCTGGTGTGCCCAATAACAAAGATAGCACATCAGCAGCGTCACCGCAGTGTTGTGAACGCACTCACAACAGAAATATTCTAACCGACCCTCTGATGTCACATGGACTACTTTGATGATGTTTTTCTTACCTTTCTGGACATGGACAGTATACCGTACACACAGCTTCAATGGAGGGACTGAGAGCTCTCGGACTAAATCTGAACTATCTTAAACCGTGTTCTGAAGATAAACAGAGGTCTTACGGGTTTGGAACGACATGAGGGTGAGTTATTAATGATATAATTTACATTTTTCTGTGAACTAACCCTTTAAGCTAAGCCCTGTCTGCACTGCAAAAAAATGCTTTTCTTTTTGTCTGGTTTCCTGTCCGAATATTAAAAAAAAAATCCTAAATCAAGATGCATTTACTAGATACGTAAAATAAGATAAGATATAATGTCTTGTTTTCCAAGGGAATTACTCCAAATTAAGGTTTTTTTTGAGACTGGAAACAAGACAAAAACACTAAGTAAGAAAAGCATGTTTTGCAGTGTGTGAAACCAGGTCCATATTGTTATTCCCAGTAGTCAGCTGTACAAAACGTTTATAAAAATTCAGTCTAAAACAATTCAGTCTAAAACATATATTTCAAATATGCTAATGACTTACCTCTGAACAAACTCAAGGGTGCATGCTGCCTCTTCCTGGTACTGTAAATTGAAATTATAGAAGGAGGCAAACAGCGCTGCCAGGCCAGTGATGAAGTTGGGCTGTGCTCCTTCACACACAACTTGACCCTCCAAACTCAACATCCAGCGCTGGTTGCTCAGAGATTGACCTGTAATAAAAATAAAAATCAGAAGGAAAAAGTAATAATATTATTGTGGGTTCCAGTTTGGTTCTATGTAGTTGTCTATTCATAATTCTACATAACTGTTAAAAGAACTCTGTTCACAGGATACACCATTTCATTCTGCCTTAGTAGTGCTTTTGGGTAGGGTTCATCAATACAGTAATACTATAATTTAATTTATATGAGCAATTTCCTATTTAGAGGAATAGTTTTCCCTGGTTAAATGAAAGTAGTGTTAGAGTTAATTAGCTGGACTTCACAACCACACAATTTTGCTGAACACAGTTGATTCTTCCATACATATGTTGCCAATTAAAATCTGTTTTATATTTCTCATACCATCACCATTCTCTTCCTGAAAAAAGTCACAATATTGAAACAACAACCCACTGCAAAAAATGCTTTTCTTAGTTACTATTTTGTCTAGATTCCAGACAAATAACTACAAGTTATTACATCAAGAATAATAAACTAGACAAGTAAAAATGATGTCTTTTTTTCTTAAAATTGTTTAAACTTTTTTTTTTTTTGCAATAACATTTCGGAAAACAATAATTATTTTTACTTGTCTAGTAAATTCTTCTTCATGCAAAAAAAAAGACACTTGGGAACAAAAAATAAATAGAAGTTAAGTAAAACATTTTTTTTTGCAGTGGGGCAAGTAAATGATGACTTGCTCTTCACTTTAAGGTTAAACAACTTTATTGTTTACATACCAAGAAATATAAGGCGTGGACTCTCTGGCAAATGAAGAGAATGCTGGACATCAGATGGAGTCGCAAATTCCTGAAACAAATTTTTAAAAAGACAGTACAACCATGATCAACAGACCAATCCATAAAAGAGATTATAGATAAATTAGATTGGTTGAATGATCTCTATTTACATCTGCTTGAAGGAAAACCCCATCTAACTTCTCTTTGAAGTGTGCAAGGAGTAGTTGTATGACCATGGCATCCACATCATTTTCACCTCTGGAGAGAATACTTCGAATGTCATCATTGGTTGGTTTGCTTTTGAAAAATTCAATTATGATTTGTCCACACTCCTGTATAGACAATTCCAAACATCTGAGCACTTTTTTGTCAGTAAGCTGTTCAAAATGTCCATATATATGCCTCTGTGTGAAGAGATATGGCCATTTAGTTTTGATATCTGCAATTGTAGGGGATGGGGTTGCATTGATCATGTGACGCTGAAGCCAATAGGTTCCCTCCATGAGCTTGCAAACGTCTCCTCTCTCTGCTCCAGAGATTCCTTCATGAAGATGCATCTCCTCAATCTTCTGACGTTTCACTTCAAGACTGTCATAAGTTTCACCAGGTGGAAGAGCAGGCTGCCATCTTGTACAACCATACGAGTCAGTGGAACTTCGTTTTCTAGTAGTTCCGGTGTCACTTCTTTGGATCCTATGATGACTTAGTGTATTTGTTCGATTCAGGTGCTCTATGCGTACTTTCAGCTGTGAAAGAACAGATTCATATCCACCCCCAACCTGCTTGTCACCCAACATGTCAGCAAAAGACTTTGGATACTGGCTCACTATTTTGCGACTAACAGTGAGACACTGTGATCTGGTGGGGTTCTTGTCATGTTTTCTCATTTCGTCAGCAAGGATTCTAATCATTTGTCTTCGATCAGAAGGAGAAGGTCTCTGTCCATTCTCAACAGCAGTCTTTATACCGTCTGGCATTAAGTTCCAGGGAACTTGGAAATTTTCAGTCCATGAATGTGTGGCACTGGCTGATGCTAAACTGCTTGATGTTGGCTTTGAGGAGCTTGATGGAGGTGAACCAAGAGTAGTGTTTGTTTCGGGGGGAACCGAGGGGAGAACCTCAGCAGGTGGCAGTACGACTGTGCAGTTTTGATGTTCTGTGTTTATATATATAAATAAATAATCAGTTATTGTATCAAATTACATAATAAACAGTACTGGAATGCATTTTAACAGATAAAAGGGATAGTTCACACAAAAAAATTAAACATTCTGTCATTAATTTCTCACCCTCACGTAATTCCAAACCAGAAAGACTTTTGTTCACTTTGTTACATAAATGAAGATATTCCTGATAAAATCCAAGAGACTTCTGTCCCTTTATAGACAGTATACTCAACTTCCACTTTCCGTATAGTAATCTATATGACTCCAGTGGTTTAACTTTAATGTTAGAAGTGGTTTGTTTAACCCCAGAAACTAAAAACAATGTACCACTTTATTTACAAAATAATAATCTCATCAATTTCAATTTTGATAATTTCATCAAAAATATCTTCATTTGTGTACTGAAGATGAAAGATTGTATTGCTTGTTTGGAATAACTTGAGAGTGAGTAATTAATGACAAGGTTTCCATTTTTGGGTGAATAAATCCTTTTCATATGAATAAATTTTCATATACTATATTTGTGTTGTTGTTTTTTTTTTTACATCAACTTTATCTTTACCTTGATTTTTCCATGAACTAAGAAGTTTTCTGCATTGGATAGGTCTTATAAACTCCAAAATGTCATCTTCTTTTACATAAATCAAATCATCCAAGCTTTCGACACCTTGGCCCATGAGCTTCTCAACAAGCTGGTTGGTTACATCTGGAGATAGGCTTGGCAACACCAACAGTACAGCATCTTTCAGGACTTCTTTCATTCCAGACATTATTCTAAAAAATTGGGAAGGAATGATGGAGAACAATTACTGACAAGCCACACAATGAATATTCTGGCAGAGGATAGTAATCCAGTAGACTGTCTTGATTTATACATAGGTAGCCTTGATCTTGTGGTTTCAAGCAATGAACTCCCTGGTCTATAAGACAAAAAGACTGACTTTTCTTTGTGACAAAATACACATTGCAATTGTCATGTACAATAATTAAATGAATGTTCCCAAACACAATTCCCTCATCATTCTTCTGCAAAACAACATGCATGTTTTTTTTATAAAGTGTTCCCTTTACAGTCACTTCATTACATGCTACTGTATTCCCTGGCTGAAAGTTAAGACAAGCAACAGATCCTTGAATGTCATCATTGTAGTCATTAACATGAAACTCTATTCCCCTCTCTGCCACAACATTTTCAGGGAAAGGGCTTCCAGCATTTAGGTAAGCCTGAAGAAGTTGATGTCTTTCTGCCAATGTAGCACTCAAGTTCTTGAAATTGTGCAATTTTCTTGCACACTGTTTAAAGTATGAGTGCTTACTTTCAAAGCGTAGTGTCCAGAGGCGAATAAGTGGACCAAAACGACCAGTGAGTTCAGGATAATGACACAGGTAGTGGTGCTTTGGCTTAAGGGGATGCTTTGGAAAAAACACCTTTCGAGTCTCAATATACTCCTCTATTAGCACTGATAAATATGCAATCTGACCAGTATTAATGGAAGGAGCACAGATGAGCTCTGCTATCTGTCTGAGTTGAAGTACTAACTGCCATACCTCATTTTCAGTTGGACAGACAATCTTTTCCCCAACCAAAAGAGGTAAAAGCCGGAGAAGGCACCAATTCTGAACTGCATGTCCACTTAATTTCCCAGTACCAGGAGTCACCTCAACTGGTTTATCACGCGCATCATTCCCAAGATACTTAAACTGGTTAATACGATGATTTAGTTCAGTGTATGTGAACTGTTTCTCCTGATTCACAAGTTGATCGATATACAAAACAAGGTCAAATGACACAACACCTTCAAAAAGATCGTGTCCAAGACAGGGAGGTAATCCTGGCTGGCAAACGTGAAAATATTTCAGGTCATTAAAGGGAGAATTACATTTGACACCAATTGCAATTTTAGTTTGATCAGCATCCAAATCCTTAAGATTTTGCTCATACGACTCCACAGTTCTTGTTAATGCCTTTGTTAGGGGAGCTGAGTTAAATGTCTGGCGGTCAATTTCACAGTATCTGCAAAAGTTTTTACTTTTACTGAAATTCTCAACAAAGCCACCAATGTAATGTGATCCAAGGTTATCGCCAGCTATGGCACACAATGTACCTTTGTGCACCTTTCCATCCGCTAACTCAACACCATTTTCCTCAAGGTCTTTAAGGTCTTTTACCAGAGTTGCAAAGACCAAATCTTGTCCAAAAAATCTAAAATCTTGTTCCCTACACAGCAGAACTAGCTGCATAGGGTCAATGCCTGACCTACAATGAGGCAGCAGGTTTGCAAGTGTCATGTAAACGGCAAGAATTTTGTGCTTTTTCTTACCAGAACCAAGTGGATTGGCAACTTCAAAAGCATCTTCATACAAGATTATAGCTAATGAATCTTTATCAGTTTTGAACAGCATATTTTCATCAATATTGTTGCCATCCCATACATCAGAGAGGATATCTTTTGCTCTGACTTCAGATCGTGAATTATTATGTTGTTCTATCACTGATTTACAGCAGAACAGTGCTTCTAAGCTTTTCTTAATAGGAATGTATTGAGCAAAGCTTTCCTTGCCAGATTCATTTTGACCAAGACAGACTGGGACAGGATCCACAAACTTAAAATTGTCTTTATAAAAAGACTTTCTTCTCTTATCAGTGCTAAGTGTATTAATATTAGACCTCCGAAAAAGATCATCAGTTTGCAAGACATCAAAAACACTCTTTATATCATTTTCAGAAATACCAAGTGCAATCAATTTTTCCCCTAGCTTGAGTAGCAAATAAAACTGGCTAATATCATGGATGTCTTGCATCCCCTCAATTACCGACTGAATCACAGATGATGGGAGAATATGCTTTGCCTGTAACTTGAGATAAAACAGAGCCATGTTTTTCAAAAAAAGAGATTCATCTGCATTATCTGGCAAAAGTGCATTCTCCAACTGCTCTATGCCATCACCACAATCAAAGAATTCAGACTGTGGATGTGAGTGTTCGGCCATGTTAGATGCCTCACCATACGGCATCTGTACTGAAACATTTGACTGCAGTATAGTACGACGCAAACTTTCTGCTGAAGAGTTTCGATGTTTTCTGGATAAATGTGAAGTCAATGTTGATGCTACAGAAAATTGTTTATTGCATGTAAATGGACATGGCACTCTGGTGCCTTCTTTGATATGATTTTTCAAGTGTAAAACGAAGTTTTTCAAATCACTGCACTTTTCTTGACATGTTCCAATATCACACACTAAGGCATCAATTCCTAACTGCTCAACAGATGACTTTGAGGGCCTGTCTTTGTGATCCCTGAATATGTGAGCTTTGAAAGCAGTGAACTTTTTAAATGTTCTGGAGCAATCTGGAATACCACATTTGAAAAGGGAATTTGGAACATGATTATGGATTTTCATGTGCTGGCAAAATGCTGACAACGATTCAAAAGTACAATCGCAGAACTGACAACATGGCATTTTTGCACGTGGACTAGACACTACTAAAGCACTTACTTTAGCACTGGATTTTTCATCAGATTATAAAACCTGAAACGAAGAAAAAAAAGCAGATCAGCCAAATGACATGATGGTAAATCACTCGGTGGCACGAGTGATTTTTATTTTCGCGATTTTTATTTTATATAACTTATATAAGCAGGTCATGCAAATGAAATGGTATGCTGGCTGTGTGAATTGTCGAAGTTAAGTTAATGTGACGTTACTTGTTAAAAAATGAGTTTTTTTCCGCGGTAGAAAACAACGCTCGCAAAATCAAACTATTCGTGTAACTTAAACAATGTAGAAAACCGAACGTAATAATTAAATATAAATAGATTGGCTTACCGTATCAGTCAGTTAAACAGTCTTCTCAAGCGCTAAAATCCACTTTTGCTCACAGATGCATGAGCGATTCTTCCTCCCGACGTTAACCGTTTCTGCTGCGTCACAGGCAATATTTGAAAGCCCCACACAAAAGCTCACAAGAAACGAAGCTCACACGAACCAAAAAGCTTAATTACAAATTCACAAAATCTCACACAGTTGGCACATCAGTTTGCGTCACGTCTCATCTGAATTTGAGCGCGAATACAATCAATCCCACAATGCAATGCATTTACAGTCTGATACTGTATTACGAATTTATCGGGAGGAAAGCAGAAATGTGCTGTATATTTACAGCTGCTCTGTAAATTATACAGCCTTATACTGTATTATGGAAATACAGTACAATTCTGTAAGAAATTCGCTGTAAATTTACAGTAAAGGGTTACAGTGAAAGAGACTTTTGATCTCTCTGTACGGTATTGATAAGCGTGTTGTTCCAGGATGAGCAAGCATTGTGACAGGAATTCATTGCAGTCCTCCTCCAGGCCGGAGAAGGACTGAACTTGCCGTATACATCAACGTTGAAAGGCTGTCCTCAGGTTGTGCTGAATTCCCTTTCGGTTTGCGTCAAGCCTTCTGTCAGGTAGGACTCAAGTGAAGTGAGTGAAGTGAAAGTGACATTCAGCCAAGTATGGTGACCCATACTCAGAATTTGTGCTCTGCATTTAACCCATCCAAAGTGCACACACACAGAGCAGTGAACACACGCACACACACTGTGAGCACACACCCGGAGCAGTGGGCAGCCATTTATGCTGCGGCGCCCGGGGAGCAGTTGGGGGTTCGATGCCTTGCTCAAGGGCACCTAAGTCGTGGTATTGAGGGTGGAGAGAGAACTGTACATGCACTCCCCCCACCCACAATTCCTGCCGGCCCGGGACTCGAACTCACAACCTTTCGATTGGGAGTCCGACTCTCTAACCATTAGGCCACGACTTCCCTAAAGGACACAGATGTAAAGGTTAATTCAGAACTGTGTTTATTTAATAAGGTTTCAAGTGCTCAGTGTTTTCAGTTCCTTAGTGCACGGTGAAGCTTCGAACTTCTAGTGCAGGCTTGTATGAACTTGTATGAATGGTGATTCACGGTCCTGGGAACAGCAGAAGGAGAACACAGGTTAGGAAAACACTAAGGTGAGTATACGTTACGTCTGGCTTGCAGGAGTTTGGAGACATCTTTGAGTAGATCGTTCCTGTTGGAGGCTTGATCCGGAACAGAGGTACGGATGAGTGCTTTTAAGGTGTCTTGATGAGATCGTTAATCATCAACAGGTGTTGGTGCTTAACTGGGCAGGACAATGAGAGGCTTCCAACATATATATATATATATATATATATATATATATATATAGTGCTCACGGAAGAGAAGACAATGCAGAATAAAGTCGTAGTTTTTGCTATTTTTGGGACAAAATGTATTTTCGATGCTTCAACAAATTCTAACTGACCCTCTGATGTCACATGGACTACTTTGATGACCTTTCTGGACATGGACAGTATACCGTACACACAGTTTCAATGGAGGGACTGAGAGCTCTCGGACTAAATCTAAAATATCTTAAACTGTGTTCCAAAGATAATCGGAGGTCTCACTGGTTTGGAACGACATGAGGGTGAGTTATTAATGACATAATTTAGATTTTTGGGTGAACTAACCCTTTAAATCCACTTTCGCACTTTGACTGGCACAGAGACAGATTGGACGTGTTGAGCACTGGTCATATTATCACACATATTCTGTATTTTCAACCATTTAATGCTTATTTAAAGTTTCAGACATTTAAATACACGAGTACTAGCAAAAACATACATTTAAAGTTCGTAAAATATACGCTGATGACTATGGAAACGGAAAGAATGATCCTTACAAATATAATCTGACTTCATGTAAAGATTGAGTAGGTAACCATAAAGTGTACTATGCTCTTCTCCCAATTTACCGGAGATTTACTTAAACGTGTTTTGGCGTGTTGTAAATCACACAGCTCTGATTCAGCGCGAACCAACATGGCGGCACCCATCACCCGGTATAGATCAACTAACACAATCTATAAAACAGTGTTTAAGCTACCAAATATATTTACTTTCACATATTTCAGAATCTGAATATCAGATATTACATAATACAGTGAGCATGTTTGGGAAGATTTTGAATAAAACAGGAAAAACTAAATAAAAGCGATCCATGTGTCATACAGATATGTTGTGGCTGTGTTGTGTCACATGAGAAAGCATGAAGCGTCGCCATGGAAATAATAAGGCGATACATTCTAAAATAACAGTCGCCTAAAAAAACTCACGCCGGGTTCTCAGCTAGAATATTTTAAACTCACGTAAAGCAAGAGGGTTAAATGTTAGGATGTATTCTTGTAAGCATTGTAGAAAGTTTCTGTGTTATATATTCTTGATAGTCATAGGTGGAGCGTGTGTGAGGCTGGGCTACGGGGACTTTTATTGACAATCTGAAATAGCAAAAAGTTTCCTGTGAGTGTTAGGGTTAGGTGTAGGTTTGGTGAAGGGTCATAGAATATACAGTTTGTACAGTATAAAAACCATTACGCCTATGGGATGAACCACTTTTCACAAAAACACCCCTTTGTGTGTGTGTGTGTGTGTGTGTGTGTGAGAGAGTTTCACCAACTCCATTCCCATGGGTGCCTTTTGTTCGATTTCATTCTGGATATTTCCAGACTAAGACGTGTATTAAATCAGCTGTTAAATCCATATCTTAAGCCATGTCTACACCAAGAGAACCCATTTTAATCAGTTGATGCAGTGACCACACTGGACATGGTGCGAGGTGACAAATCTAAAGTAACTGATGCCTCCTTCTCTTCCGAATCTTTGAAACGTGTTGAAAGTAAAAACCTAAAAAAACAGAGCGCATAAGAAAGTGACTGCACGCGTTTGTCACAGAATGCACGCTTCCCAGCTGAAACAACCCCCAACGTGAAACTGAAATAATAACCTGTGATATAAGATTGTGTCCATATTGCACATCTAAATGATTCATCTCACACTATTAACAGGTGTGTCATGTAGGCTACACTTCTTGTACTTCTTTTGGGCACCACAAGGTGTCACGATGTCCTAAAAGCCTACTCTGACTCGATTTCTATTCCTGAGGGAAAACACGCTCTACTCGTTACCCTGTGGACAAAAGTAATGTAGAAATAAATATATGTGAATATAAATAAATGCATAAATAAATAAATGTGGTAATAAATAAAGAAATACATAAACAAATATATAAATGTGGAAATAAATAATATGGAAATAAAGAAATACATACATAAATAAATATATAAATGTGGAAATAAATAAAGAAATACATACGTAAATGAATATATAAATGTGGAAATAAATAAAGAAATACATACGTAAATGAATATATAAATGTGATAATAATGTGGAAATAAGTGTATAAATAAAAGAAAAAAAGAAAAAGATTTGAAAAAAAAAATACACAAATTAGGAAATAAAAATTATAATTAATTATTTTTGCTTTTTTCTTTGTACATTTATTTATATATTTATTTAATTATATTTGCTTTTTTAAATGTCTTTGTAAATGTATTGATGTATTGATGTAATTCTAATTATGGCAGAGATGGCGGTCCATACCCTACTATAAAGCAGGCAAGCGAATAAGTACCTTTGAATCTTTAATTATGCATAAAAGCGTAGCAAAAATTGCATTTATTCTCGTGAAATTCGGACGTACTTTATCATTCTAATATGCCTACTTACCTAATCATGCATAATCTCAAGTTTTGTGTGGGATTTTCATGAAGACAATTAAATAAGCTTGTTTGTTAGGTCATTGGACATGTTACACTAAAGTTAAGTAGTTGGCAGTGTTTTATATTATTATTAATATTATTATGATTGGGTGAGTTGTACAGTGCTTCATGTGGCTCTGCAGAGACGGTGGTTCTTCTCACACATCAAATCCAGCACTCTTTATTGAGCAAGGCAAGTCTTGTAATGTCAGCTGTGATGAATTCCTTGGTTGTTTTTGTAGTTCTGAATGATGTATTAAAGTACTTCAGATGTAATTCACATTTGTGTTCATTTTTTAATAATTTTTTTATGTAATCTGTAAGCGCTGGTAAAGCGATACTATAATTGTTAGTGTATAATATTATTTTAAGGTTCAAATGTGTCAGCAGCCAACCTGCTTTGTCCTTTTAAACTATATTAGGTTTCTGTGAAATTCAGTTGATAGCTCAGCTATATCTAAATTCATTGTCATTTTAAATCTGACAATAATTCATAATAAGGACATTTGGTGAATGGAGAGACGAGACAGAGTTCGGCACAAAGTTAGGGCTCCCTAGAAGACTTCTAGCTGAGCATCATCTGCACATAAAAACATCTCCGAATCTGCTTGTGATCTTGTGGTCAGTGATCTTTTAAAGTGTGAAGAAGTCACAACCTCTAGAAGTGAGTGAGCAACAAGAAGTTCTTCCTTTGG
This sequence comes from Carassius carassius, assembly GCF_963082965.1. Classification (NCBI taxonomy): domain Eukaryota; kingdom Metazoa; phylum Chordata; class Actinopteri; order Cypriniformes; family Cyprinidae; genus Carassius; species Carassius carassius. Next base: position 50,043,633 of record NC_081755.1, read on the forward strand.
AGGGAAACTTCACGATCCATTGTCTTCTAGCAGGGTATTTCAATATGAAACTGGATTGGGTGTTTGAGATTCTTCTACTGATGTGTTACAGAGTTAGCCAAATGTAATGTAAAATAACAAATAGAGAATGAGAATTGGTGTTTATACCAAGCATGCTACACGTGATCTTATTTAACCACAGCATGCAGTTCTTTAATAAAATCCTCCTAATGTGCAGCTTATATATAATAGTTAGTAAGGTAGTTATTAAGTTTAGGTGTTGATATGATTAGGGATGTAGAATATGGTCATGCTGAATATGTGCTTTAATAAACAGCCAATATGTTAATAATAGACATGTAGTAAGCAAACAGTTATACTTGGTCCCTAAACTAAAGTGTTACCGACTAGATTTAAAGTCAGCTGATTTTATCTCTAAAATCAGTTATATAATAATTAATATAAAAAGAGTAAGTGGTCTAATTGAAAAGGGAAATGTAAGACAGATTAACCCCTTGGTCAAGTTGGTCAAACAAGTTCATAAGACTAGTATTGAGACTAGTTGAGATGTAAATTGATATTTCAGAGATGCTCCACAGAACTTTCTGGATTAATAATTGTGTGTATGATTGGTCCAGGTGCTACACTATGTATGGAGTATCCCTAGATCTTTAATCTTCTACTTTCAACGATGAAAGTTTGGGATTCAGCTCTTCAACATCAGTTTCACTCATTTTCAGACCAAGGCTCAAGGGGAAATGATCAGACAGAAATATTGCATATTTCACAACTTCGCACATATTTCAGATCCTGTTTTAACATGAAAAAATAGTCTAATCTAGACACGTAATTGCTGCCCTGATACGTGTATCTTTCTGATTCTGCTTCATGCTTTTCTTTCCAGACATCTGACAGCTGCTATATACTCATGAACCTTGTCAGTCTTTTTCTCCGTGGCTCATGTGCTTTCTTCACATCCTGGTCATCGAGTGTTGTGTTAAAGTCTCCACCAAATACAGGCCTGCATTTTAAAGCTTCTGAGACACTTCTTAAGAAACTGGAGAAAATCTTTACCATGAGATCACAGATTAGATGGTCGTCGTCAGAATGGTAATAGACACTCACAAAGGTGTACTTCTGATTGTCAATCTCAGCATGAACCCAAGCGTAATCTCCATCCTCACAGATTGCTTCCAGACGTGTGTGTGGTTTGTTAAACACCTTTGCTTCTTGAACTGAAGAGAGTCAAATACATCGTCTTCCTCTCCCTTTTCAGTTGCTCTTTGAATTCCTTATCCTTCAGTGTTTCTATGTCATATTCCCCTCCAAAGGCCTCAGTGATTTTACTAAAGTCTTTCTCACCAATATGAGCCTCTTACAGAAGCACAACGTCGTGTTGTCCAAAGATTGGCAGTAGAGCTTCTTTTTCATTTAGTCCTGTTTTCAGACCACAAATATTCCAGGACAGAACTTTGAATTCTGATTCCGATGCCATCATGTGGAGGAATGTTGTCTTGTCTGTGAAGTTTATTAAAAGCAAACACGTGTTAAATGACAGAGACATGTTTTTCTCCATTTAGACCAGACCTGAGCCATTCACATTTAATTTATTACATTTATTTAAGTGCTGCATGAACCTGCAAGTTAGAAAATTAAATATAAAAAAACTAACAATGTGTTTGAGTACAAACTGTCCAGTATAAAATACTTTTAAATATCTGGCTAAAAAGCTGCAACACGCCTTAGCAAACAAGCATTCATTTTTCAATTAATTTCATTTGTAAGTCACTTTAGATAAAAGTGTCTGCTAAATGATTAAATGTAAATGTAATTAATTTATACCTCCAAAGCAGCTATGTATCCTGGGGAATGCAAACATTAAATAAAAAAATTAAATTAAATTAAAGTAAATGCTGTATTAATCTGCTGAGGGATGAACAAGCTTTTCATTTCTAAAAACTGTGGTGAAATGGTTCTTCTTTCCGAGTTAACTTTAGAAAATTGATCCGTCTCTTTATCATTGTGTAAAATGTCTGAAATGTTGCATTAATATCTTGTGGGGTATGGGAAATGTTTTCATTTTTAATAATAGGTATAAGTGTTTTTATTAACTACATGTAAGTAAGTTGCCTAGATATTTATATTTTAATGCAGTTGTTCATTGTTAGTTCATGTTAATGTACAAGTCAGCAAGTCACTGACAGATTTTTCCCCCAAATGAAGCAATTTTATTCCTAATAAGAATAATTATTGTTGTCAGCCACTTTAACATTGTATTGAACATTAACATTGCACTGTGCTTACATAAACGTAAATTAAAGACTTAAATAAAGATGAAATTAAAATATGTTATAACAAAAGTAACATAACTATACTGTACTTAAATGTAAAAAACAAAAGAGTTCATTGTCAGTGATCTACGGCTCTGTCTATTAAATGCGGCTCCATTTGAAGTGATGGTGATTTAGGGGTAAACACGGAACCAGATTTACTGACTAGATGTGCATGATCATATCATTAGATATATCGCCCAGCCATAGTCCACTAGAACACAAGAACACAAGTACAAACAAGACCGCATATTGAGAAATGAAAATCTGGCAACCCTGATCACTAGTAAGCCTTTGGCTGGAATTTTTCCTGGGACTTGGCAACACTCACTCTTCATTCAGTCAGCGAGTGTGAGTCTTCTGAGGAGAGATGAGCAGCTCACGGTATTTCTCTTATTTACTTTAGTTAAAGTTTAAAGGCTCATTTCTGCATTGTTTTCATCGGGTTCAGGGCTACTTGTGCATCTTTTCTTGCTTCTTTCTACAGAAAGAAACATTTAGTGCAGCATATATATATATATATATATATATATATATATATATATAATTTTGGGTTTTTTTTTGGCAGATACATTACTCCTCCCTCACAGTAGTTGGGATGTATTGACAGCGATAAATGTAGGACTATCTCCATCAGTTTACAAGAGAAGACAAGCATCAAATCATCAGGAAGAGGTGAAATCTGTAAAGACTGAGTTTATTAAAGAGGACAGAGAGAAGATGAGCGATCCAGAGCCCTGCAGAATCAAACACACTGAAGATACTCAAGGACAAACAGGTTGGTGTTTATTCTGAAGGCCTCTTTACACACAAGAAACACGTTCATAATAGAGGAATAACTTGATTACAAAAATAAATACATTTTATACAGATTGTAAGTTAATTTTGATGATCTTGGATTAATGAACAGTTCAGCGCTTTGAAATAAAACAATGCGAGTATGAAGCCATACAAATCATCTACAACATGTTCAGTAAAGGGAGGTTTGGGAAACTTTCATTTTGATCGTCAGTGTCAGGTCAGATGAAATATTACTATAACTGTTTTATTTATTTATTTTAGATCTGGTTCACAAACATTTTACCAAATATTTTGGACGTTTCTCATTATAATGTGTAACACTGCAGCTTGTGTGAAAACTGAAACAAAGGATTGAGGTGATTTTCTTGTGCTCCCAACTGCTCAGATGATGTCACTTTCTTCATTCAGTTTTATTTTCAGGTTCGATTCTTGCCATTAACAAACCATTATCTATGACTTTTGCTTCAATAAACTCCTAATTTGCTGTTTATTAATTGTTAGTAAGGTAGTTGTTCAATTCAGGTATTGGTTAGGATTAAAGATGTAGAATATGGTCATGCAGAATATTTGCTTTATAAGTACTAATAAACAGCCAGTATGTTATTAATATGCATATAGTAAGCATATAGTTAACATGAGAATTGGTCCCCCTACTAAAGTGTTATCAGTGTGATCAGAATATAAATGAAGTATAATCAATGGGATTATAGCCTTTCATGTGAACAAGTTATTTTGATATTACCCTCATAATGTATTTGTCTGAATGCAGAGGACTGTGAGGGAATGGAGTGTGTGAAGCTCCTCGTCACCTGTTCACTTCTTAAAATAAAAGACTGCAAACAGTGACATGTATGGACTGTTGTTGGAGTGGGTGGTATGTATATATATATATATATATATATATATATATATATATATATACACACACATGAGGCCAGACTCCACAGCTGCTCTGCAGACCGACTCAGCACCTCAAGACTTTGAGAGTGGTTTTCACAGAGCCAGAAGAAATCCATAACACCGTCAGTGAGAATGTGATAAAAATAGCATTTAACACATTCAGACCTGGCCGATTTCAAAGTAAAGGGCTGTGTGACCAAGTATTGTAACCCATACTCAGAATTCGTTCTCTGCATTTAACCCATTTGAGTACACAGACAGCAGTGAACACACACACACACGGAGCAGTCGGAGGTTCAGTTCTTGCTCAAGGGTCTCACCTCAAGTGTGGTATAGAGGGTGGAGAGAGCACTGGTTGTTCACTCCCCGCACCTACAATTCCTGCCGAATCTGAGACTGGAGCCCGCTACCTTTAGGTTACAAGCCCGCCTCTCTAACCATTAGGCCACGACTGCCTCCTGACTGTTTGTGTGATCGATGTTTAGTGTAAAAAAAAAAAACTGTTATTGAATGTCAGGTCAAAAGTCAAGTTTAAGATCTGTGATGGGAATTGATAGGAATCGATATGAAGTGTTGCTGCTGCAATTTCATTTACAAATCATAGCAAAGCAGTTTTACAGAAAATTAAATTTCGACAATATATTTAGTAGTAGCTTATCAGTGGTGACTGTCAAATTAATGTACATATGGCAGAAATGTACGGTAAAATTCAGTTTATGAAGTAATCAAACAGACGATGAACACTATTAACATCAATGATTATATGTTGCAGTTAAACTACAAAGAGCCGTTGTTCACTGACAAGCTACACAATATATGATTGTTTTGCGCAGCTTGTTAGTGAACAATGGCTCTGTGTAGTTAATGCTACTCCATGTGAAAGCACGAAGGTGATGGAGATTTACCACTGATTACAGAACCAGCCGTGCGATTTATCGTGCAGCCCTAACATACATGTTTCACATTGCTAGCAGATGTTTCAGCTGTGTAATGAGAGATTTGCAACGGCAGGACATCAAAAATGTTAAAATGCAAGCTGTTACCCAATCACTGCATTGGACGTTATCATCGAAGTCTCACTTTATATTTGTAAGAAATTACACTCTTTTTTTCTAAATCTCTATACAGATTTTTGTATGTTAATACAAAATAAAATACGAATTAAAAAAATGGATAGAAATGTAGAAAGACAGAAAACAGAAATGCATATAATGTGTGAATTAGCACATGTGTTACTGAATGAGATTTTAAAGGGGTCATATGATGCTTTTTTAAAGATCATTATTTTGTGTATTTGGTCTAACAGAATATGTTGACATGCTTTAATGTTCAAAAAAACACATTATTTTTCAAATACTGTACACTATTGGTAGGTCCTCTATGCCCCGCCTCTCTTAAACATCGTTTTCTACAAAGCTCCTTGTTCTGACAAAAGCTGTCTACTCTGATTGGCCAACTGACCCAGTGCATTGTGATTGGCTGAACATTGCAAGCACTCGTCGGAAATGTAACCCCCCTTTCCAAAATTGCAAGCTTCATCTTTCAAAATAAATGTAAAGACAGTAAATAATGTCGTTAGTTTTCCCATCAGTTCAAGCCTGAAAGGGAACAGCGTCATGTGAGAGACAGTGATAAAGCTTGTATGTGTTTGCAGGACACAAGCCACAGCCAGTTAAGACAGCTGACTCCACTGTGTGACCCTCTCTCTCTCTTTCTCACACTCTCTCTCTCTCACACACACACACACACACACACACACACACACACACACACACACACACACACACACACACGCACAATGTGCAAACCTCCACATTTGAACAGTCCATAGCAAATACTTAAACTAATTACAAAACCTACTTCCAGTAGCTGATTCAGAAGCTCTAGATTGTCGTAGCAAAGTTCAGTGTTGGACAAGTTACTCTGAAAATGTAATCAAATTACTGTTTGGTTTGGCAGAATGCAAGCAAAGAGCGCTGCATTTATAATCACTAAAAGCATCTCAGTCATAGGCGGAGCATGTGTAAGGCTGGCCACGTGTGGGGACTTTGGGCAATAATGCCACTTAATTGGACAAAAAAATATGCCCCTGTACAAACAAATATAATCTATTACGTCTGTTGTTAACAAAATGAATATGAATAGACAGTGTCGAATGCAGCATTAAGTTAAGATGTTGAGCTGTATTTTATTTTAGGCATTTTTAGTGTTGCGCATCTTAATCAATCACACACAATTCTGTTGAGTTTAGGAATGCAATGGCCAGACAGACGCGTTCAGATGAATCCTCGGTGAAACTCATCAGTTTTGTTGAGAGCGTGCGCGTTCACTGACTGAATTCCGGGACTCTTGCGAATTCCCTCATCATAAACAACAAAGTGCAGATGTGTGTACAGCGTAAGAGATTCATTTCACAGTTTATACAGCTTTAGTGATTATCACGATAGATTTGTTTTGTTTTTTGAGAAAATTAGCCGAAACAATAATTATAAGAATAACTTGAATCTTAAATCAAGAAAGTGCTTAAAGGCGCAATATGTAATTTTTCTGCTTTAAAAATAGCAGATATCACTATATCTATGTTATATATATTTTTTAGTTGTGTACTTACATTATCCTCAAAGTTTCCACGAACTTTCAAATCCAGAGAAAATTATAGTTTAATTAGAAGACACGGCACGTTTCTTTATTTCCGTTTTGTCGCCCGTCTATGGCGTCATATAAACTTTGACCCCTCTAGTTTATCTAACTTCCTGCGGAACCGCCAAATACAAAGGTAAACAGAAGCAAAGACGAGACAAAGAAGAAAAAGTAGTAGCTAGTCTTGATCGAGACTATTATATTTTATATTTATATTGTTTATATTCGTATTTATACTTCAATCAATAACTTAGTTATGGATCATGATTATGCTTTGCCTGCACGTTCTGTTTGACGCGCAAACGCACGGGTGAAATAAATGACCTGAGAAGGTTTTGGGACAAGAGAACAAACAAGACACGGGTAAATATTGGAGTTGCATTTCCAAGATAGAGAGAGCTTTGTGACAAGCTGAAATTACAGAGAGATGTTTGCATTCTGATAAACAGGTATGCATCCATTCAGCTAACTATATCTATCCGTATATTTTGTGAAACGATGATGTCTTGTGTAAAACACAGACGGACTAGCTCTCATGTAGAGTATAATGTAAATCTACATGTGTTCTATATCTAGCTGGATAAAGTAGCTTTTTTAACATATATTGTGTTTTATACATATATTACTACTAGCTAGATGGACTATTGATTTGATAGGGGTCTGATAATTCATATATCTCTCAGTTCGAAAAGACGTGATTGTCAAAATACTAGGCTGCTGCTGCTGTAGGTGAAGGGAGACCGCTGACAGACCAGGCTCTTGTCTGCATGACAACAATATCTATACTTCATGTTGAACATAAATATAAAGCCTACTGATAAAGGACACCGTCAACAGTATTGACGGCAAAATAGACGATGTTTGACAGGTGCAATATTTGAAAATCGATAATTATTTATTTATTTTTTAAATTACATTTATATCTGAATTTATGTCAACCTATAGACTTCAAACATCAAAATGTCATGAATTAATATGTATTTGTGTACAAAATTACATATAAACATATTTTCCTATTATATTTTGCCTGGAAACGCTTCCAACACGCGTGCGTGTCGCGTGAAAAATAGGCGTCGGTTCTATTTCTAGCAAGCACGCGTTTTCCGCGCGGCTCACACAGGCAGTCTGCAAGCTCTAACCTATTAACATGGGAGCCGAATTAAAAACTGACACGCCACGCAGCTGAGACGCTTGCGCCACGCATCCAGTGTGTCGCCGGCCTCAGTTAAAATGAGTGAGGAATGTGGGGAGCGACAGAGCGCGTGTTCCAATGAACAACAACTCCCATGAGCCTACGCTCTTTCCCGACGTCATCAAAGTATGTCTTATGTTATTATTTTGATTGATGACCCCTGGTGGCCAAAAAATTCCATACTGTGTGTTTAAACTCGCGATAGTTTAATGCTAGTGATAATGTCACTCTCTATGTATAATTTATTCACTGTTTGAATAATCGTGGAAAGGAAACATTATATAATTATACATTATTATCTCGTTAAATACAAATGATGTCCTATTAAAAAAATGTATGTAACCTACATGACATCCATGTCTGGTTCTTGCCCAAATTATTGTTTTGCCCCGATTATGACGTGTGGCAGAGCCAGAATGTTTTTCATAGGGTGACCAGGGAGAGTCCAGCAACCAGTCTGGGGTGGCACAGAAATCTTCATTATTTTAATATAAAAATATGTTTGATTCTTTGTTTGATTATATTTTAACAGCAGATGGCGCTCTAATCTATTTTCTTTCTACACAATCAAATGCTCATGAAAGAAGAGTGCTAAAGAATGCTTGTGCGTTCGGCTGAGTCATGTAATGTCACTTCATCTTAGAATGCTTTTATGATGCAAGATTAATGTAAGCACAGCCCACTGTGAGCACCTTTGTAATTTGCTTCAACCTTTTTGAATTTTATGAATGATTATCTTAAGTCTAAGTGTCTGTAAGGATTTGGAATCGAGCAGAGTATCCATTTGTTACTAAAGCATGCAGGGCCATCTGCTGTTCAAAACTAAGCTCAGGATCGATTCAAGAAAGAATCGCGATGCATTCGGAAAATCTCAGAATCGATGCGGAATCATTTCTCAATTCGCGATGCATCGGTTTATTTTCCCAGCCCTAAACTGAATACAATTAATTTCTTCTTAACTGTAATTAAGATATTTGTAAATTAGATCAAGTAATACTGGGTGAATATGACAATTTTTTTTATTATTCCTCACCTCCAGGTATTTTAATAAAGGGGCTCACTATAGCTTTATTGTTTATTCAGCTTCTAGAAACCCTTAAATGCTTGCTTTCCAACATTGCATACTCCTGGATGAGGCATGCGTGGTGATAAAAATTAGCAAAATGGTGTTGGACTTGTAACCCGAAGGTCGCAGGTTTGAGTCTCGTTGCTGGCAGGAGTTGTAGGTGGGAGGGAGTGAATGAACAGTGCTCTCTTCCACCTCAATACTCATGACTGAAGAGCCCTTGAGCAAGGCACTGAACCCCCAGTTGCTCCCCGGGCGCTGGATCTATAGCTGCCCACTGCTCCGGGTGTGTGTGCACGGTGTGTTCACTTCTCACTGCTGTGTGTGTGCACTTGGATGGGTTAAATGCAGAGCACCAATTCTGAGTATGGGTTACCATACTTGGCAAATGTTATGACTTTCACTTTCATAAGTCCACTGTGCTCACATTTATTTGTGCATTAAATTACGAAAAAAAAAAAAAAAAACATATCTTATTTGGTAATCTCAATTGCAGAATATAACTTAGTACATGTATTTGAGAGATGTACTTGTGTGCTGTGTACATGCAGTTTGCACTTTAAATCACCTTTTTAGCTGAAAGTTTATGCTCAAAGTTTCTTGTGCAGGTTATTTATGATGAATTGATATCAGGGCTCCAAACTGCGACTAAAATGGTCGCATTTGCGACCAAATATATTTATTCGCGAGTGAAATTTCTGTCAAGATCAATACAAATTTACTCCTTTTGATTGTTAAATTGTTAAATTAAAATGTTTTATAACCAGTATCCTTTCCCTTCATTTGTTTTGTTAACGTCATGAAATGAGATGTTTGTGTGAACGTCACTGAGTGAAAGCGCCAAAATATGAATGGGCAAAGCCAGCACAAGTGCGGTGGAGAACGCCAGAGATGCAGGGATTCATCTTTCCGTATCAGTCAATGAACACCGTGCCGAAAGACATTTCAAAACGTCCTGGATTCAGAGTTTTCTTGGCTGAAACACAAAAAATGTTTTGTGACTTTTGTTCAAGAGCAGGCAAAGAAATAGCGGGGAAAACTGAGTTCATTAGCCTACAGGAACTAACTATTTCAAAAAAAGAGACTGTGAGAAAACACGGGGACAGTAACAAGCATAAAAATGCATGTGATCACATAATCGCGAAGAATGCTCCACAGACTACACCGTTAGCACGTGCAGTATCTCATGCATGCGAGCTGCGGGACGAAAAGGAATGGAAGGAGTTAAAAATGAAATTTATGTCACGCTGTCTGGTCTCTGTTTCCCTGGGTGTCCACTAGTGGGCTCACTTCCCCTTTGGCACCTCACCGTAGGCACTACAATTCCCACTAGCCTTGTCCCTTCATCACAGTAATTGCACTCCTGTTAATTGCACCAGGTGCCTTCACTTATTAGTCATTAGCCTCCCTATATTAACCAGTCTTTTCCTGTTGTCTGCATGGAGTCCTTTCCTTCCATTTCCGTCCGTACCCAGTCCTCTCGTCTTCCGAGTTCCTCTTATTCCGAGTTCCCGTTCCTGTTTCCGTTCCTGTTCCCTTTCCTGTTCCTTCCTTGTTTGTTTGTTTGGATAGTTTCTGGTTTTGACCCTGGTTTGTTTACTTCGCTTTGGATTACCCTAATAAACATTACTGCTATTGGATCTCTCGTTCCCTGTGTTTCACTGGGTCTCCGAACGTCACAATTTAACACAGCCTATATGATCGCACGGGAAGAGCTGCCGTTCAATAAATTTAGTTCACAGATATTATTATTGAGAAAAAACTTTATATGAGTAAAACGTATGATAATGACACATTTTGTGCTGAGTTTGTAGGATGCATTGCAGATGAGCTCAAAGAACAAGCAGGTAATTACATCTCCATTATCACTGACTGTGGCACAAACGTTTCTGGGAAAGACAACATTATTGCATACTGCAGATACATTTCTGCAGGTGTGGCAGTGAACTGGTTTATTGGTTTATGTCACAGTGTCTGGGTTGTGTTCCCTGGGTTCCCACTAGGTATCCTCAGTTCCCACGGTGTTTATCATATTATCACTTCCTGTCTCCTTATTTGGTCACCTTCCTCCTTGTTTAGTTAATTGATTGTTTCCCCACCTGTCTCCTGTTTCCCCATAATCCTTTTGTGTATTTATACCTGGTCTGTCTGAGTCTTAGTCACGGAGTCCTTGTTTAATGTTGAACATTAATTCATGTCTGTCAGCTCTTGCCCTTGCCTTGTCTTCGTTTGGTTTATGTTTGGATGGATGTTTTTGGTTACGACTCATGCCTGGACTGTGTATTCTCTTTGGATTACCCCTTATTAAAGACGTACTCGCAATTGGTTCTCTCTCCTGTGTTTTCCGTAACACCGATCGTGACAGAGGGACTCCGTCACAGTAAGAACCAGCGGTATGTCTGCCTATGTCTCATCCCAGCCATAGAGCGGGAGAGAGACGGTTTTGAGGGAACTCACCTGGTGGTTTTCCGGGGGACCAGGGGAGGTCGCCGAGGAGGGAGTGGTCGAGAGGAGACCCAGCATCACTCTCAACCATGGCCTCCCTTCGACCCGGGTCTCGTGTGGGATGGATCAGAGCCACCGTCTCACCATGGCGGACGGAGAGGGGAGAGGAAGCGCACGTCCGCCACGGTGGCGCCACTGCCCATGATTGCCGCGAGTCCAGCGCCACGGTGCAAGATGGCCGCCAGCTCAGCGCCAACGCCCAAGAAGGCCGCTGACTCATTCTTGGATTATTTCGCTACGCTGTCCAAGATTCTAGAGATTCCCAAGACGGTCAACGTCAGGGCTGCTGAGCCAGCGCCTCAGCACAAGATGGCCGCCAGCCCAGCGCCACAGCACAAGATGGCTGCCAGCCCAGCGCCACAACACAAGATGGCTGCCAGCCCAGCGCCACAGCAAAAGATGGCTGCCAGCCCAGCGCCACAGCACAAGATGGCTGCCAGCCCAGCGCCACAGCACAAGATGGCGGCTAGCCCAGAGCCACAGCACAGGATGGCTGCCAGCCCAGAGCCACAGCACAAGATGGCTGCCAGTCCAGAGCCACAGCACAAGATGGCTGCCAGTCCAGAGCCACAGCACAAGAAGGCTGCCAGCCCAGAGCCACAGCACAAGATGGCTGCCAGCCCAGAGCCACAGCACAAGATGGCCGCCAGCCCAGAGCCACAGCACAAGATGGCCGCCAGCCCAGCGCCACAGTACAAGATGGCCGCCAGCTTGGAGCCACAGCACAACATGGCCGACTCAACGCCTGAGTCTCCAGACAAGGTGTCACCGACTCGCCATCATAGAGGGCGGAGGAGGAGGAGACAGGCGTCTACCGTTCCTCAAAGCCCAGAGGACGTTCCCGAGGCGGTGCCCGATGCTGTTCTGGAGGCTGAGGCGGTGCCCGATGCTGTTCCGGAGGCCGAGGCGGTGCCCGATGCTGTTCTGGAGGCCGAGGCGGTGCCCGATGCTGTTCCGGAGGCCGAGGCGGTGCCTGATGCTGTTCCGGAGGCCGATGCCGTTCCGGAGGCCGAGGCGGTGCCCGATGCCGTTCCGGAGGCCGAGGCGGTGCCCGATGCCGTTCCGGAGGCCGATGCTGTTCCGGAGACCGAGGCGGTGCCCGATGCTGTTCCGGAGGCCGAGGCGGTGCCCGATGCCGTTCCGGAGGCCGATGCTGTTCCGGAGACCGAGGTGGTGCCCGATGCTGTTCCGGAGGCCGAGGCAGTGCCCGATGCCGTTCCGGAGGCCGATGCTGTTCCGGAGGCCGAGGCGGTGCCCGATGCTGTTCCGGAGGCCGAGGCGGTGGCCGATGCCGTTCCGGAGGCCGATGCTGTTCCGGAGGCCGAGGTGGTGCCCGATGCTGTTCCGGAGGCCGAGGCGGTGCCCGATGCTGTTCCGGAGGCCGAGGCGGTGCTCGATGCTGTTCCGGAGGCCGATGCTGTTCCGGAGGCCGAGGCGGTGCCCGATGCTGTTCCGGAGGCCGAGGCGGTGCCCGATGCCGAAGCGGGGCCCAATGCCGAGGCGGTGCCCGATGCCATTCCGGAGGCCGAGGCGGTGCCCGATGCCGTTCCGGAGGCCGAGGCGGTGCCCGATGCTGTTCCGGAGGCCGAGGCGGTGCCCCATGCCGAAGCGGGGCCCGATGCCGAGGCGGTGCCCGATGCCGTTTCGGAGGCCGAGGCGGTGCCGGATGCCGAGGCGGTGCCAGATGCCGAGGCGGTGCCCGATGCCGAGGCGGTGCCGGATGCCGAGGCGGTGCCAGATGCCGAGGCGGTGCCCGATGCCGAAGCGGTGGCCGATGCTGTTCCAGAGGCCGAGGCGGTGCCCGTTCCCGATGCGGTGCCCGAGGCCACTCCCGATGCGGTGCCCGAGACCGGTCTAGAGTCAGGGCTAGTTCCAGTTGACCCTCCAGAGTCGAGTCAGATCCTCGTGGACCTTTCAGAGTAAGGTCAAGTCACTGGGTGGCCTTCTGCTCCACCCTGTTGGACTCCGGCATCGACCACAGGGGCGTGGTGGTCATCTGCTCCGCCCTGGGGGGCTTCTGCTCTGACCACACGGACATGGTGGTCTTCTGCTCCGCCCTGGGGGGCGCTTGCCCTGACTACACGGTTGTGGTGGTCTTCCGCTCCGCCCTGGGGGACTCTGGCGTCGACCACGAGGACGTAGTGGTCCTCTGCTTCGCCCTGGGGGGCTTCTGCTCTGACCACACGGACATGGTGGTCTTCTGCTCCGCCCTGGGGGGCGCTTGCCCTGACTACACGGTTGTGGTGGTCTTCCGTTCCGCCCTGGAGGGCTCTGGCCTTGACCACAAGGGTGTGGTGGTCTTCTGCTCCGCCCTGGGGGGCTTCATGTTGTTTTTTTCCTTTGGTTTTTGTGTTAATGTCTGTCCCTGTTCCTTTCTGTTAGTCTGGCCCTCCGTCCCTCCCCCTGAACCTCCTCCTGTCCTCCTCCCTCCTGGTCTTTCTGTGTTGTGTTTACATTCTAGTGCCTGTTCCCCATGTTTTTCTTTTCTGGCCCTCCTTCCCTCCCCCTGAGCCTCCACCTGTCCGCCTCCCTCCTGGTCTCTGTTTTGTGTCTGTCTTGGAGCGTCTGGGAGCCACTCCGTAGAAGGGGGGTACTGTCACAGTGTCTGGGTTGTGTTCCCTGGGTTCCCACTAGGTGTCCTCAGTTCCCACGGTGTTTATCATATTATCACTTCCTGTCTCCTTATTTGGTCACCTTCCTCCTTGTTTAGTTAATTGATTGTTTCCCCACCTGTCTCCTGTTTCCCCATAATCCTTTTGTGTATTTATACCTGGTCTGTCTGAGTCTTAGTCACGGAGTCCTTGTTTAATGTTGAACATTAATTCATGTCTGTCAGTTCTTGCCCTTGCCTTGTCTTCGTTTGGTTTATGTTTGGATGGATGTTTTTGGTTACGACTCATGCCTGGACTGTGTATTCTCTTTGGATTACCCCTTATTAAAGACGTACTCGCAATTGGTTCTCTCTCCTGTGTTTTCCGTAACACCGATCGTGACAGTTTAACTGAGCTTGAACACTGCCATGCACATGGAGTATTAGATAAAATAAAATGCTTGTTTAGTGATGCTAAACAAACTGATCGTGATTGGTGGCAGAAGAAGATTACTGCATTTGGAGCAGATGGGGCTGATAGGTGATAGATAGGTGCTCTCTTAAGAGAATAAATAGGACACATTCTTTCCTTTCATTGTACACAGACTGGAATTAGCCATGCTGGATGTTCAGAAGTCTGTTTCTATGATTGAAAATGTCTATGACTTGCTGCAGCTAATATTGAAAACATACCATTTTAGCCACAAAAGCAAGCGTGGGTTGAAAGCCATTGGCATGGAGTTAGGCTGTGCCATATGAACACCTTCTGCTGTGAAGACCCAGTGCTGGCTGCCTCACATTTACATAGCCCTTTCTGTTTTTCTTGCATCTGATCAGGCTACAGGACAGGGTCAATATACAGGTGTGCACTTCCACATGCAACACCTTGCTGCCTCATCCAGAAACACTGAAATAACAGGAAGAGCAAAACACATCTCACAACAAATGGAAAAGTTGCCTTTTATGGGGTTTTGACACTTTCTCCTTGATCTGTTTGAAGAAATCTCAAACTTGTGCTTCAGAAGAACTCGCTTATTCTACCTCAGGCTAAAGCAGCTATTGATTCCTGTGTTTGTACAATCAAGGGAATGAAGGACAAACTAGTGAGAAATGGAAAGTTGGAGGAATTTCTCAGTCACACAAACTTAAATTCAGTTGCTTAGCATGAAAATGTGGTGCAGCAGGACAAAGCCCAAAGAGAAAAACAGACCAGAAGGCAGAACAAAAGCAGCCTCATCTGACTACGTGGGCATTTCCTTTCAAAACATACAGCTGAAAGGCGGTGATCTCCAAGGTTTCAGTGAAGAACTAAACCACCTCATTGATGAAACTGTAGACATTACAGTTAAGGAGCTTGAAAGGAGGTTTGAAATAATGAGAGAAAACACTCAGCACAAAAACACACAAGGGACAGAGATCATTCAATGCTTCTCAATCTTTTGTCATGATTCTTGGCCAAACGACATCTACACTTTTTGGGTAAATGAAATTGACACACTGCTGAAATGATATCAAGACATCTGGCTGAAAACCCTTGTTAAATGACAGTTTTCAAATAAAATCCTATTGCAGCTTGTGGGAAGTCCTACTAACAAAAGAGCCCTACTGCACAGATTTCCAGAATGTTTTGCATCTAGTTGAGATAATGCTTGTCCTACCAATTTCAGCTGCTCAGTGTGAACGTGGCTTTTCAGCTGAAAACAGGATAATATCTAAAATACGCAATTCACTCCATGTGTCAATCTTGGAAGATTTGATCAGGATCAGCACTGAAGGCCCATCACTTGAACAGTTTGATCCTGAACCATGTGTTAAACGCTGGCTTTCTGTGAAAAAGAAGAGGAGACGGCCAAACTAAACTCAGTGGCCAAGTGATATGGACATAGTCATGGTCCCAGTGTAATTGAAAAAATAAATAAATAATTATAGATTTTCAAATATTGCACCTGTCAAACATAGTCTATTTTGCCGTCAATACTGTTGACGGTGTCCTTTATCAGTAGGCTCTATATTTATGTTCAACATGAAGTATAGATATTGTTGTCATGAAGACAAGGGCCTGGTCTGTCAGCGGTCTCCCTCTATGTCACCTACAGCAGCAGCAGCACGGTTCTGGTGTGTAAAGACGCAGAAAACGCGAGGCAGCCGCCACGCAGCCAGTGTGTCACCGGCCTTAGTATTTTGACAATCACGTATTTTCGAACGGAGAGATATATGAATTATCAGACCCCTATCAAATCAATATTCCATCTAGCTAGTAGTAATATATGTTAAAAAAACACGGTTGCCTTTCGTTAATAATTATAATTATGTTTATACTATGATATCGAACAAGATAGTGAACTGCATTTGAAGCTACTTTATCCAGCTAGATATAGAACACATGTAGATTTACATTATACTCTACATGAGAGCTAGTCCGTCTGCGTTTTACACAAGACATCATCGTTTCACAAAATATACGGATAGATATAGTTAGCTGAATGGATGCATACCTGTTTATTAGAATGCAAGCATCTCTCTGTAGTTTCAGCTTGTCACGAAGCTCTCTCTATCTTGGAAATGCAACTCCAATATTTACCCGTGTCTCGTTTCTTCTTCGTCCCAAAACCTTCTCAGGTCATTTATTTCACCCGTACGTTTGCGCTTCACAGAACGTGCAGGCAAAGCATAATCATGATCCATAACTGTTATTGATTGAAGTATAAATACGAATATAAACAATATAAATATAAAATATAATAGTCAAGGCTAGCTACTACTTTTTCTTCTTCGTCTCGTCTTTGCTTCTGTTCACCTTTGTATTTGGCGGCTCCGCCGGGTTCCGCAGGAAGTAAGATAAATTAGAGGGGTCAAAGTTTATATGACGTCATAGACGGGCGACAAAGCGGAAATAAAGAAACGTGCCGTGTCTTCTAATTAAACTATAATTTTCTCCGGATTTGAAAGTTCGTGGAAACTGTCGGGATAATGTAAGTACACAACTAAAAAATATATATAACATATATATAGTGATATCTGCTATTTTTAAAGCAGAAAAATTACATATTGCGCCTTTAAGGTAACATAAATAAAGAAAAAAACACAAGTTAAGCACACAGAATAACATAAGTGGACTTTGAACGATTAATTGCCACTTTGAATGGTTGAGTAATTGTGTCATCCATAGTTGTAATTGCGATTAGAAATTTGAATAATTGTGCATCACTACTGTGTATGCTGTTCTGTTTCAGCCGCACCACAAGGATGCACTGTTTCTATTTGTATTAATCTTTGATTTGAAATAAAACAGCGCATACTTGTGTCTCAGATAATACAGAAGAGGATACAGTGATATGGAGAGACACAGAGGAGACTGTTGATAAAGGAATTATTAAATAAAGTCGTTATTTTCATTTTCTTCACTTACAAACAGTGCTCCCATCACTTCATATAACACCAAGATTTCACGTCTGATGGCAGATGGAGTATTCTGAAGAAGACTTTCATACCTTTATGGACCTTGTCACTGTTATTTACTTACATTTACATTTATTCATTTAGCAGATGCTTTTATCCAAA
Source organism: Carassius carassius (assembly GCF_963082965.1). Classification (NCBI taxonomy): domain Eukaryota; kingdom Metazoa; phylum Chordata; class Actinopteri; order Cypriniformes; family Cyprinidae; genus Carassius; species Carassius carassius. The sequence goes on from NC_081755.1 coordinate 50,061,197, forward strand.
ACGACTTACAGATGAGGACAGTGGAAGCAATCAAAAACAACAAAAAGAGCAATGATATATAAGTGCTATAACAAGTCTCATTTAGGTTAACACAGTACACGTAGCATTGTATTTTAAATAATATAATAAATAAAAAAAGAAAACAGATAGAATAAAAAAAGAATAGAGCAAGCTAGTGTTAGAGATCTTTACACATACACACACACACATACAATTGCATAATAAATGAAAAGAAAATAGAATACAAAATAGAATTAGAATAGTGAGTGTTAAAGTTAGAGGGTCAAATAAAGATGGAAGAGATGTGTTTTAAGCCGATTCTTGAAGATGGCTAAGGACTCAGCTGCTCGGATTGAGTTGGGGAGGTCATTCCACCAGGAGGTAACATTTAATTGAAAAGTCTGTAAAAGTGACTTTGTGCTTCTTTGGGATGGCACAATCAAGTATCAAATATTTACTTGGCAGTCTATGGGACTGTAACAATATAAAATCTTCACAATCGCGGGAAGAAGGAAGCGGGAACCCGCAGACAATCAAATGAAGACTTTAATAATTAAATCAACACAAAACAGCGCGACAGCCCCTCACTGACGACTGCCGTGCAAAAGACAAAAGCAAAACACAAAATAAAATCCAGGCCTGGTCCTCTCATCCTTCACTGTCGTCACTCCTCTTTTGTATCCTTCCGATCTCCTCCATGGGACTTGTGACCTGTGAGTGGAGCAGGTGTCGCTCATTTCCAAATCACTCCACCGGCCTCGCTCCGTTCCCATGGCTCTCGGCCCGCCTCACTCATCACAGGGACATTCTCAAGCCTCCCAGTTTTCATCAAAATATGAAAGGCACTTTTAAGGGTTTGGAGCGGCATGGGGGTAAGTGATTAATGACAAAATTTTAATTTTGGGGTGAAGTATCCCTTTAATAACAATGGATGTAAGGGAAACGGGTCAATTTAGCTCAAAGGGAATCATTGAACATAATCACTGTTTTACGGCTGATCACTATGACAGCCAGCGATTCATTGAACGAGCCGTTTAACATCAACTCTGCACTGGATATTAATATACAAAGTAAAGTGAATACACTATTAATTAGCCAAGTAACAAGATCGGCAGTTCAACACATTAACTTGTAAGCACGAAACACAAGATACTTCTCTTTTCAATATGAATAAGGCTTAATTCGATAAATCTAAAACGTATAAACTAATCTAACACATAAGAACAAACACATTCACACAAGTTGCAGGAGGAAAGAATGAGTTTTAAGAGAATGAAAATGAGAAATCCTGAGTATTTAAACTGGCCCTTCAGCCACACCTAAAATGTTGTCTTGACCAATTAGATATTGTCTTGGCTCGGGGTGTCACAAATCATATGTTATCTTATCAATCATGTGGTCCGAATTTTCCCGCTCTTGCAGGGTATAATTTTGGACATGACTCCTATAACAAGAATATGATACATTTGACAAATAACTGATGTTCAGAAATATTTCAAGTAAGCAGATTCAAACACATACATACTAAACATGAATATAAATCCTTAAAGAGTAACTAAACCCTAAACCAACTTTTTTTAGTTAATGATCTATAAGAATGGGGCTTTATTAGTGCTGTTCATTGATTCTAGTAACTTTTTTGACATTTGAGTATAAAGTGTTTTAATTCTACAATATATGGTGTAAAAACGTCTGAGTGCTGCCCTCTTCAGGTTGAACGGTGGCAACTGCAGTTGATTTTTCCTATTGGATGTTGCGGTGGCAAGTGACGTAAGCGGTGGCAGGTGACGTAAGCAGTTTCCAGCTCACCACGCCCCTTGGTACGAGCTACCACGCCCTTGGCAGTATAAAACCATCAAAATCACTGTAGTGAGTCAGGAGCTGGAATTGCGAGTATTGGTAACGACCAGGATAGACTATTATAGCATCTATTTAGCATAGCAATTATATAGTTATTTAGATCTGTATTTAGTACAGTGGTCATGATGGTACGTAGGTGTGTTGCTGGTTGTGACAGCACTGCTGGACTGCATAGTTTACCAGCAGACTTTAAAATCAAGCGCCAGTGGTTGCATGCATTTGGCCTGGAAGACCGCAAGTTCCCGCCTAGAGCTGGAGTGTGCAAACTGCATTTTACACGGGATTGCTTCTCCAACGCAATGGAGGTGGAAATGGGCTTCTCCACACAGCTCGCGCTGAAAAGCGACGCGGTGCGGGAGTTAAGACCGCAGTTTGAGCCAGCGGCTCGAATTGATATGAACAGACACCTCGACATCCTCCACTTCAGGTGAAAGTGGGGGAGAAAAGTCCTCTACTTCAAATGATCGCTCTGTTGCAAAGCTACTTGCGTCACTACAGTCACTCTCCATTTTAGCGTCTCTGACAGCAGCTGTCAATCAATCCGTCACTGCGGGTCTCAGGATCACGCCGCACTCGCTCAGCCCCGCCCTAGGTTCGTCCTCTCTATCTCCGCTGTGATCTGCCCACTTTTCAGTATTTTTCAAATATTGTCAGTGGGTGGAGTCAGGCTCTGAGCAGTGGTTTAGTTACACTTTAAGCTATTCAGTAGTTATTAAAAAAACATACACAATAAGTGATTAGAAACATAATAGTCAAATGTGTGGGTTCCACATATGATATGTGGTTAAGCAATGGACTGATATTCCTTTATAAGTATTTTTTGGAGTTCATTTTGGTTATTCTATATCTGTAAAACACAGATTTTGTGCCATTCTCTGGCATAAGGACGTTCTGTGGAGACCAGAGGTTAAAAGGTCCCCTTAAAGGAATTTCAGTCTGGTTCTTGTCTTCTAGGTGGGGGAAGTAAATTCAAAGATCTTGTGATCATGATTACTACCATGGGTTTACATGTGATGGTCAGACTGTGCATCTCTTTGACCATCAATCTGGATTACTAGCACCAAATTTGACAATCTCTTCTCCATTAATGGATTTACAGTATAGTGCTTTATTAGAATTTTCCGAAGTTCCTTGTTCCCATCAGAAAAGGATGATTGAGGAAGGCAGCATGTTGTTGTATTTCTGCTACCGATAGTCACCCACTATCAGACTCCTGGGCTCAGCTGCACTCTAAACTGAATGCTGCTGTCTGTTTGAACTTGAGCGCCTGTTAGTAACAATGTTAGCTGCTGGTTGATCCGATCCAAGTTTAATCAAATTTACGGATTCCTAACCCGCATTCATTAATGCTTTAAATCTGTTTTCAAGTTGTATGTGGTAGAATACCAGTATTCAGAAGCCTTGTCAAAGCCAAATCTGGTGTGGAGAATGCAACAGCATCAATGTGATCAAGAACCGCAATCCATCATAGAAGTTTGCAGCAGTTAATACAACAAGTAGATTCAACAGGAGATATTTTCTCTCTCTGCTGTTTGACTGTAGGCAGCTGTTTTCCTGTATCCGGAATGTACGCTGCTGGCAGTGGGAGGCAAAGTCTTCTTTTCCGTGGTATTATTCCAGTCCCAAAGAGTTTTTAGTTTTAGTGTTTGTGCCCAAAATGTGTTGTTTGAGCACTGTGCTGATCTGTTGAAGTAAAGTTTTTTTTTTAAATCTGAAAAAAAAAAAAAAAATAGAGAGCAACGCACAGAGCAGTAAGCACGAAGGGGAAGTTGTGGCTAGGGGTTTTAGAAAATATCAATACACATGAGTATCGCAATATTTTGTTTGGCGATACTGTCACAATTCTCTAAATGTAATATCGATATATATATATATATATATATATATATATATATATATATATATTTATATATATAAAATAATTAATACAAGATTCATGCCAGTTGTTTAATTTTGAGTTCATATCCTGACGGCTAGATAGCAGTCTTCATCTCTGAACTTAAAACAGGGACAGGAAATACTAGCATTAACCCTTGTGTTATGTTGCGGGTCAATTTGACCCGTTTAGATTTTCTAGTTGTTGGAAAAACTGGTTAACCTATGTTTTTTTTCTTGATATTTTGTGACTTTTTCTCATTTATCATCATGAACATGCATGCAAAGTTTCAACATGCTGGTGTTTCTTGACATATACAAACAAAATTACTATTACGTTCGTGATGTTTGCTGGTCAATTTGACCCGCATATTTTAACGCTCTAAGGAAACTGTACTGACCGATAATAATAACATTTCTTGGTTATATTTTGTTATTTTATTTTTTTACTACTTTATAAAGCTAAATAATTAGGATTTCCACACTTATTTCAATGCAGAAAAATATAAAAATATTTTGTCAGCCACAGATGGTAAAAATGACCTATTATTTATTTTTTCAAGCTACCTGGAACAATATTAAACCTTTTTTTTTTTTTCTTGATATTTTTATGATTTTTTCTCATTTATCATCATGGACATGCATGCAAAGTTTCAACATGCTGGTGTTTTTTGACATATACAAGCAAAATTACTATTATGTTTGTGATGTTCGCTGGTCAATTTGACTCTCATAGGCAGCTATTCAAAAGAAACTGTACAGACACAAAATAAAAACATTTATTTCATGTATGTCAGGGCATCAACTCCAGTTCTAAAGTGTACATCTATCTAAAAGTGCTCTAACCCTAACCAAACACACTTCAGAAAGCTAAATCATGGTGTTCAAAATTAATGGCAAATTACAAATGACAAACCTGAGCTACCCAGAGAGGTTCTGAACATGGAGGGCAGAAACATGCATCTGGAGTCAGACCCACAGAAAATAAAGGAGTGAACACAGATGATAGGAAAAAACGGAAGAGATGTGAGGTGTGCCCATCCAAGCGCGACAGCAAAACCCAGCACCATGTGTGTGAAGTGCAAGAAATTCATAAGACAAAAGCATACACTTGCTGTGTGCTCATCATGTCTAATGTAACTTCTAGACTTTATGAAATGAGTTTACAAAACAGCCAACTTAAGAAAAGTAAATATTTTCATTATACAGCTACATTTAATTGTTCAGTTATGATGTTCTAAGAAAAAAAAGTTAAAATAGATATATATGCAAATTAAGTCAGCATACTGTTTATTTTCAAATTTTGTCAAAACAAAACAGTTTTAAAAAATGGTTAAAAAACATTTTCATTAAATCATATCTCCATATATATTTTTGGGGGAATATTTGACAAATGTTGATAATAAAAGTTTAAAGTTTGTACCTGAATCTTTATTGTTTTTCATAGTGTGATTTTTGAGGAATTGTATTGAATCCAATTAGGGTCAATTTGACCCGCTCCATAAAGGGTGTACACAGAAATCGAACATTGCACAAGGGTTAAGGCACACCACTATCATTAGCATTAACATAGTTCGCTGCCAGTAATGGAGGATGAAAGAATTGTTCCAGTTTCCACCTTGGTGTACAAAGCTGAAGTATGACGTCATTTGGGCTTTTGTGGTAACATCTGCCCCGGGCACGGGCACTTGCCATGTCCCGTGTCCCATGTTCCATGTGAAGAGCCTTCGCGCGGGATGCTGCGGGCAGTAGAGTTGCTGCGAAGCTGCAGCTTTCTATCGTGGTGGGGGCGTTTTGTGCAGTTGGTGCAGTGCTCTTGTCGCAGTCTCTCTGATTCCACATGGAACATGAATACAAACTGAAAAACTTGTGAAATCCAAGTTGAAAAGTTCTGTGAATGTTCAACATCAGTTTTTATTTTATTGTTTATCAATGGTTTTGTTTTCTTTGGGAATCCTGCAAGAACTTTATTTTTCATTGATATTAAAGCAGGGTCTAAAAATATTTACCTTATCTTTTTATAAAATACATTTTATACATATACATTTAACTAAAGGATCCTGCAAGCTCTTGAAATTTTCCCTCTTTACTCGTACTGCACAGTGTTTCAATAGCATTGAATGTTACAGGGACTATACAGATCCCAGTGTTTTTGGTTAAACAATTTTTGTTAATGTATTTATTGCTAAGGTTTGCATGTGGTGGTGTGTTTTTAATGACAGCTTTCCTAAAAAGATATCCTATTCCTAATCCAAAGGTTGCGATTTATAGTCTCAGGCCAGCAGGAATTGTAGGTGTGGGGAGTGAATGTACAACACTCTCTCCACCATCAATACCATTACTGAGGTGCCCTTGAGCAAGGCACCGAACCTCCTACTACTCCCCGGACGCCCTTTGAAATAAGAATATTTCTTGTTAACATCTTTCATTTGTCGCGGTCTCATTTGTATTTGGCCAGTTGGGTGGAAGCCTCAGCAAACCTGACCAGCCAGGCATTTGTGATCATGGGAACTTGAAGACACTTGTACAAATGCGGATGGGTGACATGAATGGAGATGGCACCAGATCGATGATGAATTATTTGGTTTTCCAAAAACAGTGGAGAAACCCCCCTGCACTCCCTGTCACAGTCTTCTGTCTTTCTGTCACTGTCTTCTGTGAGTGTTGTGTTTGTTTGGTGCCATGTGCTTTTGTCCTGTCTCTTTTCTTACCCCGCCTATCTTCTTACCTCATCATTGTTTTAGTTGCTACACCTGTGCTTCTCCCTTGTTCCCGGACTCATTTTCCTTCACTCTGCACACCTGTCTCTCAATCACACACACAACTGTTGCTCATGGACTATATATTCTCGTCTCACACACCACTCTGTCTGGCTGTATTAATTGTTACTTGTTACTTGTGTCTTGCAGTTGCTTCTGATTCTGGTCTTGTCCTGGATATCTGTTCAGTTTTGTTTTTGTCTTGTTTGCTTTTTGTTTCATTTATATTAAAGTAATTTCTTCCCTGCATTTGGACCCAGACCCTGTTTCTTCCTCTGCGCGTCCAACCACGCCATGACACCCCCCCCCCCACTCACCATCATGAACAGCACTGTGGCTGCAGTGGAGTCATTCAGATTCCTGGGAACCACCATCTCTCAGGACCTGAAGTGGGACAATCACATTGACTCCATTGTGAAAAAGGCCCAAACAAAGGTTGTACTTCCTTCGCCAGCTGATGAGTTTAACCTGCCTAATTGAGCTGCTGAAACAGTTCTACTCTGCCATCATTGAGTCTGTACTGTGCACTTCAATAACTGTCTGGTTTGGTTCAGCTAAAAAATTTGATATCAGAAGACTACAGAGAACTTTTCGGACTGCTGAAAGGATTATTGGTGCTCCCCTGCCCACCCTTCCAGAACTCTATACATCCAGAGTGAGGGAAATGGCTCAGAAAACACTCTGGAACCCTCACATCCAAGTTACCCCATCTTTGAACTTTAGCCACCTGGCCGGCGCCTCAGATCCGCAAATACCAGAACAGTCAGGCACAAGAACAGTTTCTTCCCCCAAGCAATCTACCTCACGAACAGTTAAATGTTCCCCACTTGTGCTTATGCAATAAAAATGTGCAATATCCTTATATTTATTTGTTACCTCTCCATCCTAGTTCATCCCTGCATCTTACTCAATCCTATTCCATTATCATTTATAGCACAATTGTTTATACACTTATTTATTAGCCTTTTTTTGTCTGTGTGTTGTTGTCTCTGTAAACTGGAAGCTTATGTCACTAAAACAAATTCCTTGTATGCGCAAGCATACTTGGCAATAAAGCTCTTTCTGATTCTGATGACGACCGTCACAGTCCTATTGTAAGACGTGGGGTTTAGCTGCCCGTGGGTTGATATGAATAAAGACGATGGACTTGAAAATATTGACGGCTAGTAACTTTTTATTGAGCAAAGTCCTTGAACTGGCCCGCCACACTCTGCTCTCCCTCTCTTCCCGCACTTCCTTTTACAATACAAGAGCCTCCTTCTCGGAGGACGCAAGACCAAAATAAAATCCCTTGGCAAAAACATGCAAAAACAGAAGACAATGAATATTAAGCAAACAACTTTACATTAGTTACCCTGTCTTTAAACTAGACAAAACAAGGTGCAGATTATTGTTGCTGAATTTTCAATTAACACAATACAGATTGTTTATTTGAACTGCAGCTAAGGTTCTAAAACAATGTTTTTCTCTCTCTTATTTCACAACATAATCTTTAAACCTTGTGGGCAATTTGACAGGCCTGCGACCTAACACACCATGCGGAGCCATTGTAGGATGGTTCACTTTTGAGGATACAGTGTCTACGTCATCAGGCTGTGTGACAGTAAACTGTCCAGTATTTTGAGTGAAGTTCACGGGGGACTGTCCCGAAAGCAAAGAACTATCTGGACTCTGAATGGGGACCTCACCAGTAAAGACAACAGAGGGCAAGTTCTCCTGGACAGCAGGTGTAGAGGAATTAGAAGTACTAGTGGGTACTTCCCTTTCAACAGGCTGTGCAATGGAAGATGATGCATCTGAGACTGTTTGTCCAAGCTGATAGGTGGAAGACAGGTAGGTTTAAGGCGGTTATGATGTACCACTTGCGGTGTCTTTTCGGGAAAACCTTTTGGCTGAATAGCACTGAATAACACCATGCTCTGTGACATACTGTTTAAAGATACATTGTGAAACTGTTACAGCTTTTTGATCTTTCATAGGGTACAAATTCACTTACTTGGTGAAATAGTCTTGGAGAACGAGAACATATTTGTGGCCTGAGGGTGACACAGGAAGATCAGTGATGTCAGCTACCACCTTTTCAAAAGGACGAATGGCATGAATAGTCTGCAGGGGAGCTACACGATGTGGGGCTGGCATTGATCTTGACTGACATGGGACACACTGTTGGCAGTAGTTCTCTATATCTCTAGTCATGTATGGCCAGTAGAAATGCTCTCTAGCTCTTGCAATTGTGCTTTTATGACCAAGGTGACCTACAGTGGAATGTCCATGTAAAAACTGTAACACCTGGGGGACAGCTCTGCTGGGAATGACTACATGAAGAGTAGGTGACACTTTTGGTTTGTTACAGGCAAAACGGTAGATTTTCCCATCCTGCCAATGCAGTCTATGAATCTGTTGCCGGTATACTTTAAGCTCTGGCGAACCCTTCTTTAAAGCCCAAGCTGGAGGTCTCCTTCCGTCTTTCAACCACTCACTCCCTGTCCTCAGTGTGACATCATCTTTTTGACACTGTGCAATGTCGACTGCCAAAGTCTGAGAAAGGTCTATGACAGCATGAACAGTAAGAGGGGCTGTGTGGGGCATCTAGATAGTGAGTCTGCATTTGTGTGCTTTGCACCATTCCTGTGCTTTATAACCCAATTGTACACATCAAGCTCCAATGCCCAGTGTGCCCTATGTCCTGTTGGATCTCTATTGATAGGCATTTACTTTAAACCTAACAATGGGTGATGATCTGTAACAATCACAAAGGGTTACCCTTGCAAGTAGTGTGAGAAATGTCTAATGGACCAAACAATAGCCCACAATTCCCTGTCGAAGGTGGACCAGGTGGACTCTGTTGCACTTAGCACATGACTGGCATAGGCTACGACCTTTTCAACACCCTGTTGTTGTTGTGCAAGAACAGAGCCAATGGCATGGTGAGATGCATCCGTATACAGGATAAAAGACTTGCTGAAATCAAGGTAGGTGACAATAGGAGGGGAAGGTAAAGCATGGCGAAAATACTGAAAAGTGTCCTCACATTGTTCAATCCATGCAAATTTGGCATGTTTCTTCATAAGGCTGTGTAAAGGGGCTGCCTTTTCTGCAAAGTCTTTGATAAAACACAGATAGTAGGAACAGAGGTCTATGAAAGCTCTAACCTCTGTAGGTGTAGTTGGACGAGGCCAGTTCAACACTTTCTCAGCCACTTTAGGAACTGGTTGAATGCCATCCTTCAAAATAACATGTCCTAGAAGGAGTACAGTACAGACTGCTTGAAAAACTGACAATTTTGAGGATGGATTTTGAGGCCAGCTTGCCGTAGTCTACCAAACACTTCAGAGAGATCATGAATGTGGTCTTTAAAGGACTTACTGAAGACTATTATGTCGTCAAGATATACTAAAGTCATGGACCAGTGGAGGCCATGACCGTAAATTGATAGAGGGAACCACCTGTAGTAAAGGCAGTTTTCTCCTTAATAGCATCATCCATTTGAATTTGCCAGTAGCCACTGGACAAATCTAGAGTGCTAAACAAGGTGGCTCCAGAAAGGGCGTCTAAACTGTCATCCACACGTGGAAGTGGGTGTGCATCTTTGATAGTAATTGAGATCAATCGTCTATAATCAATCCAAAATCTATAACAGCCATCCTTCTTATGGACAAGTATCACCGGGGTAGCCCATGGACTATGACTAGGCTCAATTAAGTCAGCATCAAGAAGTTTCTGTACTTGGTTGTCAATTTCCTTTCATAGGACAGGAGATGTACGGTATGCTCTCTGACGTACAGGGGATGTAGAGGATGTCTGTATGCTATGCAAAAAAAAAAAAGTGAGCGCTATTAAATCCTTGCAATAAGCCAACTTCTAAAAGTCCCGTTGCATACGTCTGCTTTTACTTATTTTTCCCCTTCTTTCTCTGACATAAAAAAATGTGAGAAAATTATAACTGAACATGAAATGAAAACTCACACGATGGTGAAAACAACAAAACTGCTCTAAAGTTATAAATAGACCGTCAGAATACAGTCCATGTAATTGAAATGATACTTAAAGCAAAACGCCTTTCAGTCTAAAATGAATTCACTAATACAAATGATCCAGCATATATGATGAAAGGGCAGTGATTATCATATATTTTAGTCATTGTCACCATACCAGTCCAACAGCAAGAAAGACAACCACCGCTGCCACCAATAAATATGTAAGGTGTAGGTTTTAGCTGCCCGTGGGTTGATATGAATAAAGACAATGGACTTGAAAATATTGACGGCTAATAACTTTTTATTGAGCAACTTCCATGAACTGGAGGAGAGCAACACTCGTCTCCGTGCCCGCCGCACTCTGCTCTCCCTCTCTTCCCACACTTCCTTTTACAATACAAGATCCTCCTTCTCGGAGGACGCAAGACCAAAATAAAAGTCCTTGGCAAAAACATGCAGAAACAGAAGACAATGAATATTAAGCAAACAACTTCACTCTATATTTTGCTAATTGTGCTTTTGTGCTGGTCTTGGCTGGTTTAGGCCTGTCATGGATAAATAAATATTACACTGAAACCACCAGTAAATGGCTTTAAGTCTCTGTCTTAATGAGTGATGCATTGAACGGTTCATTCAACTCACTGACTGATTGACTCTTTATAAACAAATGAATAGGTGGATCATTGACTCAATAGATTTGTTCAAAACAGTCGATTCATTTAGAAACTGAGCAAGTGACTGTCATTATGAATGGACTCAAGATTTTTGGCCAAGTGACAATTGATAATGTAATTTTGCAACAAACAACAATTAAGATATTATGTTATGATAAATATCACACACCATAAATATCCTTACATCCATATTAGTGGAAGTAATGTTTAAAAAAACAATAACCTGAAGATGAGCTTGTTCATGCAACATTTCAATTAATTTATAAAAATGCATCAACATGATTGATCACTTTGTATTTCTGTGTTTTCATTTTGATAATGTGCTGAAAATGAAATTTTATTCATTCATTTCAGAGCGGATGGAAGGGAACGAGGAGAGTGAAGAACTGAGTGAAGTGGAGGAGAAACACCATGACAAACCTGGAGAAAAGCCTTTAAGTCTCTTAAATACTAATAAGACATTTTTTAAGAAAAGTAGAGCCAAGAAATCTTTCACCTGCACTCAGTGTGGAAAGAGTTTCTCAATGAATGACTGTCTTGTGCGTCACATGAGAGTTCATACTGGAGAGAAACCATACACATGTGATCAGTGTGGGAAGAGCTTCACACAATCAGCACACCTTAAGAGACACATGAACATCCACACTGAAGAGAAGCCGTTCACATGTGATCAGTGCGGGAAGAGCTACGTAGAAAGAACAGACCTTAAGAAACACATGAGGATCCACACCGGAGAACAGCCATATGCATGTGATCAGTGCGGGAAAGGATTCTCAATCAAAGCAGGTCTTAAGATTCACATGAGGATCCACACTGGAGAGAAGCCGTTCACGTGTGAAAAGTGTGAAAAGAGATTCTCAATTAAAACAAATCTTAAACTTCACATGAGGCTCCACACCGGAGAGAAGCAATTCGCATGTGATCAGTGCGGAAAAACATTTTTCTTGGCTTCATACCTGAAGAAACACTTGACAGTTCATATGAAGGAGAAGCCACATTCATGTTCTGAATGTGGAAAGAGTTATTCACTTCCTCAAAGTTTAAAAGTACATCAGAAAATACATACTGGTGTGAGAGAGTACATGTGCTTTGAGTGTGAGAAGACTTTTATTTCAGTGAGCTATTTAAAAGTGCATGAGAGGATTCACACTGGAGAGAAACCATACAAGTGTTCACACTGTGACAAGAGATTCAGTGTGTTAGGAAATCTGAAATCACATGAGAGGATCCACAGCAAAGAGAAGCAACACACATGTGATCATTGCGCAAAGCGTTTTGTTTATAAAAGTCACCTAAAGAAACACATGAAGATCCATGCAGTGGAAAAAGCACTTAGTGGAGAAACCAGTTAGTTTCCTAACAGTCATGATGAGCGACAGGATGTTGGTTGATTGGTATCTGTTAACTCCTGTTCACACCAGAAAGAAAAATAAGTCAAAATTTCTTGTAAGAAATATTTTAGCACAGGAAAAAATGTAAGTGCAATTGCAGATGTTTTATTAAGGAAATTAGTATCACCCAAAATATAAATAAATTAATAAAAATAAATGCTAAACAACAAACAGATAAAAGATTCACAAAAGCAGCCCCATCACACATAACAGAGAATATTATACAATCAATTTGCTCATTTTGCTATTTAGTATTATATTTAAAGCAGATTATACACCAAACACAAGACAATAATTATAAACACTGCATGCAAATATCAATTAACTCCATATTAATCAAAATACAGCTTGCCAGTTATTTGTAAAAAAAAAAAAAAAGAAAAAAGAAAAAGAAAATGGATGGCATCATTTCCTCAAAGTGGTCAAGGTTTTTCTTTGTTTTCTAAAATAAAAAAAAACATAATAATAAAACAATGGATAATCCTCTGTAAGTGTTTGCTGTTCTAAATATTGTTTCAGATAAAAACTCACCAGCTCTTCTGTCACAGATGATCTGAAGAAGAATCACAGTAGGAGCAGCAAACACTGCAAACACTGCAAACTTAACAATAATCTCAATCACTGTGGGAAAGATGAGAAAAAACAGACTTAATCTGTGAAACGGGGAATGAACTGATAAACGGTGTTTTATTTGCTTTCCAGATAATTGTTTGTAGACATGATTGTGTAAGATCATCTGGGTGAGAGTGACATCTCTTTGATATTTAATAAAGTTTCTTTTAACATAACAGTACTAGTTTTCATGTTTAAGGATTGTAGATGAAGTACGAGAGAATTAAATGAGAAAATGAATATATAAATTACAAATTAATCATGGCTTGAGTTAAAGTTTGTGTTCAGCTGCTCTAATAACTCCAGAGAGGACTACATTTAGATTCTAGTGTGATTCTAGTGTGAATTCAGTGTCTGAAATGAAGATTGTGATTCTGGTGTGAATTCAGTGTCTGAAATGAAGATTGTGATTCTACTTTGAATTCAGTGTCTGAAATTAAGTTAAGTGATTCTAGTGTGAATTCAGTGTCTGAAATGAAGATAGTGATTCTAGTGTGAATTCAGTGTCTGAAATGAAGATTGTGATTCTAGTGTGAATTCAGTGTCTGAAATTAAGTTAAGTGATTCTAGTGTGAATTCAGTGTCTGAAATGAAGATTGTGATTCTAGTGTGAATTCAGTGTCTGAAATTAAGTTAAGTGATTCTAGTGTGAATTCAGTGTCTGAAATGAAGATAGTGATTCTAGTGTCAATTCAGTGTCTGAACTTAAGTTAAGTGATTCTAGTGTGAATTCAGTGTCTGAAATGAAGATAGTGATTCTAGTGTGAATTCAGTGTCTGAAATGAAGATTGTGATTCTAGTGTGAATTCAGTGTCTGAAATTAAGTTAAGTGATTCTAGTGTGAATTCAGTGTCTGAAATGAAGATTGTGATTCTAGTGTGAATTCAGTGTCTGAAATGAAGATTGTGATTCTAGTGTGAATTCAGTGTCTGAAATGAAGATTGTGATTCTAGTGTGAATTCAGTGTCTGAAATGAAGATTGTGATTCTAGTGATTCTAGTGTGAATTCAGTGTCTATAAATAAAGATAGTGATTCTAGTGTCAGTTCAGTGTCTGAAATGAGAAGGATATACAAACACACCCTGATTCAGAGAGTTTGGTGCAGTGTCTGGATTCAGTGTTCTTGCTGTAGTGGACGTTACAACTATTAAAACATGATGGAAAATAGAAATATCATACATTAGAGCATGAAGACAGCATTAAGACATTTCTTTAACACAGTGCTGTAATCCAGAAGTTTATATCAGTTATGCTGCTGAAAGCTGTCCACACTAACATGGAATGACTTTATATGTTTAATAAATGCTCACTTTATGAGTTTAAACATTTAAGCACTAATCTTCAATTCTATCATTGACGTACAATGAAAGAATATGCTTTTATATGGAGATAATAATACAGAAATGCATCCATACCCTGTTGATCAGTAAATCCAGATGTGTGTGCAGCTGCAGTCCTCTCAAAGTTTGGGGTGTTTAATGATTTCTGATTTTCTGTACAAATAAAGGATGCATTTTTAGTTCATATACACCACATTTTGGGAAAAAGCATTGAAGTAATAAACATTTATCTTAAGTTCTTGTTATCAAATGAAGATCACTCTCAGACAGTCTGATCAGTGATCAGTTTCTGGAAATCTAGAAATGGATCATGTTTCTTGTCTGAAGTTTGTTCACTGATCATCTGTACACTGTATCATTGGATGTTTTTATTATTTTGAGAGTTATACTTTATTTAAGCATCAGACAGCGGTTAATTTAATGTCTTCTAGCTTAAAATGAACTTAATTACTCTGTTAATTAAAAAGTTTTCACAGATCTGTCTGAAAGAGTGTTTAACTCTCATCACACCCTGCGTGTTGAATGATAATGTGCTGCTGAAGCCTCTAACCCTGGTTTCTAATCGCATTACTCGGTCTGAGGATGATGATAGACTGTCCTGTGTGTCTGTAAAAAAATATATATCGCATCCTGATAGCAGTCACGAAGTTAAGTGTTCTAAATGTATTTATATAGTCTGTTGAAGGCGTTCAATCATATTCCTCTGTCCAAGGAAAATATGTTTTTTTATACCTCTACACACCCCATACACACAGACATGATTCGTCATCACTGTATTTATTATGATATTGCAGACCCAGCGAGAATGGAAGTGTTATTATTGTAATATCATGCTCTTTGTAACAGATGTTTTCTCATGGTGAATGAGATATGAAGTAATAAGTCTTTTAATACATTTTATGGTTTAGATCAC
The DNA here is from genome assembly GCF_963082965.1 of Carassius carassius. NCBI lineage: Eukaryota > Metazoa > Chordata > Actinopteri > Cypriniformes > Cyprinidae > Carassius > Carassius carassius. Next base: position 50,076,598 of record NC_081755.1, read on the forward strand.
TACTATTTCACAATTTAAATAGTTAAATAGAGGATCTTATAGAGCTGATGTATCTAATGTTGTGAACCGTTATTCATTATCTCAGTCAGTTACAGTATCATTATTAGACAATTAATGCACTCAGAAACAATGAAACATGAAAAAATAAAGATAATTGTGAACAATTCACATATCAGGCTATTCCTAAAACAAGTGATTTTGCCTTGACACAGACTGCATGTTTGTTGTGTTTTTTTTCGGTTAGTTTTTTCTTTTTGGAAATGGAGTCACACTCAGGACCGTCACTGTCAATAGTGACCGGACCCCTGAAATCAAATAAAAAGACTACTTTTGTTAAGTTTTTTGTTTGGTTGGTTGGTTTAAATGGTAATTTGAAGTGCCAGTTTTACTTTATAATACAGTCAATCCTGAGCATTGTGTTAGAAAGAGAAAAATGGAAAGCATTTTGTTACCCATTGTTTTAATTCTAATTTAATAAAAATGCAATTCATTCATCATAACATTTTTTATAAACCTTTTATAATAAATATTTTCATTAAATCTGTTTTTTGTACTATTCAATGAACAGTACTCATCTTCAACAAGGCAACATAATTATGAACAAAAAACTACAATAAAAGCAAAAGTATAATAATTTGTAATTAGTAAATGGAAAATATAAATAAATAAAGTGTTTTAAATATCATCCTAACTATATTTACATATTATCTGCATATTTACATACTAACTGTAATCAGTGTTTGTTGCACGTCACAGATCAGAACTGAGTGTCTCTTGCAAAATGGATGACTGCACTTTGTGCAAATGATGCTTGTTTTCACATCCCTCGTGTGTATGTGTGTGTGTGTGTGTGTGTGTGTGTGTGAGAGAGAGAATGAGAGAGAGAGAGTGAGAGAGAGAGAGAGAGAGAGAGAGAGAGATACCAAGGAATGATACCAAGATGGCGCCGCACATGGCTGCTTCAGTGCTTGGCTCTCCAGTGTTTGTACTGTTTTTGTTCGTTTTTCCTGTTTTTTGTTTAACAAACACGATCAGTTTCACCAGGGATGAACTGCTGAACATTCGGCAGAACACACCACATGATATTTTTCCGGATTTCTATTATACAGACGTTTTACTGAACATTGTTATCGGAGGAGCAGCGGCGCTGATCAAGCGCTTCAGGACACGCAAACGGGGAAAGAGAGCGGGAGCACTCGTCAGACTCAGGAAGCGCGGATTTCGAATGCCGTTGCCTAGCATCCATCTCGCAAATCTCCGCTCTCTACCCAACAAAACGGACGAACTCCTTCTGCTCTCTCGGACAAATAAGGATTTCTCTCACTCTGCTGCTCTGTGTTTCACGGAAACCTGGCTGAATGACGCCATACCGGACAGCGCGCTCCATCTGCCGGGCTTTCAGCTGTTTAGAGCGGATCGCGACGCAGAATCAACGGGGAAATCGCGCGGCGGCGGGACATGCTTTTACATCAATGAACGGTGGTGTACAGATGTAACTGTGTTAAAGAAGATGTGCTGTCCTGATCTAGAAACGCAGTTTATCAACTGCAAGCCGTTCTATTCGCCGCGGGAGTTTCACTCGTTCATTCTGGTTAGTGTTTACATTCCACCTCAAGCACATGTGAGCTCAGCTTTACAGAAACTCGCTGATCAGATCACAGACACAGAACAACAACACCCGGACTCTGTTTTAATCATTCTTGGGGACTTTTTTTTATAAAGCCAATCTCTCCCGTGAACTGCCAAAATACAGACAGCATGTTACCTGTCCCACCAGAGACAGTAATATACTGGATCACTGTTACACCACAATAAAGGATGCATATCACTCTGTTCCACGAGCAGCTTTGGGACGTTCTGATCACTGTCTGGTTCATCTTATACCGAGCTACAAGCAGAAACTTAAATCTGCTAAACCTGTAGTAAAGACTGTGAAGAGATGGACCAGCGAAACAGAGCAGGATTTACAATCTTGTTTTGACATCACAGACTGGAGCGTTTTTGAAGCTGCTACCACCGATCTGGACGAACTCACAGAGACTGTAACATCCTATATTAGTTTCTGTGAGGATATATGCATTCCTACCAGGACTTATTTAACATTCAACAATGATAAGCCATGGTTTACAGTAAAACTCAGACACCTTCGTCAGGCCAAAGAGGATGCCTACAGAAATGGGGACAGGGTCTTGTACAATCAGGCCAGGAACACACTGAACAAAGAGATTAGAGCGGCTAAAAAGACCTACGCTAAAAAGTTGGAAGACCAGTTTACTTCCAACGACTCTACTTCAGTTTGGAGAGGACTGACAGCCATCACAAACTACAAGACACCATCCCCTTGCACTGAGGCTAATCAACGACTTGCTAACGACCTGAATGAGTTTTATTGTAGATTTGAAACCCCCAACACCCACTCTGACCATCTCCCTACACAACCATTAACACCTCCTGCAATCCCCCTCTCCATACCTCCTGCTCTTCAAATCTGTGAAGATGATGTGCGCCAGATCTTCAAGAAGAACAAAAGAAGAAAAGCACCAGGCCCAGATGGCGTTACACCAGCCTGTCTGAAAATCTGTGCTGACCAGCTGGCCCCCATCTTTTCACAGATCTTCAACAGATCTCTGGAGTTGTGTGAAGTGCCTTCCTGCTTCAAACGCTCCACCATAATCCCCATTCCAAAGAAACCCAAGATAACAGGACTTAACGACTACAGACCTGTGGCTCTAACGTCTGTCGTCATGAAGTCGTTTGAAAAAACTGGTTCTGGCTTATCTGAAGGACATCACTGGACCCTTACTGGACCCCCTGCAGTTTGCGTACCGAGCAAACAGGTCCGTGGATGATGCAATCAACATGGCATTGCACTTCATCCTGCAACATCTGGACAAAACAGGGACTTATGTGAGGATCCTGTTTGTGGACTTTAGTTCGGCTTTCAACACCATCATCCCAACAACCCTCCAGACCAAACTGACCCAGCTCTCTGTTCCTAGCTCTATCTGTCAGTGGATCACCAGCTTTCTGACAGATAGGCAACAGTTAGTGAGACTGGGGAAATTCATGTCAAACAGCTGCTCCACCAACACTGGTGCCCCTCAGGGATGTGTTCTCTCCCCTCTGCTCTTCTCCCTGTACACCAACGACTGCACCTCTAAAGACCCCTCTGTCAAGCTCCTGAAGTTTGCAGACGACACTACAGTCATCGGCCTCATCCAGGACGGTGACGAGTCTGCTTACAGACAGGAGGTTGAGCAGCTGGCTGTCTGGTGCAGTCTTAACAACCTGGAGCTGAACACGCTCAAAACAGTGGAGATGACTGTCGACTTTAGGAGAAACCCCCCTGCACTTTCCCCACTCACCATCATGAACAGCACTGTGGCTGCAGTGGAGTCATTCAGATTCCTGGGAACCACCATCTCTCAGGACCTGAAGTGGGACAATCACATTGGCTCCATTGTGAAAAAAGCCCAACAAAGGTTGTACTTCCTTCGCCAGCTGAGGAAGTTTAACCTGCCACAGGAGCTGCTGAAACAGTTTCTACTCAGCCGTCATTGAGTCAGTCCTGTGTACTTCAATTACTGTCTGGTTTGGTTCAGCTACAAAATCAGATATCATAAGACTACAGAGAACTGTTCGGACTGCTGAAAGGATTATTGGTGCTCCCCTGCCCACCCTCCAAGAACTGTACACATCCAGAGTGAGGAAAAGGACTCAGAAAATCACTCTGGATCCCTCACATCCAAGTCACCCCATCTTTGAACTTTTGCCATCTGGCCGGCGCCCTCAGAGCCGCAAATACAAGAACAGCAAGGCACAAGAATAGTTTCTTCCCCCAGGCAATCTACCTCATGAACAGTTAAATGTTTCCCACTTAAACTTATGCTTATGCAAAAATGTGCAATATCCTTATATTTATTTGTTACCCCTCCATCCTAGAACATTCCTGCATCTCACTCAATCCTATTCCATTATCATTTATAGCACAATTGTTTATACACTTATTTATTTGCCAATTTGTAATTCGCCTGTAAATTTTTTTTTTTTTTTTTTTTCTTCTGTGTGTTGTTGTCTCTGTTTACTGGAAGCTTATGTCACTAAAACAAATTCCTTGTATGCGCAAGCATACTTGGCAATAAAGCTCTTTCTGATTCTGATTCTGATTCTGAGAGAGGCTGTGTGTGAGTTTCTAGAGAGAGACACAGTTCTCAAAATTCTCTGTTAGTCTTACCAGTCTCACATCTCTCTCTCTCTCTCTCCCTCTGTGTGTGTGTGTGTTTACATGTGTTCAAGAGAGTGTGTGGCTTTAGCATGTTGGAAAACGCGGACGGAATCGCGCAATCCAGTCATAAAAATGGAATTTACAGTTTAACACGGAATGGCACGGAATTTGCCAAATTTTGAATGAATGAATCAAAAATAGATCATTGCACTTACATCACGATAATGATATGGACTAATATCTGTAAATATTAAGCTTGAAAAGTCTATTTAAATATGAATCCTGCATGTTATGCGTTTTAGTGTTAATGAATGGAGCAGAAGCTCGACTTCATTTATTACACACACTGAAGCGCGCGTAACGTCTCTCACTAAAAGAGGATGTAAACACATGATTACATGAATAACTCCCCAGAGCTGCACTGAGAGTCGCTTCATGAGCATTTGTAGATTGTACGCACAAAAAAATCTCAGTATTTTCATATTTTTGCCAATTTCCCATTCATTTCCTATGGCAGTCACTTTTGAGTGCGAAGACCCCGAGGGTGACTATTTTTTTAAGACCACTTATCCTTGTCAAATCCTGTCCCCAATTTTTCATGTTCATACAACAAGTACCATAAAAGTCACAAAGTTTTGTACCATTCTGATTGAATTTTTATTGTAAAACTTTTCAGTCAGAAGTGACCGATGAACCCCATTTTCTACATTTCAAGACTAAAAAACTAACTGTGTCAAATAGTTCCACTCAAGTTTTTAAAGTAGCTCCTACAATTTACAGTTAAGTTGTTTGTACTACAAAAACTGAAGTGAATTAGATAAAAACTCTTTCAGTAAAAAGTTTGATAATGTAAAACCAAATAAAACCATTGTCATCCAACAACTCTCTCATAAACTAACCACACTGTCACGATCATTAGATGGAGTGCCCATGAGGTTCAGTAGAGGGCACTCCAGTCAGGACCATTCTACCCATTCACCACCAGTTGTCACTTGGACACTAGCACCTCTCAAACTGTTGCACCACACCCGAACTACATTACCCATGAGTCACTGCATCACAATCACCCTGCCACACCTGCACCTCATTCATCAGCCAATTTCCTTGCCACACCTGCACCTCATTTACACACACACATAAAAGCAGCACACTCACTCTCACTCACTGCGAAGTCTTGTTTAGCCAGTCTGACATTTCCGAGCGTTTTCCCTGTGTTTATTATTCCTGTGTTTTGACCTTTGGACTGTTTATTCCGACTCTGATTCTCTGCTGCCTGTCCCGATCCCTGCTTGTTTCTGATTACGATTCTGGTTATCCCTGACACACCTGACGCCATTCCTAATCTCTGCCTGTATGACCATTCTGTTTAATAAATGCTGCATATGGATCCGAACGCCTCCGACTCCATATTACACACACGCTCGACTCTTCAGAACAAAACTCTGTGTAAAGACCAAAATATCTCAACTTTAAACACTAACAGGTCTTTCCTTTGACACTTTATTTAAACAACTCTTTCAGTTTAAGTGATTATATGTATTTGTTAACATATAGATACAATAGAGGATTCAGTAGAACAGTGTATTTTTTTTACTGTACCTGTTGTAGTAGTTGTTGGTGTTGTTGTAGTTGAGTCTGTGATGTGGACTGAAGTCACTGCTGTTGTTGAATCAGCTCGAGCTGAAAGATGAATGTTAGTTCAGATGCATCAGAATACAGAAGATGTTAATAAGTTAACACACAAGATGACAAAGATTATCTATCATTATATTAGCACATCTAAGACTCTTCTACATCTGATCATGAGATTGTTTTCTCACCTGAGATCTTGACAGTGTATGTGACTGAAGTCTGGAGTTGATTTCTCTGAGTAACTACACATCTCCACTCTCTGTTGTGATCTTCATTCAGGATTGTTGTCTTCAGAGCGATGTAACAGTAATCTGATGAGAATGATATCTGATATCTGGAGTCTGAGTTTGTCAGTTTAACACCAGCCTGATTCACCCAGAACAGATCAATTCCAGAACGGATCCAATCACCACAAGAGACTTGAGCATCTGAATACAACTGACAGAAGAGAGTCACAGAGAGACCTGGACTGTTCTCAGTCTGTGAGGATGAAGAAGAGACTGAAACACAGAATAACACACACATCACCCACTCTTCAATCATCACGGGAGTTTAAATGCAGAAATTCCTCTTTTTAAATTGGCCATATAATCATAAAATTACCACGAAGAACATGCAGATAAACACGGGCATCAGTTTCCTGTTTGTGTCCATTCACATATTGTTGGCAGATGTAAGATCCACAATCTTCTTTTGTGACTCTCTTGATGTTCAGAGAGCAGTCAGACCCCAGACTCAGTCTCTCATGACTCTCTGTGTCTGTCTTCTTTCTCCCTGAATTAATCAGTTCAACTGCTGCTGAATCTCTGAATCTGTTATAGATCCAGTGTGTTGATTTACAGTCATGAAGAGCAATATTACAGGGCAGACGGACATCTTCACCAGAACTGATGAACACATGAGCATCATCCACTCCACTGAGACCTGAAACACAAGAACATCTGATTGATTATTATAATATATATTAATAAATGATGATATGAAACATAGCAGCATACAAATCTGAAGAATCAGATTATGAATTATTTTTCCTCATTCGAGGGTTAGTTCATCCAAAATTGAAAACTATCCCCTGTGTTTTACTCACCCTCGAGACATCCTAGGTGTGTTTGACTTTCTTCTTTCTTATTTTAATTTTTATGTGGAGTAACACTTTAATGCAAACACATTCTCCAGAATAAACTATTTATATCCCCTAATCTACAGCAGTACAGGAATAACAACAGAAATAAATGATAAAGGGGCAAATAAGACTAATGTTTTTCTTGATCAGAGAGCTGTTTGAATCACAAACACACTCTTAACATGAAGATAATTCAGCATCAGATGTTTGAGTGTGAAAGCGTCTAGTTTTAGTGCGTTCAGGAATAATCCAGTATGTTCTGTTTGTAACACAATAATAAACTGATCATGTTCAGATGAACTCTTTCTCAGATTAATTCACTAACTGTCTTGAAGAGAAAACACAGATGTCTTTACCTGTGAGAAGTGAAGAGAGAAAGATCAGTCCCAGCAGACACAAGTGACACTTATCAGACATCTTCTCTTTCTGTCAGTCTTCCTCTTCATTATATTCTCTCAACTCTTTCTTTAAATACTCTCAGCTCTTCCTGTGTTTGTTCACTTCCTCTGATCTGTTTAAATCACGCTAAAGCTGCTTTTTACTGACACAATGTCAGTGTGTGATGGAGAAGAGCTGCTTCATATTGTGTGAAACATGTCAGAACTGAATATTGTTAACTTCATTTGATCTATACACAATCTAAGTACGTTACTGATGCTTTCACTTCTTTCAGTCGATTCCTGCATGCCATTCAATTCTAGAAATAAAATAATTTAGTAATTAGTGATAAAACAGAGTTGTTACTGAAAGTGTTTCCACTATCCACGACTCACTTTTTATTAGCACGTTCAAAACTTTGCCTCTTTTTTTACACACAAATCAAAGAAATGCACACACAAACTGCAAAATGCCTCACATCTCTTGCAAAATGAAACACTGAAATCAAAATACCACAAACACATCTCAGAAGAAAACATTTGTCTTATATTGCAAACACCTTTGCCATAATGTTATATTTTTTTTATTAATCATGTAAACAGTTATTCAAAAGCTCTTCTTTCATGAGATCCTGTGTGAAAGTTACTGACAGAGACTTGTTGAAAATTTCACGGTAAACACAAAAGCTAAATTGAAACCACACTATTTTTTTTTTTACTGTAAGTGGTTGTGGTTGTGAATACAGTATTACACAGTACAAAAGAAAAGAATTCCATTGTTCAAAACTTATAACTTGACCTTTGGCCTCTTTAAAGCATGATTGGTTGGTGTTGAGTGAAGCACATGTGAGGTGTTCGTGTGAGACATGATGACATGATGAATTAATGTGTCATTCTGATTGTGTTTGTAAAAGGAAATCAAGCTACTTCCTGTTAGATTTTTATGAACCAGCTTGATTCAGATCAACTTCAGACCTGGCTGGCACAAAGTTATGGATTTCTTGCTGTTATTGTTAAACACATCATGATGACACAATGTCAGAATGATTTTATCTCTTCAATGCTTTCGTATATTGACAACAAACCTTTGACCAAACTTTTTACCCATCCCAAAATCCACACTTGCACAATTACTAAACACAGTTACATAGAGACTATTGAACAAGTCAGAAAACAAGAGAGCATGAACAGAACTAGCTGAAAATCTTTGCCCGATGGGACCCGACGGGTTTGGTCGGGTTCGGCTTAATTTATATCATCTTACGCGGGCTTGGGCTTGCGCTCCGGTTTGCGCAGTAAACGAGCAGTCATGTGGTCTGTTTCGATTAGTGCAAGAAAGATTTGAAAATGGATGCTGAGTAAGTGAAACGGAGGCTCTGGCGATTACGTTTTGGTTGCACCAGCAACTTAAGCAAAGTCTGAGGTGTGGAAAAGTTTTGACCATGTTTATCATGAGAATAATGAGTGAATAATGATGCACCATCAGTGAGCGCAGGAGCACGCTGACGACATCTACAGTGGATTCAATCATTTTCCTCCACAAAAACATGTAGGCTTAGCCTAATCTTGGTGGGTAAAGGATAAAGGTTTTTCAAATGATAACTAAATATTAATTGAGTCTTAAATGCATAATGTAGACAGAGTATATATAGGCTAATGTTCATTATTCTTTTATTCAATTTCATTTGCTAGTGGCGAAGCAAATCAGACGGAGCCTTTATCTTAATTTCGATATTGCCAAATACCCATCTTATTTTAGAATTTCTCTCAATTTAATTTGTTAAGGAAGACTCGTTTTTATTGGTGCGTTGGACTATTTATAGGATAAATAAATTACATCTGTAATATGTTACAGAGGACTTATTTTATTTCCTTGTTCCAACTTCCATGTGGCCTATAGTCTACGTTTGTTATGAATAAATTGTTAAAACATGTATAAATGACTCATTCTTGACAAAACTCAAAAGAGCTTTGTGTGTGCGCACATTTGAATATTGTCGGGCTGTAAAGGGGGTCGGGCTTTTAAAAAGCTGTCAATCAAAATGTACTTGTTGGGCTCGGGCCGAAATCTGTCGGGCTCGGGTCCAGTCGGGCCTAACTTTTAAGGCCCGATTACAGCTCTAAACAGAACACAAGCCAGTACACATGCTGTAAAACATGCTACTGCTTCAACAGACACACATCAGCATTAAGACAAACATGTGCTGCTCAGAGACATCTTTAAGAGTCCAGAACATCAACTTTCCATTCATTCCTTTAGTTTTCTGTGAAGCTGCTTCACTGGTTTGTTTTCTGAAGAGTGTTTCTGCAGTTAGTTTGACGGCACTGGTTTAACCCACACAGATCTGAGATCATCTCTGAACCCGGTTTGGACCAGTTTAACCCACACAGATCTGAGATCATCCCTGAACCCGGTTTGGACCGGTTTAACCCACACAGATCTGAGATCATCCCTGAACCCGGTTTGGACCGGTTTAACCCACACAGATCTGAGATCATCCCTGAACCCGGTTTGGACCGGTTTAACCCACACTGATCTGAGATAATCTCTGAACCCGGTTTGGACCGGTTTAACCCACACAGATCTGAGATCATCTCTGAACCCGGTTTGGACCGGTTTAACCCACACAGATCTGAGATCATCTCTGAACCCGGTTTGGACCGGTTTAACCCACACAGATCTGAGATCATCCCTGAACCCGGTTTGGACCGGTTTAACCCACACAGATCTGAGATCATCCCTGAACCCGGTTTGGACCGGTTTAACCCACACTGATCTGAGATCATCTCTGAACACGATTCGGACCGGTTTAACCCACACAGATCTGAGATAATCTCTGAACCCGGTTTGGACCGGTTTAACCCACACTGATCTGAGATCATCCCTGAACCCGGTTTGGACCGGTTTAACCCACACTGATCTGAGATCATCTCTGAACACGGTTTGGACCGGTTTAACCCACACAGATCTGAGATCATCCCTGAACCCGGTTTGGACCGGTTTAACCCACACTGATCTGAGATCATCCCTGAACCCGGTTTGGACCGGTTTAACCCACACTGATCTGAGATCATCTCTGAACACGATTCGGACCGGTTTAACCCACACAGATCTGAGATCATCCCTGAACCCGGTTTGGACCGGTTTAACCCACACAGATCTGAGATCATCCCTGAACCCGGTTTGGACCGGTTTAACCCACACAGATCTGAGATCATCTCTGAACCCGGTTTGGAGAGGTTTAACCCACACAGATCTGAGATCATCTCTGAACCCGGTTTGGACAGGTTTAACCCACACAGATCTGAGATCATCTCTGAACCCGGTTTGGACCGGTTTAACCCACACAGACCTGAGATCATCTCTGAACATGGTTTGGAAAGATGATGCTATGAATTCTCACACATTCAGATCACAGTTCCTCTTCTTATTTTAACTGGGTTTCTACAGCTGAACTTTACAAATTCACTCTTTCTTTCATTGGTGGAGTGTTTCTAAAGTGTTTATTTGAGTGATTTTAAGTGAAGCATGGTTCCTCATTCACACACCTGGCTGTGATGTTCAAGTGAACTCAGAGACCTTGATTAGCTGATTCAGGAGTGTTTAATTAAGCTGCAGAAAGTGTCCCTCCAGGAGCAGGACTGAGGAGACTGATGTAGCTAAAGCACAGATCTACACATACGACCAGCAGATCCCAGACCTGTTCAGGAGCCTCCCCAACACTGCACACACTGAACGTCTCTACCGCTGGAGTCTCTACTAACCAGCTGATGACTGAATCAGGTGTGTTTGATTAGAGAGAGACACCATGGCCCTCACTGTTGCTGCTCTGATGGACCGATACAGAGGAGCAGAAGATGAACCCTAACATGAACCCTAACATGGCCTGCGGGTGTCGCTGTTGGACAGTGTTTTCCCTACTTCCTGTTGGCCTTCTGTAGCAAATCGTAGCTCCGTGTAGCTGTTTTTATTTAATTTTTTCTCTAGAATCTTTATCTCACTATCACTCTCTGTTTTTTTAAAGTGGTAAAATATAACTCAATTCACACCATATTTCTGATATTATCGATCAATCTTATCAGATTAACTTTGATCGTTCACTTTTATTTTATATCCGTGAGTGCAGTACACCTGCAAAGCGTTAGCACTCGTTAGCTTGTCATTAGCGTTTTCATTCGAACCTATCGCTGTTTTCTTTTCTCCTCTCGCTCCAGTTTTTCACAAGTTCATCAAACCACCGCAGTAAGAATTTTCATCAAGCACGGTGAGTAATGGCTTCTCCCGTCATTGTTACTTGCACCTCTTGCCACATGTACAGTTTATCTATCTCTGTCGCTGATGAGGGATTCACATGTGATAAATGCAGGGAAATAGTTAGGCTGACAGAGAAGATTTCAGAATTAGAGACACGCATCCAAACTTTAATTGAGGACAGTAAGAATGTTAGGGCTCTAGATACGGCTTTGGATGCGTCCAGTGTTGGGGAGTAACTAGTTACATGTAACGGCGTTACGTAATTTAATTACAAAATTATTGTAACTGTAATTAGTTACAGTTACTAAGAAAAAATGAGTAATTAAATTACAGTTACTTATGAAATTTTTTACGATTACAAAGGGGATTACATTTGAATATTTACACACATCCACATACAGATTTAACTGATTTCTTTCCCAATTTGCACTGACTAGGCTATTCTGAGACATACGCCCTAATAATTTCCGGGATGCGGAAACACAGTCTGGTTCGTAGAATCCAGTCATAAAAACGGAATGCCTAACGCGGACGGAATATGCCACATTTTGGATGACTAAATCAAAAAAGGTCAGTACACTTGAATCAAAACATGACATCGACTAGTGTCTGTGAATATTAAGCCCCACAAATGCAATATATGACTTGCACATTCTGCGTGTCTGTGGAAATCAGGCGCGGACTGGACACCGGGAGAACCAGGACAATTCCCGGTGGCCTGGCAGCCGATTTTGCCCCACTATTTAATATCATTATTGTATAATTGCCTGCCCAATGTACTAAAGCGATCATTTGCGAATCCGCCATTTGATAATTAAATCTCTAATAAGTCATGAAGTGTTAGTCGTGACTCGCGCGCTCTCCGCGCCTCCGCCAAACGGTTTGGATCATTCAGAGTAATCAATGCGAGAGAGAGAGAGAGACAGAGCAAGAGAGAGAGAGAGAGAGAGAGAGAGAGAGAGAATAGAGTGGAGTGGACTGTGGAAGCGCACAGCTGGAGCAGAGAAGCAGAACTACTGTTCAGGGTTTTAGGTCAGTTTTATCTGTAAAGATGCTTTTTTTGTCTTTGTTTTTTTATTTATTTAATCAAGCAGCAGCACGTTGCTCATCAGTCATCACTCAAAATACTATATAAAGGACATCATTATTATCAGTTGAAATGTTACAGTAGTAATTTAGCAGAAAAAAAAAAAACAGATTTTTTTATAGGTTTAGGGGGAGCTACGACAGACAACAACACAACCCTTACAAAAATTAACATTTTAATATTTAACTATAAATCCAGAGAAAATGGTTACTATTGTTTAACTGTGGTAACCAAAAATGTAAAATTATTTTACAAATGTATTTATTTAAAAATAAATACAAATCTATTTGCAAAAAAAAAAACAAGGTTATTTTACTTTTATATAGGCTAATAAAAGCATGGTAATTTTTTGTAAGGGAAAAACATGACTCGTGTACAGTATTAGGATTTTTCTATAAAGATATTGTAGTATTGTAGAGTAGTGTATTGTAAAGTATAGTTTTGTTCAATCTTGAGTATTAAAGTCATGAGAGAGATGCATAACAGGGCAAAATAAAGAGACGGAAGAGAAAAATGGTAGTGAAGGTGCAGTTCAGGAGAGAACTTTTAATTATTTTGCATGTCCCCAAATTAAAGATTTAAACCTTTTTTATGTCAGGTCCATACAAAAAATAGTTTTGTCCATGAATTTGTTTGTATGAGTTTGAATTTTCCAATCTGAATTTTTTTCCCAGTCTGTCCCTCCTGTAAATTAATGGCAAAGACATGGTTTCATTTACTACACATAGGCCTACTGAAGCTCGCAGTGTTTTCAACCTCTGCTGCCTCAATATAGGAGTACACAAGCACATAAACATAATTTCTTGAACTGCTCTGTCACTTCATGTGCATTTTACTTATTTTGAGAAAACTATCATCATTTACAGAGACAGCAGTTTAAAAAAAAAACACCAATGTTTCTGGAGTTTAGTACACAGATTACGTCACATGCTTATTAGATAACTGTATTTAAGTTGATGTATATACTTTTATTTATAATCAAAAAAAGTAATCAAAAAGTACTCAAAAATAATTAGTTACATTACTTTAATAAAGTAATTGAAAAAGTTACACTACTATTACATTTTAAACAGGGTAACTTGTAATTTGTAACCTATCACATTTCCAAAGTAACCTTCCCAACACTGGATGCGTCTAGCTCAGGGATTCCTGTACATTGTTCGGTTCCGGAAACAGAGCCCCTGCAGCAGGGCAACTGGGTGACGGTGATGCAGCGTAGTCGTGGGTCAAAACACCGCTCTTCTGTTCCGATCAAAACATTAAACAGGTTCTCCCCACTCAGTGATGCACCCACTGAGAAACCTGATGAAAGTGCTCTAGTTATTGGTGATTCTATTGTACGGAACGTGAATACAGAGACACCAGCCACCATAGTCAAATGTTTACCGGGAGCCAGAGCGCCTGGACATCTTGGCAAATTTAAAAGTGCTGGCTAATGCTAAACGTAAATACAGTAAGATTGTTATTCATGTCTGCACTAATGATGTTCGACTTCGCCAGTCGGAGATCACTAAAAATAACATTAAAGAGGTGTGTGAACTTGCAAGCACGATGTCAGACACTGTAATATGCTCTGGTCCCCTCCCTGCTTACCGTGGTGATGAGATGCATAGCAGATTGTCATCACTCAATGGCTGGATGTCTAAGTGGTGCCCACAGAATAACATAGGTTTCATAGACAATTGGACGAGCTTTTGGGGCAGACCTGACCTGTTTAAAAGAGATGGTCTTCATCACTCCTGGGGTGGCGCCACACTTCTCTCTAGAAATATGGCAAATAGTCTTAGTGTTTATACTTGACTAACTGGGGCCCAGGTCAGGAAGCAGACAGACTGGCTAAACCGACCTTCTGCTAGCTGCCTCCCGTCACAGAGGTCAGTTAATTCTCAGCACATAGAGACTTTTTCACCTAGATATCACACTATAGAGACTGTGTCTGTTCCCCGAACTAGAAAAAACAAAAAACGTCCAAACCAAGTTAAGATTAACAATTTAATTGAGGTTCAACAAATAAAAAACAGAAGCAATATGGATAAACAAATGATAAACCTTGGCTTATTGAATATCAGATCCCTTTCTACGAAAACACTTTTTGTAAATAATATGATCACTGATCATAATATAGATGTACTCTGTTTGACAGAAACCTGGCTAAAACCTGATGATTACATTATTTCAAATGAGTCCACCCCCCAAGATTACTGTTATAAACATGAGCCGCGTCTAAAAGGCAAAGGTGGAGGTGTTGCTTCAATTTATAACAACGTTTTCAGGATTTCTCAGAGGGCAGGCTTCAAGTATAACTCGTTTGAAGTAATGGTGCTTCATATAACATTATCCAGAGAAACAAATGTTAATGATAAATCCCCTGTTATGTTTGTACTGGCTACTGTATACAGGCCACCAGGGCACCATACAGACTTTATTAAAGAGTTTGGTTATTTTACATCCGAGTTAGTTCTGGCTGCAGATAAAGTCTTAATAGTTGGTGATTTTAATATCCATGTTGATAATGAAAAAGATGCATTGGGATCAGCATTTATAGACATTCTGAACTCTATTGGTGTTAGACAACACGTTTCAGGACCTACTCATTGTCGAAATCATACTCTAGATTTAATACTGTCACATGGAATTGATGTTGATAGTGTTGAAATTATTCAGCCAAGTGATGATATCTCAGATCATTATTTAGTTCTGTGCAAACTTCATATAGCCAAAATTGTAAATTCTACTTCTTGTTACAAGTATGGAAGAACCATCACTTCTAACACAAAAGACTGCTTTTTAAGTTATCTTCCTGATGTAACCTAATTCCTTAGCATATCCAAAACCTCAGAACAACTTGATGATGTAACAGAAACGATGGACTCTCTCTTTTCTAGCACTTTAAATAAAGTTGCTCCTTTACGCTTAAGGAAGGTTAAGGAAAACAGTTTGACACCACGGTATAATGAGCATACTCGCACCCTAAAGAGAGCAGCCCGAAAAATGGAGCGCAACTGGAGGAAAACAAAACTAGAGGTATTTCGTATTGCTTGGCGGGAAAGTAACATATCCTACAGAAAAGCATTAAAAACTGCTAGATCCGATTACTTTTCTTCTCTTTTAGAAGAAAACAAACATAACCCCAGGTATTTATTCAATACGGTGGCTAAATTAACGAAAAATAAAGCCTCAGCAAGTGTTGACATTTCCCAACACCACAGCAGTAATGACTTTATGAACTACTTTACTTCTAAAATTGATACTATTAGAGATAAAATTGCAACCATTCAGCCGTCAGCTACAGTATCACATCAGACAGTGCACTATAGACCCCCTGAGGAACAGTTCCACTCATTCTCTACTATAAGAGAGGAAGAATTGTATAAACTTGTTAAATCATCTAAACCAACAACATGTATGTTAGACCCTATACCATCTAAGCTCCTAAAAGAGGTGCTTCCAGAAGTCATAGATCCTCTTCTGACTATTATTAATTCCTCATTGTCATTAGGATATGTCCCCAAAACCTTCAAACTGGCTGTTATTAAGCCTCTCATCAAAAAACCACAACTTGACCCCAAAGAACTAGTTAATTATAGACCAATCTCGAATCTCCCTTTTCTGTCCAAGATACTAGAAAAGGTGGTATCCTCACAATTATATTCCTTCTTAGAGAAAAATGGTATATGTGAGGATTTCCAGTCAGGATTTAGACCTTATCATAGTACTGAGACTGCTCTCCTTAGAGTTACAAATGATCTGCTCTTATCATCTGATCGTGGGTGTATCTCTCTATTAGTTTTATTGGATCTTAGTGCTGCGTTTGACACAATTGACCACAACATTCTTTTACATAGACTTGAACACTTTGTTGGCATCAGTGGAAGTGCATTAGCATGGTTTAAATCGTACTTATATGACCGCCATCAGTTCGTAGCAGTGAATGAAGATGTATCCTATCGATCACAAGTGCAGTATGGAGTACCTCAAGGCTCAGTACTAGGGCCGCTACTCTTCACGCTTTATATGTTACCCTTGGGAGATATCATCAGGAAACATGGTGTTAGTTTTCACTGTTATGCTGATGATACTCAGCTCTATATTTCTTCGCAGCCCGGTGAAACACACCAATTTGAAAAACTAATGGATTGCATAGTCGATATAAAAAACTGGATGACGAGTAATTTCTTACTGCTAAATTCTGAAAGAAAAAAAAAAAAAGGTGTTAATTATAGGACATAAAAAATCCGCTTGTAATAACCTAGAACACTGTCTAAGACTTGATGGTTGCTCTGTCAATTCTTCGTCATCAGTTAGGAACCTAGGTGTGCTATTTGATCGCAATCTTTCCTTAGAAAGCCACGTTTCTAGCATTTGTAAAACTGCATTTTTCCATCTCAAAAATATATCTAAATTACGGCCTATGCTCTCAATGTCAAATGCAGAAATGTTAATCCATGCATTTATGACCTCAAGGTTAGATTATTGTAATGCTTTATTGGGTGGTTGTTCTGCACGCTTAGTAAACAAACTACAGCTAGTCCAAAATGCAGCAGCAAGAGTTCTTACTAGAACCAGGAAGTATGACCATATTAGCCCGGTCCTGCAAACACTACACTGGCTCCCTATCAAGCATCGTATAGATTTTAAAATATTGCTTATTACTTATAAAGCCCTGAATGGTTTTGCACCCCAGTATTTGAATGAGCCCCTTTTACATTATAATCCTCTACGTCCGCTACGTTCTCAAAACTCAGGCAATTTGATAATACCTAGAATATCAAAATCAACTGCGGGCGGCAGATCCTTTTCCTATTTGGCGCCTAAACTCTGGAATAACCTACCTAACTTTGTTCGGGAGGCAGACACACTCTTGCAGTTTAAATCTAGATTAAAGACCCATCTCTTTAACCTGGCATACACATAACATACTAATATGCTTTTATTATCCAAATCCGTTAAAGGATTTTTAGGCTGCATTAATTAGAATCAGAATCAGAATGAGCTTTATTGCCAGGTATGTTTACACATACGAGGAATTTGTTTTTGTGACAGAAGCTCCGCAGTACAACAGAATGACAGCGACAGAACATAAAACACGTCACCTCCAGGTGGGCACGGAGAGCTGAGTTAGCTTGGGCAGGAGGAGGTTTGGCATGATCTTGTTAAAAGCCGAGCTGAAGTCCACAAACAGGATCCTCACATAGGTTCCCGGTCTGTCTAGGTGTTGCAGAACATAATGCAGTCCAATGTTTACTGCATCGTCCACAGACCTGTTTGCTCTGTAGGCAAACTGAAGAGGATCCAGCAAGGGTCCAGTGATGTCCTTCAGGTGGGCCAGCACCAGTTCTTCAAATGACTTCATGACCACAGACGTTAGAGCCACAGGCCTGTAGTCATTTAGTCCTGTAATTTTGGGTTTCTTTGGGATGGGGATGATGGTGGAGCGTTTGAAGCATGAAGGGACTTCGCACAGCTCCAGCGATCTGTTGAAGATCTTTGTGAAGATGGGGGCCAGCTGGTCAGCACAGGATTTCAGACAGGCTGGTGTAACACAATCTGGGCCTGGTGCTTTTTTTCCTTTTCTGCTTCCTGAAGACCTGGCGCACCGCATCCTCGCTGATCTGTATTGCAGGTGTGGGGGAGAGGGGGGATGCAGGAGGTGTGAATGGTGAGAGTGCTTGATTGGAAAGGTGTTCAGGATGGGTTGCAGGAGCTGTTAATGGTGTGAACGGTTGTGTGGAGAGGTGTTCAGGGCAGGTGATGGGTGTTCTTTCAAACCTGCAGTAAAACTCGTTCAGATCGTCTGCCAGTCGTTGATTCTCCACAGTGCTGGGGGGTGGTGTCTTGTAATTGGTGATCTTCTTTAGACTTTTCCGCACTGATGCTGAGTCGTTCGAAGTGAACTGAGTCCTTATTTTTTCAGAATAATTCCTCTTTGCCACTCTGATCTCCTTTTCCAGTGTGTATTTAGCCTGTTTATACAAGACATTGTCCCCCTTCCTGTAAGCATCTTCTTTGGCCTGACGGAGCTGTCTGAGTTTTGCAGTAAACCACGGTTTGTCATTGTTGTAATTTAGTTGAGTCTTGGTAGGAATACACATATCCTCACAGAAACTGATATATGATGTTACGGTCTCTGTGAGTTCATCCAGATCGGTGGAAGCAGCTTCAAAAACACTCCAATCAGTGAGGTCAAAACAAGATTGTAAATCCTGCTCTGCTTCATTAGTCTTTATTAGCTCGCTTTCCCCGCCTGCGCGTCCTGAAGCGTTTGATCAGCGCCGCTGCTCCTCCGATAACAATATTCAATAAAACGTCTGAATAATTGAAATCCGGAAAAACATCTTGTGGTGCGTTCTGCCGAATGTTCAGCAGTTCATCCCTGGTGAAACTGATTGCAGGAATATAACTAAAGACAGGACAAACTAACAAAAAGACAAAAACATATGCAGAGCACGTCACGGAGGCAGCCATCCTGTACCGGCGCCAAGTGGTTATTTGGTTACTAGGTAAACCGGAACCGGAAACACTTCCCATAACACCCTATGTACTTGCTACATCATTAGAAGAATGGCATCTATGCTAATATTAGTCTGTTTCTCTCTTATTCCGAGGTCACCGTAGCCACCAGATCCAGTCTGTATCCAGATCAGAGGGTCACTGCAGTCACCCGGATCCAGTACGTATCCAGACCAGATGGTGGATCAGCACCTAGAAAGGACCTCTACATCCCTGAAAGACAGCGGAGACCAGGACAACTATAGCCCCAGATACAGATCCCCTGTAAAGACCTTGTCTCAGAGGACCACCAGGACAAGACCACAGGAAACAGATGATTCTTCTGCACAATCTGACTTTGCTGCAGCCTGGAATTGAACTACTGGTTTCGTCTGGTCAGAGGAGAACTGACCCCCAACTGAGCCTGGTTTCTCCCAAGGTTTTTTTCTCCATTCTGTCACCGATGGAGTTTCGGTTCCTTGCCGCTGTTGCCTCTGGCTTGCTTAGTTGGGGACACTTCATCTACAGCGATATCGTTGACTTGATTGCAAATAAATGCACAGACACTATTTAACTGAACAGAGATGACATCACTGAATCCAATGATGAACTGTCTTTAACAATCATTTTTGCATTATTGACACTGTTTTCCTAATGAATGTTGTTCAGTTGCTTTGACGCAATGTATTTTGTTTAAAGCGCTATATAAATAAAGGTGACTTTGACTTTGACATGACCCTCAGTCACTGTATGAAACAAGAGTTAAATCTTACACTCCATGATGCTGTACAACGTATTACAGAGAGTCATCTTCAGATCTTCATGGACTCATTGATGACCCCTGGGTTATGAGTCTGACTCTCTAACCATTAGGCCATGACCGCCCCACTTTTGGTGGAGGTGTTGATGACCCTGCAGGCCTTATGCCTGTTTCTTCAGAAGAAAGACAGTCAGTGCTGATTCTGAGAACACTGCTGTCTGTCAGACCAGATGCATGAATGAGGAACATGAAAGTTTCCACACATTCAAGGGTGTAAATGTGTCTCTCCAAGTGACGGAGATCATCAGAAGGCAGAGGTACTGTATTTCATGACATGACAACATTGAGCGCAGGCTGGAGGAGGACAGAATTAGCTGCTGTAAATCTGTCAAACTGACAATCTGATGAAGACATGAGGATGAGAAACTTCTCATGATACTCAAGACTCTCTCAACCAATCCCACGCTCCTCGAGGAATTCACGATTTTAAGTTTCTGGAGAGAATCTGCTCACTGCTGTCTCCACACTTTCATCAGTGAACATCTACAGCTCATTTATTTGCTGGATTTCTGCAGATGATTATGATAATAGTGATTATGGGATCATCATATTCCATATAAAGTTTTACAGAGATGTTTTGCATCTAGTCCAGAGTCAAGAACTAGTTACAATCTTGAGATGGTTGACAGCCGTTCTACTTTTATATCTAAAATAGAGTATTAATTATAGGAGCTGTAGTGTTTCAGATCTGTGATCTCACTGTTGAGGTATGGAAACATGTGAGTTAGACCGCAGGAGAGCAGAAATCATCTCTGAACCCAGTTTAGACATACTGTGAATTCTGAATCATTCTGACGACAGTTTTTCTTTTTTCTCTCAGTCTCCTTTCAGTTAGACTGAGTTTAGACTGTTTAATAAACTGATTTTAGCCCTACGATTAATAAAATCAACCAAACAAATGACCATTTCTGACATTCCTCTGAATTCGATTTTAATGTCTATTAAACTAAATCAATATACTATGTGTGAGCAGATTCATTTAATTTCCACATTATTATTATTTTATTTTTTATTTATTTTTTGGTAACGAAAAAAGAGACCTAAGCAAACAACAGACTTTAAAATGATTTATTATTATTATTATTATTATTATTATTACTATTATTATTATTTATATAGCACTTTTAACAATACAGATTGTGCCAAATCAGCCTTACAGTATCAAATTGGAAAATAGTGTGCCTATTCAAAAGGACAGTTGTAAACTTACAGTTAAATGCAGTTCATCATTGAATTTATTGATGTCATCACCCAGCTCAGTTCAGTTTAAATATTATTGTGTTGAGGACAAACAGCCGTGTCTTTAGTGTGCAGAGATTAACAAGTCAGTGATATCACTGGAAATTAAGTGTCCCCAACTAAGCAAGGGACTTAAATACATTATATAAAATCAAAGAGGCATTATTAATTAATAATAATCATATGGTTTCATTGAATAACAGTGTTAAAATACGTAATGTAATACAAAATAAACAATTTATGGTTATTATATATTATTATAAATGCCTGCAACTTCACCACCAACAACAAATCTGCCTTAAAGGGGTCCGATTATGCTCTTAAACAAAGTCTTGATTTTGTTTTGGGAATGTACTAGAACAGGCTCTCATACTAGGTTGTTCGAAAAACACATTATTTTTCACATATTTTACATTTCTAAAACACCTCCCTCTCCAGTCTGGCATAAATGGCTTGACTAGTTCCTGTATCAAATGAAGACCGGCCTTCTGAAATACGAAATGTTTTGTGATTGGTTAGCTGGGCCAGTGTGTGTTGTGATTGGTTAGCTGGGCCGGTGTGTGTTGTGATTGGTTAGCTGGGCCAGTGTGTGTTGTGATTGGTTAGCTGGGCCAGTGTGTGTTGTGATTGGTTAGCTGGGCCAGTGTGTGTTGTGATTGGTTAGCTGGGCCAGTGTGTGTTGTGATTGGTTAGCTGGGCCAGTGTGTGTTGTGATTGGTTAGCTGGGCCAGTGTGTGTTGTGATTGGTTATCTCGGTCGGTGTGTGTTGTGATTGGTTATCTCGGTCGGTGTGTGTTGTGATTGGTTATCTCGGTCGGTGTGTGTTGTGATTGGTTAGCTGGGCCGGTGTGTGTTGTGATTGGTTAGCTGGGCCGGTGTGTGCTGTGATTGGTTAGCTGGGCCGGTGTGTGCTGTGATTGGTTAGCTGGGCCGGTGTGTGCTGTGATTGGTTAGCTGGGCCGGTGTGTGCTGTGATTGGTTAGCTGGGCCGGTGTGTGTTGTTATTGGTTAGCTGGGTCGGTGTATGCTGTGATTGGTTTGCTGGGCCAGTGTATGCTGTGATTGGTTAGCGGGGCCAGTGTGTGTTGTGATTGGTTATCTCGGTCAGTGTGTTGTGATTGGTTAGCTGGGCCAGTGTGTGCTGTGATTGGTTAGCTGGGCCAGTGTGTGCTGTGATTGGTTATCTGGTCCAATGTGTGCTGTGATTGGTTATCTGGTCCAATGTGTGCTGTGATTGGTTAGCTGGGCCAGTGTGTGCTGTGATTGGTTAGCGGGGCCAGTGTGTGCTGTGATTGGTTAGCGGGGCCAGTGTGTGTTGTGATTGGTTAGCTGGGCCAGTGTGTGCTGTGATTGATTAGCTGGGCCAGTGTGTGTTGTGATTGGTTAGCTGGGCCAGTGTGTGTTGTGATTGGTTAGCTGGGCCAGTGTGTGCTGTGATTGGTTAGCTGGGCCAGTGTGTGCTGTGATTGGTTAGCTGGTCAAATGTGTGCTGTGATTGGTAAGCGGGGCCAGTGTGTGCTGTGATTGGTTAGCGGGGCCAGTGTGTGCTGTGATTGGTTAGCTGGGCAAGTGTGTGCTGTGATTGGTTAGCTGGGCCAGTGTGTGTTGTGATTGGTTAGCTGGGCCAGTGTGTGCTGTGATTGGTTAGCTCGACCAGTGTGTGTTGTGATTGGTTAGCTGGGCCAGTGTGTGTTGTGATTGGTTAGCTCGGCCAGTGTGTGCTGTGATTGGTTAGCTCGGCCAGTGTGTGCTGTGATTGGTTATCTGGTCAAATGTTTGCTGTGATTGGTTAGCGGGGCCAGTGTGTGTTGTGATTGGTTAGCTGGGCCAGTGTGTGTTGTGATTGGTTATCTCGGTCAGTGTGTGTTGTGATTGGTTAGCTGGGCCAGTGTGTGCTGTGATTGGTTAGCTGGGCCAGTGTGTGCTGTGATTGGTTATCTGGTCCAATGTGTGCTGTGATTGGTTAGCTGGGCCAGTGTGTGCTGTGATTGGTTAGCTGGGCCAGTGTGTGCTGTGATTGGTTATCTGGTCCAGTGTGTGTTGTGATTGGTTAGCTGGGCCAGTGTGTGCTGTGATTGATTAGCTGGGCCAGTGTGTGTTGTGATTGGTTAGCTGGGCCAGTGTGTGTTGTGATTGGTTAGCTGGGTCAGTGTGTGCTGTGATTGGTTAGCTGGGCCAGTGTGTGTTGTGATTCATTAGCTGGGCCGGTGTGTGCTGTGATTGGTTAGCTGGGCCAGTGTTTAATGTGATCGGTTAGCTGGGCCAGTGTGTGTTGTGATTCATTAGCTGGGCCGGTGTGTGCTGTGACTGGTTAGCTGGGCCAGTGTGTAATGTGATCGGTTAGCTGGGCCAGTGTGTGCTGTGATCGGTTAGTAGTTTGCTATTTTTTTGCTAAATAAAATGCCTTTATAAATCCCAGTCAGGGGAAGATAGTGTATACGTGCATCTCCAACCCAGTCCTCCCTAAAATCCCCAAATGTAGAGCTTACAACGCCTAGTTTTACTATGCATATCCTCATCTGCATATGATTTCTTTGCATATTCCCATCCATGTGACACCATGTTTAACACCATTTGTGGAATACACATTACATTGGTAAGAATAAACCAGTATCGTTGTTACATTTTAGAATAAATATATCAAAATATCCATAAAAACATAATGGTATAAAACAATTCTCAGGTAAATATTTTAGAATAGATTTGATTTCATTCTTTTCCACTGGACATAAATTATTTGATTGAAATAATTCAAATCAAATGGAATTTATGCAGTTTAGCTGATAAGGTGAATATCTTTTAGCTATTTTTAGTGGAAACAGATAGGCCTGTATTTATTGCATGCTATATACAACTGTCTAACTCGGTGCATCACTGACAAAGTATTTTAAAAATGAATTGTGCAAATCTTTTTTTTTTTCTTTAAGTTGTATCCTTCAGATATAGTGTTATTTTTCATAATGTTGTGGAGATGACTTTACATGACATCAACACCTCTGTGCAGCTGCAGTTGTACAGTAAACTATTATCATTGGATCTATTCAAACTGGACAATGGACCGTTCAACCGCCGAATCCAGCATTGACCGCCATAATATCATTGATCATTGTTATCACAACAAAACATTTTCTCATAACGTAATCTGCAGTTCAGTTTAAAGATTATTTTTTGTGCACCAATAGCACATTAAAACATAGCATGCCACAGGAAAAGTTATCAGGCACATCCAGAAGTCTACAAATATAGCTATATTCATATGTTTTGTAATATAACTTCTCCGTAATGACTTTATGTAATCTTGGTATTTATCTCTATTAATGAGAGTAGAATATTTCATTTAACTGTATATATTAAACTGAAAAAAGAGTTTAAAATCGTTGATTACTATTCACTCTTCAGGATAAGAGTTCGAACACATGGTCCAGAATGTCCCTACGGTGTGTAGATATTTACGCCAATATATTTTTTTATAAATCCCAATATGTCTGGTTATGCGTATGTTGAATATGCATATTTCTATGCCCATATTGTGCGTACACAACATTTATAAACAAGAGCACTGGTCACTATGTCCAGTATCAACAGTATGTTCTGCAGCACGACACAACTCTGAGATCACAGCATGAATGTGGCCAATAATAAACTGATCATGTTCAAATTAACTCTTTCTCAGATTAATTCACTAACTGTCTTGAAGAGAAAACACAGATGTCTTTACCTGTGAGAAGTGAAGAGAGAAAGATCAGTCCCAGCAAACACAAGTGACACTTATCAGCCATCTTCTCTTTCTGTCAGTCTTCCTCTTCATTATATTCTCTCAACTCTTTCTTTAAATACTCTCAACTCTTCCTGTGTTTGTTCACTTCCTCTGATCTGTTTAAATCATGCTGCTATTTACTGACATTATGCCAGTGTGTGATGGAGAAGTGTTGCTTTACTTTTCTAATGGTAATATTGATTAAATATTTTATTTATCCAATAGAAGACATTTGCATAGGTTTTTTAGACGTTATGAAAGCCAGATGTGTTTTGAAGGCCTCATGGTCACATGACTGTGACTGTATGGATAATGAGTGATGTGTATGTTGTACACAAAGATTATTAAACCGTTGACAGCTCGTGTGTAATGTATGTGCCTTTTAAAAGGGTAAATAAAAGGTTACTTTTAAAAATAGGCCAATAGGTAAAATGCCACAATTAAAGGAGAATCAAAGGAGTTAAATGAACAATTGTAGATTGAGAGGGGAGTAACACACATAAAAAACTGGCCATATGCTTATTGGACGATGAGTGATAACAAAACTATATAACAATAGTAGCCTGAAAAGAAACCATTTCAGATAAACACCTGGCATCTCGGCTTTGTTGTCATTGTTCAATAAAGTCTTATTTTGACTTTTGGGTTTCTGTGTCTCTTGACTGATTCTTCTGAGAGTGAGCAGAGTTTCTCCACAACAAGATCCACTCAAATTCAAGTAGTTTTCACAACTAATATGTATTTCAATCAGGACCACTTCCGTCAAGTATATTTATGACAATTAAAATTGCATACAGTTAGTGTTGGTGGTATGGTTATGTTCTAGGCAACATTCCACACGCCTGTCCATGCAGCCATGCTTGGACAGAGCGGGGAGAGCACCAAGACAAACCCCACTGGGGTACAGAACAGAACCATTATAAGCATACATAATTACAATTCACAATTACATGAGTTGTAAACAAAATGTGACAGAGACTGCTTCCAATGAAGAGACTGTAAAGAAAAAAACAAAGTTAGATCGGATTACAGGTTCAGTTGGTGGAGTTGGGGTTGGAGGAGGGAGTTAATTGCAAGCAGCAATGCGATGGAAGAGACACTGAGGAATGGGAATTTAAATAGACCGCAGGTGATATGTGTCAAGACTGGATTGGTACACATCAGGAACAGCTGACTGTCAGCTAATGCAAGCGTGACTAACGTTACCTGACTGAACTAACGTGATGCTCAATTTTCGTTGATTTTAATAAGTAATGTACAGTACACTTATACTGTAATAAGAACAGTTCCTCAATAAAAAAACTTCCATTTGATGTTCAATAGTACAGCTCAGGCAAATCATTCTTTAAACTCCTCAACAGATTAATCTTTCTCTGGAGAGCTGAGCGCTGACTGATACTGTTGTTGTGTTGAACTCTGTTCCTCTTATGTTTACTCTCTGTCTCTGTCTTACTATAACCATAACCACAAACCTGGGAAACACAAGACTTTGACATGACAGTGATTGTGACACGTTCTTCAGTGAGAACGGCACACATCAGCCTCAGACGTCATGTCCATGGACCGTTAGCTGGACGTCTGACACATACGGCACACAAAAGTGGAAACACAATGAATTTCAAAGTCATCTTTGGATTGGTTGAATTATTCAGAATTTCCAGGAGACGTGTGTATCATTTTCTTTAAGGTTTTGCCTGGAAACAAAGATGCCATGACACCAAACCCTCTCACGAAAGAAGAAAACCGTAGTGTTCACAACCGTGACGACAATCGCGGGTTTTCATGGATCAGGATCAATTAAACACTGGATTGTCAGAAGTATGTGAAAAAATTGTAAAGTTTCTTGCATAGAATCTGTAAAATATGTCCAAGAGTTTGACACACCAGTCTGTTATTGTGGTGACATTTCCATACCTCGAAACATGACGCCGAACGAAACAAACTGTGATTGGTTGTTTGACGTGTCAGTCAAATGGCCTCATGGTCGGGCCTTGGCCAATGAAAGCTGCTATGAATTCCAGACCTTCAGCCGTCAGTCTTTTTCAATTCAATTCAAGTTTATTTGTATAGCGCTTTTAACAATACAAATCATTACAAAGCAACTTTACAGAAAATTATGTTTCTACAATATTTAGTAGTAGCTAGTAGTTTGTGCACGTTTGACAGGATTTTAGAAAAATAAAAATAATAATAATACAAGACGTAGTCAGCTAGATGATGAACTATCAATATTATTAATTAATAGTAATTATAGGATGCAGTCACACATGTAGCAATAATTGTTAGTTCTGTTTGTTGATTCAAGGTTAGGATCATCTGGGGTCCTCTGAGGGTCAGCATCATCTCTTCTCAGGTGTTCTGGATCCAGACTGGAGCTTGTGTAAATCCTAGTTACCACGGGATTTAAATCCCGTGGCAAAACATAGAAACAAAATAGAGACATCATTAGCATAGCTGCTGATCCAACAAAGTAAAATTAGTTTAACCCAAGCTAAAGAATAAAAATGCAGATGCAACTACACTCACAATTTAAGAGATACATTATTCGAATGCTTGGCGAAAGAGATGCGTTTTTAATCTAGATTTAAACAGAGAGAGTGTGTCTGAACCCCGAACATTATCAGGAAGGCTATTCCAGAGTTTGGGAGCCAAATGTGAAAAAGCTCTACCTCCTTTAGTGGACTTTGCTATCCTAGGAACTACCAAAAGTCCAGCGTTTTGTGACCTTAGGGTGCGTGATGGGTTGTAGCGTGGTAGAAGGCTAGTTAGGTATGCAGGAGCTAAACCATTTAGGGCCTTATAGGTAAGTAATGATAATTTGTAACAGATACGGAACTTAATAGGTAGCCAGTGCAGAGACTGTAAAATTGGGGTAATATGATCATATTTTCTTGACCTGGTAAGGACTCTAGCTGCTGCATTTTGGACTACCTGTAGCTTGTTTATTGACGAAGCAGGACAACCACCTAGAAGTCCATTACAATAGTCCAGTCTAGAGGTCATGAATGCATGAACTAGCTTTTCTGCATCAGAAACAGATAACATGTTTCGTAGCTTGGCAATGTTTCTAAGATGGAAGAATGCGGTTTTTGTAACCTTGGAAATATGATTTTCAAAAGACAAATTGCTGTCTAATATAACACCCAGATTTCTGACTGTAGAGGAAGTAACAGTACATCCGTCTAGTTGCAGATTGTAATCTACAAGATTCTGTGTGGTGTTTTTTGGTCCAATAATTAATATCTCTGTCTTATCCGAATTTAATTGGAGAAAATTATTTGTCATCCAATCTTTTACATTTTTAACACACTCTGTTAGCTTAGATAATTGGGAAGTTTCATCTGGTCTCGTTGAAATATATAGCTGAGTATCATCAGCATAACAGTGGAAGCTAATTCCGTATTTTCTAATAATATTACCAAGGGGCAACATGTATATTGAAAATAGAAGGGGACCTAGGACGGATCCTTGTGGCACTCCATATTTTACTGATGATAAATGAGATGACACCCCATTTAAGTAAACAAAATGGTAGCGATCGGACAGGTAGGATCTAAACCATCTTAGAGCCTGCCCTTGAATACCTGTATAGTTTTGTAATCGATCTATGAGTATGTCATGATCTATGGTGTCGAACGCAGCACTAAGATCAAGTAAGACTAGAAATGAGATGCAGCCTTGATCTGACGCAAGAAGCAGGTCATTTGTAATTTTAACAAGTGCAGTTTCTGTGCTATGGTGGGGCCTAAAACCTGACTGAAATTCTTCACACAGATCATTTTTATGCAGGAAGGTGCTCAATTGAGCAGACACAACTTTTTCTAAAATTTTAGACATAAATGGAAGATTTGAAATAGGCCTATAATTTGCCAGTACACTAGGATCTAGTTTTGGTTTCTTAATAAGAGGCTTGATAACCGCCAGCTTGAATGGTTTTGGGACGTGACCTAAAGATAACGACGAGTTAATGATATTGAGAAGCGGTTCTTCGGCTACAGGTAACAGCTCTTTCAGTAATTTAGTGGGTACAGGATCTAATAAACATGTTGTTGGTTTAGATACAGTGATAAGTTTATTTAGCTCTTCCTGTCCTATATTTGTAAAGCACTGCAGTTTATTTTTGGGTGCGATGGATGAAACTGAAGTGTTAGACGCTGTAGAATCTACATTCGCTATTGTATTTCTAATGTTATCTATTTTATCAGTGAAGAAATTCATAAAGTCATTACTATTTAACGTTGGTGGAATATTTGAATCAGGTGGCGTCTGGTAATTTGTTAATTTAGCCACTGTGCTAAATAAAAACCTTGGATTGTTTTGGTTATTTTCAATGAGTTTGTGGATATGCTGTGCCCTAGCAGTTTTTAGAGCCTGTCTATAGCTGGACATACTGTTTTTCCATGCAATTTTAAAAACTTCCAAGTTAGTTTTTCTCCATTTGCGTTCAAGACTACGAGTTACTTTCTTGAGAGAGTGAGTATTACTGTTATACCATGGCACAGTACGTTTTTCTCTAACCTTTTTCAATTTGATGGGGGCAACAGCTTCTAATGTATTAGAGAAAATAGTGCCCATGTTGTCAGTAATTTCGTCTAATTCATGTGTATTTTTGGGTACAAATAGCAGTTGAGATAGATCAGGCAGGTTATTTGCGAATCTGTCTTTGGTGGCTGGAACAATAGTTCTGCCCAGACGGTAATGCTGAGACATATAGTTAATATCAGTTATACGCAGCGTGCACGATACAAGGAAATGGTCTGTAATATCATCACTTTGGGGTACAATATCTATAGCAGTAAGATCGATTCCATGCGATATAATTAGATCTAGTGTATGATTAAAACGATGAGTGGGCCCGGTGACATTTTGCTTGACTCCAAAGGAGTTTATTAGGTCAGTAAACGCAAGTCCTAATGTATCATTTGCATTATCAACGTGAATATTAAAATCTCCCATGATTAGCGCCTTATCAACTGTAACTAGAAGGTCTGAGAGGAAATCTGCAAATTCTTTAAGGAATTCTGTATACGGCCCTGGTGGTCTATACACAGTAGCCAGAGCAAGAGATACATTAGATTTCTTTTGCATGTCTGACAGTGTAACATTTAGCAGAAGTATTTCAAAAGAGTTAAACCTGTATCCTGTTTTCTGGGTAACATTGAGAATATCACTATATATTGTTGCAACACCTCCTCCACGACCAGTCTGACGGGGCTCATGCTTATAACAGTAGTTTGGTGGAGTAGACTCATTTAGACCAAAATAATCATTTGGTTTTAGCCAGGTTTCAGTCAAGCAGAGTACATCAAAACTATTTTCTGTGATCATTTCATTTACAATAACTGCTTTGGGTGTGAGTGATCTAATATTTATGAGCCCAAACTTTAAAAATTGTTTTTGTTCATTTACTTTACATTTTTCTGGTTTAATTACGATAAGATTTTTTCTAGATCCTACATTATATTTTGACCTCACTATTCGGGGAACAGACACAGTCTTAATAGTTTTTACAGCACAAGTACTTTTATCATTTAAGCGGGTGGAACAAAACTCATCATAATAGTTATTAGAGAATTGTCTTACTAGTCACATGGAGCGAAGTGTCCTGGAGATGTTGTCAGAGAGCAGCTCCGCTCCGATTCTGCTGGGGTGTAATCCATCAGCGCGAAACAGCCTAGGACGCTCCCAGAAAAGATTCCAGTTATTAACAAATAGCAGTTTCTGTTCTTTACACCATGACAACAACCATTCATTTAAAGCAAAAAGTCTACTGAACCTTTCGTGTCCTCGTCGATACGTGGGCAGTGGTCCTGACACGACGATCGTCGCCGCGGGCGTCGTGCTGCGAACCGTCTCGATCAGGCTGCTGAAGTCCCTCTTCAGCGTCTCCGTCTGCCGCAGCGTGGTGTCGTTAACCCCGGCGTGAAGCACGACCGCTCTGGGGCTCTCGTCGACCTTCAGGATCGCGGGTATTTGCGCAGAAACATCGAGAACACGAGCACCAGGCAAACAATGAGTGTGCACTTTACCTTCGGCTAACGTAGCACTTACGTGTCGGACGATGGAGTCTCCGATGATCACAGCGTCGCGTCCTGTCTCGCGGAGGGGAGCGAAGCGGTTCCGGATGGAGATGTCGAAGGCAGGAGGGGGAGAAGTCGTCGCCCGGGACCCGGCTCGCGTCCTCCGCTGTGGATGCACCCAGGGTCCGTGGTGTCCCGGCGTCGCAGTGAAGGACATCTGGGAAGATCGCGTCCTGGGTGCACCGGGCCTGTGCAGAGAAACACACGGAGTAGACGTGGTGGGACTGTTAACAGATCGCTGTATACTTACCCCGGACTTGTGAGCGTCAGCCCGGGATGATTCCAGCGCGGTTCTCCGCTCTCTCAGCTGGGCCTGCCTCACCTCCAGATCGCGAATCTGCTTTCCCACGGCCTCAAGCTCGAGCTGCACAGAGTGGAGACATTCATCCGCCATTAAAGCAAGTAACAGTGAGTACAGCAGTGGTAATGTGTGTGAATAGAGTATTAGCAATGTTAGCGCAGTTAGCTGCAACCACGCCGCTGATGCTAACGGGCTAAAAGCTAATAGCGGACCCGGGAGATCAAAATAAAACTAGTGATAGCGAGGCGCTCTGATTGTTTTTGTTGTAGAATACAATAGAGGATATATTCACACGTTATATAAACGGAAACGATGATGTATACAATTGTTTTTTGAGTTAAAAATAGTCAATGAAAAGAATATAGTGACGGAGCTCAAACGCAGTACAGCCGCCAACAACAAACAGGAAGTGACGTTTACATAGCCAGTCTTAAGGTCTGGCTATGCGAGACTAATGTGACCCTGGAGCACAGAAGCAGTCTCCGGGTGGGGGCGCACACCAAGGCTAAGGCCGATCGCCACAGGTCAAAGCCTCCTGTATACGTCATTGGTCAAAAAGTGTGGCCTTTTACCAGGAACATTCCTCTCCGCTCCATATCTAACAAACTGGCTCCTAACTTTATTGGCCTGTTCACTGTCACCAAGATCATTAGTCCGGTGGCAGTCCACCTCAAACTTCTTCCTGCATACAGAAGAATTCATCCCGCCTTCCATGTGTCTAAAATAAAACTTGTTTCATGCACGCATTAACCCGCCGGTCATGGTTCCTCCCCCGCCGCGACTCTTAGATGGGGAACCAACATATTCGGTTAACTGTATTCTGGATTTGAGAAGGAGGGGACACGGACTCCAGTACTTGGTGGACTGGGAGGGTTATGGTCCGGAGGAGAGAAGTTGGGTTCCTGCTAGGGACATTCTGGATCACTCCCAGATCGATGATTACAATCGACAGGTAAGTCCATCGAGGAATGCCAGGAGGTGTTCCTAGGGGATGGGGTACTGTCACAGTTCATGAATTCACTGTCTCTCTCTCGTCCTGTGTAGTGTTTGGGTGTGTGTCTGTGGGCGTGGTCTGTGATCACTCCTGATCAGTGTTGCCAGACGTACGATAGTTGGGGGTTCAGTGCCTTGCTCAAGGGCACCTCAGTCGTGGTATTGCCGGCCCGAGACTCGAAACCACAACCTTAGTGTTAGGAGTCAAACTCTAATCTTTAGGCCATGACTTCCATTCCAAAGAACTTACATTTTCATTATATAGCAATCCATTGAAATGCTATATACCAAGATGATATATAAATAGTCTTAGTCGCATGGATTTAAATTTTATAGAAAAAAAATCAATGTTAGTGAACATCACATTCTTAATGTTCCTTTGTGCCCCAACTGAAATTAAAATCCAACACATTCGGTACAAAGTAACATGACATATTTATTCTTGAGGAAATACAGCTTTTAGTGTGTTGATACTATTTATATTAGCCTATAATTTAGTTTATGCGTCTTTGTGCATTTGAGTGTGAATGCCTTTTCTATCATAATTCATCTTTAATTGTATACTACACACAGGAGGTCTGCAGATCCTTGCGAAAACAAAACTTTAACTGTTTCTTCAAACAACGAAGACAGGTGGTACTAGGAATCTTGACAGTAAGGGCGATGTCCAGGAAGAGGCAGAACTCACAGGTGATCCAAGGTGCGATGGTGCGTTGGCAGCAGGAGAGTGTGACACCGGAACTGCAGGGGAAGAGCCGTGAAGGTGAGATCCGGGGATGAGGAGGAGTGGACTGGGTTCCGGAGACAGGACAATCCAACGACGAGAAGCACAAAAACAATAGAACATGAGATACACTGATATTGACAAACAATGCTCTGACAAACACAAGACGCCAAACAGGGCAATATATAGGGAAGGGTAATGAGTAGCAGCTGGTGATCATGAACAATTAGCGGAGACACCCACACGAAACAATCAGTGCTGACGCAAAACACACACAACTCCACCCACATAGTGCAAAACCCTAGACCACGGTTTACCAACCGTGACACACCAATACAGTTATTTTCTTTTAATTTCTTTTGCTTTTTGGGGGTCATAAAACTGTTAGGACGAAAGACTGAGTTTGTTTTTATGTTAGTAGAAGACAAATTTTAAGTGTAGTTGCTACAGTAAAGTCGATTGGGCTTTCTGTTTTAAATTTCTCAATAAAGCTTTTGAATTGAATTGAATTGAGTTGAATGCCTTTATTGTCTTTGTATTTTTCTGCAACCAATCAAACTAAGAGCACTGCTTCTTACTGGTGTTAGAAAACAAACATACAGTATAACCACGGAAAATAAATAAGCATTTAACTTATACGTCAAACTGTCTTGATTTTCATGTCTTACGGTTAAGATAGCTATTGCATTTGCGTGCATATTACTATTGTTTTATGACAGTCATGTTCCATTACTCAGTTTGGCTTTGGATAAAAGCGTCTGCTAAATGCATAAATTTATTTAATTTATAATTTAATTTATAATATATAGAGCTGATAACACCTGAGCTCGCTAAAATTGTATCTTTCTTCCCCACAAAAACAGCTCTTTAAAATACACCGTTATAGCAGCAAGAGACAAGCTAACACAAGAAGTAACTGGACCAAGATCCCAACTAAACCAAAAACTTTCCACCACAATGGTGATTTCAAATGAATCAAGTATCAACATTTAAACCTCTCTTAATTCTCAATAAGAGCTTCTCTAGATGTCCGACAGAAATAAAGTCACAGAACCTTGTAAGGAGGATCTGTGAACGTCTATATCGGATGTACAGAAGACATAAAAAACATTTTAAAAAAAGAAGTCATAAAAACATTGTCTCCTCAGTGGACGTCTTTTCAACGTCTGTAAAAAGACAAAAAGACGTCCACTGGACGTAACTTTGCCCAGTGGATTAGGTTGATGTTAAAATATGCAATATAGTCATTTTCATGTAATAGTTCCTTTAAAAACAAACAAAAATGTTAAATACATGTGACTTCATGCCACAAGACTGCTAACGTATGAAGGTATAATCAACACTGGATTTATTTAACATGCATTATGTACCATGTGTTGAGTTCAGTGTAAAATGCTTTGAGTAAAGAAGTTAATATACAAGACTTGGCATGTCCTTGTGCTTTGGACACAAACTTTCAATAATAAAAATAGTTATTTGACCCGTGGTATGGTCTTTAAGACTATTTGAATAGTATAAAGTCGTGGCCTAGTGGTTAGAGAGTTTGACTTCTCACCCTCGGATTGTGGGTTTGAAACTCGGGCTGACAATACCATGACTTAGGTGCCCTTGAGCAAGGCACTGAACTACCAACTGCTCCCCGGGTGCAGCAGCATAAATGATGGTGTGTGTGTGTGTGTGTGCATGATGGGTTAAATGTAGAGCTTGAATTCAGTATGGGTCACCATACTTGGCTGAATGTCATGTCACTTTTTTCACTTTAAAATTGTGTATGCTTATAGATAATAGGCCTTGTGTTCAGTAAACAAAAAATATTTTGTTTTGTTATTTTTTAGGTTAACACGACTATTTTTTTGTGACAACTTGTGATATTAAGTTATTCTAAGTTGGGTGGACTTTAGTCCCTGTTCGTTAAGTTTACTCAAAAAAGTGCTTGCGATAAGTTGCCTTATTTTTTTAAGTTGACGGAACTTTTTTACAGTGCATGAATTTTCAAGTGTAGCTTGATGCCAATTGTACTTCTAATTAAATTTTTTGGTGTATTCTTGTAAGCATTATAGATAGTTTATGTTTTATATATTCTTAATAGTCATAGGTGGAGCGTGTGTGAGGCTGGGCTACGGGGACTTTTATTGACAATCTGAAAGAGCACAAAGTTTCCTGTGAGGGTTAGTGTTAGGTGTAGGTTTGGTGAAGGGCCATAGAATATACAGTTTGTACAGTATAAAAACCATTACGCCTATGGGATGAACCACTTTTCACAAAAACACCCCTGTGTGTGTGTGTGTGTGTGAGAGAGTTTCACCAACTCCATTCCCATGGGTGCCTTTTGTTCGATTTCATTCTGGATATTTCCAGACTAAGACGTGTATTAAATCAGCTGATCAATCCATTTCTAAAGCCATGTCTACACCAAGAGAACCCATTTTAATCAGTTGATGCAGTGACCACACTGGACATGGTGCGAGGTGACAAATCTACAGTAACTGATGCCTCCTTCTGTCCCGAATCTTTGAAATGTGTTGAAAGTAAAAACCTAAAAAAACAGCAAGCATAAGAAAGTGACTGCACGCATTTGTGAGCTTCAGCAAATGCACACGATCATAGAATGCACGCTTCCCAGCTGAATCAACCCCCAACGTGAAACTGAAATAATAACCTGTGATATAAGATTGTGTCCATATTGCACATCTAAATGATTCATCTCACACTATTAACAGGTGTGTCATGTAGGCTACACTTCTTGTACTTCTTTTGGGCACCACAAGGTGTCACGATGTCCTAAAAGCCTACTCTGACTCGATTTCTATTCCTGAGGGAAAACACGCTCTACTCGTTACCCTGTGGACAAAAGAAATTTAGAAATAAATATGTGTGAATATAAATAAATGCATAAATAAATAAATGTGGAAATAAATAAAGAGTACTTAAGTAAATATATAAATGTGGAAATAAATAAATGTGGAAATAAATAAAGAAATACATATGTAAATAAATATATAAATGTGATAATAATGTGGAAATAAATGTATAAATAAAAGAAAAAAAGAAATAGATTTGAAAAAAATACACAAATTAGGAAATAAAAATTATAAATAATTAATTATTTTTGCTTTTTTCTTTGTACATTTATTTATATATTAATTTAATTATATTTGCTTTTTTAAATGTCTTTGTAAATGTATTGATGTAATTCTAATTATGGCAGAGATGGCGGTCCATACCCTACTATAAAGCAGGCAAGTGAATAAGTACCTTTGAATCTTTAATTATGCATAAAAGCGTAGGCAAAAATTGCATTTATTCTCGTGAAATTCGGATCTCAAGTTTTGTGTGGGATTTTCATGAAGACAATTAAATAAGCTTGTTTGTTAGGTCATTGAACATGTTACACTAAAGTTAAGTAGTTGGCAGTGTTTTATATTATTATTAATATTATTATGATTGGGTGAGTTGTACAGTGCTTCATGTGGCTCTGCAGAGACGGTGGTTCTTCTCACACATCCAGATCAAATCCTGCACTCTTCATTGAGCAAGGCAAGTCTTGTAATGTCAGCTGTGATTGGATGTTGGATGTTTTTGTAATTCTAAATGATGTATTAAAGTACTTCAGATGTAATTCCCATCTGTGTTCATTTGTAATAATTTTTTTATGTAATCTGTAAGCGCTGGTAAAGCGATACTATGATTGTTGGTGTACAATATTATTTTAAGGTTCAAATGTGTCAGCAACCAATCTGATTTGTCCTTTTAGGTTTCTGTGAAATTCAGTTGGATTATAACAATCCCTTTGGTCTCCAGATGTATGGTTCAGCTTCACTTCTCAAACCAAAGAAAGGAGCAGCAGCAGCACAGAAGATCACAAACATCCTGTCTCCTATGGCTCAGGTATGTTATCTAAATTCATTGTCATTTTAAATCTGACAATAATTCATAATAAGGACATTTGGTGAATGGAGAGACGAGACAGAGTTCGGCACAAAGTTAGGGCTCCCTAGAAGACTTCTAGCTGAGCATCATCTGCACATAAAAACATCTCCGAATCTGCTTGTGATCTTGTGGTCAGTGATCTTTTAAAGTGTGCAGAAGTCACAACCTCTAGAAGTGAGTGAGCAACAAGAAGTTCTTCCTTTGGAGGGAAACTTCACGATCCATTGTCTTCTAGCAGGGTATTTCAATATGAAACTGGATTGGGTGTTTGAGATTCTCAGCATGCAGTTCTTTAATACAAAAGAGTTTGAATTAATACGCAGGCCAAACACTATAATAGGAAAATCACGAGATGAGAGAACTGGACACGTTTACATTTCTCAAGTGGTTATATACAACCCGAATTCCGGAAAAGTTGGGACGTTTTTTAAATTTTAATAAAATGAAAACTAAAAGACTTTCAAATCACATGAGCCAATATTTTATTCACAATAGAACATAGATAACATAGCAAATGTTTAAATTGTAAAAATGTTTACAATTTTACGCACAAAATGAGCTCATTTCAATTTTGATTTCTGCTACAGGTCTCAAAATAGTTGGGACGGGGCATGTTTGCCATGGTGTAGCATCTCCTTTTCTTTTCAAAACAGTTTGAAGACGTCTGGGCATTGAGGCTATGAGTTGCTGGAGTTTTACTGTTGGAATTTGGTCCCATTCTTGCCTTATATAGATTTCCAGCTGCTGAAGAGTTCGTGGTCGTCTTTGACGTATTTTTCGTTTAATGATGCGCCAAATGCTCTCTATAGGTGAAAGATCTGGACTGCAGGCAGGCCAGGTTAGCACCCGGACTCTTCTACGACGAAGCCATGCTGTTGTTATAGCTGCAGTATGTGGTTTTGCATTGTCCTGCTGAAATAAACAAGGCCTTCCCTGAAATAGACGTTGTTTGGAGTGAAGCATATGTTGCTCTAAAACCTTTATATACCTTTCAGCATTCACAGAGCCTTCCAAAACATGCAAGCTGCCCATACCGTATGCACTTATGCACCCCCATACCATCAGAGATGCTGGCTTTTGAACTGAACGCTGATAACATGCTGGAAGGTCTCCCTCCTCTTTAGCCCGGAGGACACGGCGTCCGTGATTTCCAACAAGAATGTCAAATTTGGACTCGTCTGACCATATAACACTGTTCCACTTTGAAATAGTCCATTTTAAATGAGCCTTGGCCCACAGGACACGACGGCGCTTCTGGACCATGTTCACATATGGCTTCCTGTTTGCATGATAGAGCTTTAGTTGGCATCTGCTGATGGCACGGCGGATTGTGTTTACCGACAGGGGTTTCTGAAAGTATTCCTGGGCCCATTTAGTAATGTCATTGACACAATCATGCCGATGAGTGATGCAGTGTCGTCTGAGAGCCGAAGACCACGGGCATCCAATAAAGGTCTCCGGCCTTGTCCCTTACGCACAGAGATTTCTCCAGTTTCTCTGAATCTTTTGATGATGTTATGCACTGTAGATGATGAGATTTGCAAAGCCTTTGCAATTTGACGTTGAGGAACATTGTTTTTAAAGTTTTCCACAATTTCTTTACGCAGTCTTTCACAGATTGGAGAGCCTCTGCCCATCTTTACTTCTGAGAGACTCTGCTTCTCTAAGACAAAGCTTTTATAGCTAATCATGTTACAGACCTGATATCAATTAACTTAATTAATCACTAGATGTTCTCCCAGCTGAATCTTTTCAAAACTGCTTGCTTTTTAGCCATTTGTTGCCCCCGTGCCAACTTTTTTGAGACCTGTAGCAGGCATTAAATTTTAAATGAGCTAATTAAGTGGATAAAAGTGTAAAATTTCTCAGTTTAAACATTTGCTACGTTATCTATGTTCTATTGTGAATAAAATATTGGCTCATGTGATTTGAAATTCCTTTAGTTTTCATTTTATTACAATTTAAAAAACGTCCCAACTTTTCCGGAATTCGGGTTGTATAAAGAATATGCAGAGATTAAAAGGGTGTATTTAAGATCCTTAATAAAATCCTCCTAATGTGCAGCTTACATATAATAGTTAGTAAGGTAGTTATTAAGTTTAGGTGTTGATATGATTAGGGATGTAGAATATGGTCATGCTGAATATGTGCTTTAATAAACAGCCAATATGTTAATAATAGACATGTAGTAAGCAAACAGTTATACTTGGTCCCTAAACTAAAGTGTTACCGACTAGATTTAAAGTCAGCTGATTTTATCTCTAAAATCAGTTATATAATAATTAATATAAAAAGAGTAATTGGTCTAATTGTAAAGGGAAAAGTAAGACAGATTAACCCCTTGGTTAACTGCGAGTTGGTCAAACTAGTTCATAAGAGATGTAAATTGATATTTCAGAGATGCTCCACAGAACTTTCTGGATTAATAATTGTGTGTATGATTGGTCCAGGTGCTACACTATGTATGGAGTATCACTAGATCTTTAAAAAAAGATCTATCTGAAAGGTTGGGATTCAGCTCTTCAACATCAGTTTCACTCATTTTCAGACTAAGGCTCAAGGGGAAATGATCAGACAGAAATATATCATTAAATATTTCACAACTTCGCACATATACATATTTCAGATCCTGTTTTAACATGAAAAAATAGTCTAATCTAGACATGTGTCACGATCATTAGATGGAGTGCCTATGAGCTTCAGTAGAGGGCACTCCAGTCAGGACCATTCCACCCATTCACCACCAGTTGTCACTTGGACACTAGCACCTCTCAAACTGTTGCACCACACCCGAATTACATTACCCTTGAGTCACTGCATCACAATCACCCTTCCACACCTGCACCTCATTCATCAGCCAATTTCCTTGCCACACCTGCACCTCATTTACACACACACATAAAAGCAGCACACTCACTCTCACTCACTGCGAAGTCTTGTTTAGCCAGTCCGAGCGTTTTCCCAGTGTTTGTTATTCCTGTGTTTTGACCTTTGGACTGTTTATTCCGACTCTGATTCTCTGCTGCCTGTCCCGATCTCTGCTTGTTTCTGGTTATGATTCTGGTTATCCCTGACACACCTGACGCCATTTCTGATCTCTGCCTGTATTACCATTCTGTTGAATAAATGCTGCATATGGATCCGAACGCCTCCGACTCCTTGTTACAGAAGACTTCGCGGTATCCCCTTGTCACTGAGGTATCGGTTCCTGTTTCAATGTCAGCATATCACCAATCCAGCCTAACCACAGATCCAGTTGACCTGCTGTTAGATCTAAAGCAAGGAGATCGACCTATTGAGGACTATGTTCAACATTTCTGTGAAATGGTTCCTCTAGACGATGAAGTCTTGTTTAAGGATCTATTCCGTTTTGGACTCAATGAACCAGTAAAATCATGGTTACCTAGAGGGGAGTTTAATTGCAGCTTAAGGGACATAATGGACTTTGCACTCTTGTTATGTGGTTCTCCAGCACCATTGCACAGGATGGCCGAATCTACACCTGTGTTGCCAGACAAGATGGCTGACTCAACGCCTGAGTCTTCCATCAAGGTGCCACTGGCTCACCATCATAGAGGGCGGAGGAGGAGGAGACAGGCGTCTACCATTCCTCAAAGCCCGGAGGACGTTCCCGAGTGGGCCACTGCCATCCAGGAGGACGTTCCCGAGCGGGCCGCTGCCGTCCAGGAGGACGTTCCCGAGCGGGCCGCTGCCGTCCAGGAGGACGTGCCCGATGCTGTTCCGCAGGCCGAGGCGGTGCCCGATGCTGTGCCCGAGGCCGAGGAGGTGCCCATTGACTTTCCAGAGTCGAGTCAGGTTCCAGTTGACCCTCCAGAGTCGAGTCAGGTTCCAGTTGACCCTCCAGAGTCGAGTCAGGTTCCAGTGAACTCTCCAGAGTCGAGTCAGGTTCCAGTGAACTCTCCAGAGTCGAGTCAGGTTCCAGTGAACTCTCCAGAGTCAAGTCAGGTTCCAGTGAACTCTCCAGAGTCGAGTCAGGTTCCAGTGAACTCTCCAGAGTCAAGTCAGGTTCCAGTGAACTCTCCAGAGTCGAGTCAGGTGTTCGTGGACCCTTCAGAGTTAGGGCTAGTTCCTGTTGACCTTCCAAAGTCGAGTCAGGTGCTCATGAACCCTCCAAAGTTGAGTCAGGTGCTCATGGACCCTCCAGAGTCAGGGTTAGTCACCGTCGACCTTCCAGAGTCAGGGTTAGTCACCGTCGACCTTCCAGAGTCAGGGTTAGTTCCTGTTGGCCTTCCAGAGTCGAGTCAGGTGACCGTTGAATTTTCAGAGTTGAGTCAGGTTCCGGTTGACCCTCCAGAGTCTAGTCAGGTGCTCGTGGACCCTCCAGAGTCAGGGCTAGTCAACGTTGACCTTCCGGAGTCAGGGTTAGTCACCATTGACCTTCCAGAATCAGGGCTAGTCACTGTTGGCCTTCCAGAGTCAGGACTAGTTATCATGGACTTTCCAGAGCCAAGGCTAGTCACCGTTGACCTTTCAGAGTCAAGTCAAGTCACTGGTGATCTTCAAGGACAGAGTCAAGTCACTGGTGATCTTCAAGGACAGAGTCAAGTCACTGGTGATCTTCAAGGACAGAGTCGAGTCACTGGTGATCTTCAAAGACAGAGTCAAGTCACTGGTGATCTTCAAAGACAGAGTCAAGTCACTGGTGATCTTCAAGGACCGAGTCAAGTCACTGGTGATTTTCAAGGACCGAGTCAAGTCACTGGTGATTTTCAAGGACTGAGTCAAATCACAGTCGTTCTTCAGGAACCAAGTCAAGTCACAGTTGATCCCCAGGAACCAAGTCAAGTCACCAATGATTTTCATGAGCAAAGTCAAGTCATCAATGATCTTCATGAGCAAAGTCAAGTCATCAATGATCTTCATGAGCAAAGTCAAGTCATCGATGATCTTCATGAGCAAAGTCAAGTCATCAATGATTTTCATGAGCAAAGTCAAGTCACCATTAACCTCCGTGAACGAAGTCAAGTCACAGTTGATCTTCATGAGCATAGTCAAGTCACCAACGATCTTCATGAGCACAGTCAAGTCACAGTTGATCTTCATGAACCCAATCAAATCATCTAATGATGTCACGATCATTAGATGAAGTGCCCATGAGCTTCAGTAGAGGGCACTCCAGTCTGCACTAAGTTTATATAAACCTTGGTGGTTACTTACAGTTCCCCGGGTTAGATCTCGGGGTGGCGTAGTCGAATTACATTACTGCCGCTGCTACATTTTGGCGCAGTCGGCAGGGTAGCCTGAACTATAACAGAGAAGTGTATCCTATTTTCTTGTTTTGTGGATGAATGTTACTTGTGTTTTGTTTGAGGGCAGTTGGATGACGATTCTTTTTGAGCAAAGCAGCAGTTGTTCTTACGTGGACCCATAACATGTCAGGTAAGGTTGTTGGGGATTGTGTTTTGTTTCTCCTGTATTGTAGTGGGGTTGGTGATTTTGAGCTAGCCATGGATGAGGAACTACAAGAGTTGAGGGACTTAGTGGCCCTGCTTAAAGTAGATAATGAAAGGCTTCGCCAACAACAGGCTTTAGCTGTACAGGATCCCAATGTAGTCCCTGCACCACCTAATTTGCCACCAGCCCTTAATGTTACTAGTAATGGTGCGGCTGCTGTCCCCATAACGGAGAGGATGGTTTTCATCCCACGAGAACGTACATGTCCCATATTTAGTGGGAAATCGGGTCAACGGTTGAGCGAGTGGCTT
The DNA here is from genome assembly GCF_963082965.1 of Carassius carassius. NCBI lineage: Eukaryota > Metazoa > Chordata > Actinopteri > Cypriniformes > Cyprinidae > Carassius > Carassius carassius. The sequence goes on from NC_081755.1 coordinate 50,119,356, forward strand.
GAGGAGGCACAAGCAAGTATGAGAGTATGGCACTTGGCAGCTAATGATCAAGCCGATTTCCTTTATGACCACTTAGAGGGGGAGGCTCGTGACGAGATAAAGTACCGCCCTAGCGTTGATCGGAGGGATCCAGCTCGTATAATTGCCATATTAAGAGAACTTTATGGTTGTACTGATTCATATGTAGTATTGCAGGAGGCATTTTTTTCAAGGAAGCAGCAGGAAGGTGAGACCCTTCAAGAATTTTTGTTGGCCCTGATGAGTCTCATGGCCAAGATAAAGGGTCAGGCACCTGATGGTATGCCAAATGCTGAAGCCCTGCTTAGGGATCAGTTTAATGAATACGTTCTTGATGGTGCTTTACGCCGTGAGCTAAAGCAGATGGTGCGGCGGCAGCCTATGGCCACGTTGCTGGAGGTTAGAAGGGAGGCCATGCGGTGGGAACGAGAGGGGTTGCCTGGTGGTATGAGGGGTCGCAGCCACTCTGTTCCCTCGGCTATTGGCATCCAGTATAGGGTACAGGGTAGCCCGCATGATCCGCCTCGGACACCCCCGCCATCGGAGGTGAGTGAAATAAAGGAGATGTTGAAACTTCAACAAGAACAGCTGCGACGTCAACAAGAGCAATTGCAACAGCTTTCCCAAAATCTTCCACACTTGCAACGCCCGACATGCGTGGTCGCTCGTCACGTAATGGGCCGTTGATATGCCGGCGTCGCCAACAGCCTGGCCATTTTGCTTGTGAATGTGATGGGGTTCGAGTTTCTTCTCGACCCCAGTCCTTGGGGCGAGGCCCTCCCTTTGGTAGCCAGACCCGTCCAACTTCGGCTTCGGAAAACTAGTGCCCACCGTTTTGCAGAGCCACACATCCGGTGGGGCAAGCTCTGGCTCAAAAGGGACCCCATTATACTACATAAGTTTGGGTGGGGGGGGTGTATAAAATAATATATAAGATGTCTCTTCTGTAGTTGTGAGATTGGTGCACACCAGTTTAAAGCTGGGCTGTAGGTTCTTCTTCAAATGAGGAAACAAGGTTTCTTGGTACTGCTGGTTAGGGATGCTGGAAGAACGACATTTACTCCAGATTTTATTTCAAGATCACAACATGCTGCACATTGTGTATTTAATCAACATCACTGCTGTGATTGGAGACAAACCATCTTTCTTCAAATGTAACTTATTTCAATTTTTTTTTCTTCTACTAATGTAGTTAACAAAAATGCAGTTGTTCATTGTTAGTTCATGTTAATGTACAAGTCAGCAAGTCACTGACAGATTTTTCCCCAGAGCAGTCTTTGAAACTTCTACATCATTGCATCCTGTGTCCCAACTTTTTTGGGCTTGGGTTTGTACCACCATAATGACCAACATTAAATTTCAGCACTGTAGTGGTCCTAACTATTCAGCTACAGTTAAAAAATGAAGCAATTTTATTCCTAATAAGAATAATTATTGTTGTCAGCCACTTTAACATTGTATTGAACATTAACATTGCACTGTGCTTACATAAATGTAAATTAAAGACTTAAATAAAGATGAAATTAAAATATGTTATAACAAAAGTAACATAACTATACTGTACTTAAATGTAAAAAACAAAAGAGTTCATTGTCAGTGATCTACGGCTCTGTCTATTAAATGCGGCTCCATTTGAAGTGATGGTGATTTAGGGGTAAACACGGAACCAGATTTACTGACTAGATGTGCATGATCATATCATTAGATATATCGCCCAGCCATAGTCCACAAGAACACAAGAACACAAGTACAAACAAGACCGCATATTGAGAAATGAAAATCTGGCAACCCTGATCACTAGTAAGCCTTTGGCTGGAATTTTTCCTGGGACTTGGCAACACTCACTCTTCATTCAGTCAGCGAGTGTGAGTCTTCTGAGGAGAGATGAGCAGCTCACGGTATTTCTCTTATTTACTTTAGTTAAAGTTTAAAGGCTCATTTCTGCATTGTTTTCATCGGGTTCAGGGCTACTTGTGCATCTTTTCTTGCTTCTTTCTACAGAAAGAAACATTTAGTGCAGCATATATATATATATATATATATATATATATATATATATATATATATATATATATATAATTTTGGGTTTTTTTTTGGCAGATACATTACTCCTCCCTCACAGTAGTTGGGATGTATTGACAGCGATAAATGTAGGACTATCTCCATCAGTTTACAAGAGAAGACAAGCATCAAATCATCAGGAAGAGGTGAAATCTGTAAAGACTGAGTTTATTAAAGAGGACAGAGAGAAGATGAGCGATCCAGAGCCCTGCAGAATCAAACACACTGAAGATACTCAAGGACAAACAGGTTGGTGTTTATTCTGAAGGCCTCTTTACACACAAGAAACACGTTCATAATAGAGGAATAACTTGATTACAAAAATAAATACATTTTATACAGATTGTAAGTTAATTTTGATGATCTTGGATTAATGAACAGTTCAGCGCTTTGAAATAAAACAATGCGAGTATGAAGCCATACAAATCATCTACAACATGTTCAGTAAAGGGAGGTTTGGGAAACTTTCATTTTGATCGTCAGTGTCAGGTCAGATGAAATATTACTATAACTGTTTTATTTATTTATTTTAGATCTGGTTCACAAACATTTTACCAAATATTTTGGACGTTTCTCATTATAATGTGTAACACTGCAGCTTGTGTGAAAACTGAAACAAAGGATTGAGGTGATTTTCTTGTGCTCCCAACTGCTCAGATGATGTCACTTTCTTCATTCAGTTTTATTTTCAGGTTCGATTCTTGCCATTAACAAACCATTATCTATGACTTTTGCTTCAATAAACTCCTAATTTGCTGTTTATTAATTGTTAGTAAGGTAGTTGTTCAATTCAGGTATTGGTTAGGATTAAAGATGTAGAATATGGTCATGCAGAATATTTGCTTTATAAGTACTAATAAACAGCCAGTATGTTATTAATATGCATATAGTAAGCATATAGTTAACATGAGAATTGGTCCCCCTACTAAAGTGTTATCAGTGTGATCAGAATATAAATGAAGTATAATCAATGGGATTATAGCCTTTCATGTGAACAAGTTATTTTGATATTACCCTCATAATGTATTTGTCTGAATGCAGAGGACTGTGAGGGAATGGAGTGTGTGAAGCTCCTCGTCACGTGTTCACTTCTTAAAATAAAAGACTGCAAACAGTGACATGTATGGACTGTTGTTGGAGTGGGTGGGTGGTATATATATATATATATATATACACACACACATGAGGCCAGACTCCACAGCTGCTCTGCAGACCGACTCAGCACCTCAAGACTTTGAGAGTGGTTTTCACAGAGCCAGAAGAAATCCATAACACCGTCAGTGAGAATGTGATAAAAATAGAGCTTATCACATTCAGATCTGGGTGATTTCAAAGTAAAGGGCCGTGTGACCAAGTATGTGTCACGCTCAGAGGGAAGAAAGAGAGAGATGTAAATGAACTTAGAGAAGTATTTAATAATAAAGGATAAACTCAAAACAGAAAGGTTTCATTCAGAACATAAATCACATCATAAGAAATAATGCAAAAGCAAACTTAAAACAGGAACAAACTTAACTTGTAGACAGACAGAACGGCGGGAAGACTGGTAGATAATACTGTGGTAGAAGAGAGTAGTTTGAGTCCAGTGTCTAACGAGTAGATCTGACAGTGTTCTGATGAAAGTGCTGTGTATATATGGAGGTGCATTGATGAGGAGCGGCAGGTGCAGGTGATCAGAAGGCGGGTGATCAGAAGGCGAGTGGGCGTGGTGATGGAACCTGACGGTCTGGATGTGTTGCTGACAGTACCCCCTCCTCCACGGGCAGCTCCCGATGCCCGGGAACGACGGCGAGGGCGGCCGCGAGGTCTGGGAGCAGATGATAGTCCGAGAGTAGAGATGGATCGAGAATGTCATTGCGAGGAACCCAGGACCGTTCCTCGGGGCCGTAGCCCTCCCAGTCCACGGGAGATGAAGTTCCCCGAGGCACCCGAGTCGATGAGAGCTTGGACTGTGAAAGCAGAGTCTTTAATCCGCAGAATGACCGAAAGTTTTCTCATGTTAGTTACGTCTGGGGAGATATTTAGAATACTCACAGAAGGTAGTGATGGTTTGATAGGACAGGAAGTGATGGTGTGGTTCTTGCCTCCACAGTATAGACAGAGCCCCTGGGACACACGGCGGTATCTCTCAGCAGCGGATAGATGATAAGAGGCTGTCTGCATCGGTTCTGGTGTTGGAGGGGAATGTCCAGGAACGGGCGAGGCGGCTGGCAGAGAGATGGTGTCAGGAGAACATGCAAACAGGCGCTGAGCGATCTGGGTGGTCCTTTGGATGAGCCCTTCGAGACCGATTGAATCGTCGAAAATCACCAGTTGCTGTCTGATGTTGCAATTCAACCCCTGACGGAAGATTGAGCAGAGCGCTGGTTCATTCCATCCACTAAGGGTCGCTAGGGTGCGGAACCGGAGAGTGTACTCACCAGCCGAAGAAGAGCCTTGACGCAGGCATAACAGTTCATCCGAGACTGATAAGGATCCGGTAGTCCTTCCAAAAACTTCCTTGAAGTGTTTAGTGAATGCAGATAAATTACCGAATATGGGATTTTCCGCTTGCCATAGTGCATCAGCCCAATCCAGCGCTCGGCCCGACAGCAAACTGGTGATGAATGCCGTCTTAGATCGCTCCGTGGGAAATCGTTGGGGCTGCATCTCAAAATGCAGAGTGCACTGCAGGAGGAAGCCGTTACATTTGTCCGCCTCGCCCGAATAGCAAGCAGGTAAGGCCATGGGACTTCCAGAGGCAAAGGGGGAAGTGCTCGGTGAAGGCTGGAAGATTGATAGAAGAGGATCGGAAGTGGGGCGAGTTGACATAGTGAAGGATCTGTATCTTGTCTAGGTCAGATCTTCTGTCACACTCAGAGGGAAGAAAGAGAGAGATGTAAATGAACTTAGAGAAGTATTTAATAATAAAGGATAAACTCAAAACAGAAAGGTTTCATTCAGAACATAAATCACATCATAAGAAATAATGCAAAAGCAAACTTAAAACAGGAACAAACTTAACTTGTAGACAGACAGAACGGCGGGAAGACTGGTAGATAATACTGTGGAAGAAGAGAGTAGTTTGAGTCCAGTGTCTAACGAGTAGATCTGACAGTGTTCTGATGAAAGTGCTGTGTATATATGGAGGTGCGTTGATGAGGAGCGGCAGGTGCAGGTGATCAGAAGGCGGGTGATTGGGAACGAGTGGGCGTGGTGATGGAACCTGACGGTCTGGATGTGTTGCTGACAGTATGGTAACCCATACTCAGAATTCGTTCTCTGCATTTAACCCATTTGAGTACACAGACAGCAGTGAACACACACACACACACACACACACACACACACACACAGAGCAGTCAGAGGTTCAGTTCTTGCTCAAGGGTCTCACCTCAAGTGAGATATATATATATATATATAAAACAACCTACACCTAGGTACAGGTTAACACCTAATCGCATTTCTTCTGGACTTCTGAGTTACAACAAATGTGTTTTAGAAACACACGGTTATAACAGCCAGAGAAAACACTAAGACAGAAGTCAAGACTCAAGAGCCCAACTAAAGCAAACACTGATCTCTAACATGGTTAGTTCAAATGAAACAATAAATCAACATCTAAACTTCAGTTCATTCTCAATAAGATCTTCTGTAGACGTCTGACAGAAATAAAGTCAGTCTGTTTATTAATAAGTGGAGCTGGTGATGCTGTTTGTTGGGTTGTTTAATCAGATCTTGAGAGATTTCATGTATTTTATTTCAGTTGATTTCATCTAAGGCTGTGTCTGAAGTCAGTTGTAGTAGTTCTTGTGATTCTGTTTGTTAACAGCAGCTGTTCATCACTAATTAACAATTATTACTCAGTTAATCACTTAATTAGTTAATTGCAATGTATATCTTCTTTCAGTGAACTCAACTGAATTAAGTTCAGAGTACTCATAACTGTTAGTTTTAAAACTTAAATGGTTTAAGGCAATCGGTTTCCTCAAACGGTTTGAGTTAACATAACTTAAGGATATCTGTTTACTCAAACCGTTTGAGTTAAGTTTACTTGTCGGGTTTTACAGTCAAGGCAATCGGTTTACTCAAACGATTTGAGTTAAGTTAAGCACGTAAAGGAGTTAGAGGTCTTACTGAAGACTATTATGTCGTCAAGATATACTAAAGTCTTGGACTAGTGGAGGCCACGGAGAACAAGCTCCATCAATCTCGGAAATGTTGTGGGGGCTGTAACAGAGACAGTGGTGTGCCAACTGCTACAAGGTGTTCAAGCAGTGGCGGCACCCCTGCTCTGGTGTTTATTCCAAAATGTGAAAAACAAAGATTTTCCAAAAGAATGCAAATGGTATTTACAGTGTAACTCAAAAAAGTATTAAAAAATATATATATAGAAAAAAAAACTGTACAAAGTTTAAATGTACAAACAAAACTTTTGGCTATGCCAATAATTTGACCCAAAAATCAAGCAAGCAACTTCCCCGACTCACTCTACGAGCTCCTTTTACCAGACTGAGAGAAACACTTAAAAAGTATAAGCCCCTCTGTGGCAGGGGGGGCGTGGTTTAGCGAAGTCTGCAGTGGGAGAGAGAATCAGGAGACGAGCGGTAAGTGAGTGGTTTGGGCAGAAATTTTCATCACCTGTTTCTTGTTCCAGTAATTGGCATGGAGAGAGTATAAAACGCCAGGGGAGATTGAAGCAAGTGAGAGAGAGACGGACTGCTGACGCGAAGCCGGAAACGAAACCGGAAGGAGTAAATCGAAAGTGCTGTGACAACGTGTCAGAATAGAAGTCACTATTTGGTGTTTGCAAAGTTTAAGTTATTTTCTGTTTAATAAATACGTCAGCAGTCCTGCCGACCCCTTTGTCCTCTTCCTTGCCCACACGAACTTACTACACTGGTGCCGAAACCCGGGAAGGAAGTAGGACCGCCGCCGCCGCCATGCAAAGCCCGTCCTCCACGCCGCTTGCGGACGTTATCGCTTCCCTCGCGGTCCTGCACCGCGAACAACACCAGGCCCTGCTGGACCTGAGGACCGATCAGGAGAGACGATTCCAGGCCATCGTTCAGGCACAGCAGGAGGACCGCGAGAGGTTCCGGAGCTGGATTGATCGGGAGGTTCGCGCCGAGGCCGCCGGGCCGCCCGCCGCCCCCTTCCACTGCACAAGATGGGGGCCAAGGACGATCCGGAGGCCTTCCTGGAACTGTTTGAGAAATCGGCGGAGGCCTGCGGGTGGCCCCGCGAGCAGTGGCCGGTGCGCCTCATTCCCCTGCTCTCCGTCGAGGCCCAGGTGGCCGCCCAACAACTTCCGGTGGCGAACCTCCTGGTCTTCAACGACCTGAAGAGGGCCATCATCCAGCGGGTCGGCCGGTCGCCAGAGCAACATCACCAGCGCTTCCGGTCCCTGGACTTGGGCGAGGCCTGTCGGCCCTTCGCGATGGCCCTACAGCTCATCACTCGGCTTCCCAAAAAGACGGCCGAGTGGGTCCAGTGCCACCACCCCACGTCGCTGGACTCGGCCATCCATCTGGCGGAGGACCACATGGTGGCGTGCCCAGGGGTCGGCGCACCCCCAGCTACTAACTCTCTCTCTCCTTCTCTCTCTCCCCCCTCTCTCTCTCGCCCTGTCCCTCTCCCTAGGTCCCGTCCACCCGGCCCTCCTCATGTCCCGCCCCGGGGGCGGGGCTTGTGCCTGCCGGAGGGGACAATGCTTCCGTTTCTCCGCTCTCTCCGCGCCAATTCTCCAATCCACTCCCTGCCTATGGGGCGGCGGGTAGGTCTGGGCTGGCCTGTTGGCGTTGCGGGGACCCGGAGCATTTCGTGGACAGGTGTCCAGTGATGGAGGTGGGGACAATGATCCAGATCCCGGACGTCCCACAGGTCACCCCTGGTCAGGCTGGCGAGTACCAAATACCTGTGAGTATCAAGGGGGGTACATATCCGGCCTTGGTGGATTCAGGATGTAACCAAACCTCGATCCATCAAAGCCTGATTCAACCGGGAGAATTGGATACAAGCCGCGTGGTTAAGGTGCGGTGTGTACACGGGGATGTGGTGGAGTATCCGGTCCTCCCAATTATGATTCAATTCTGGGGACAAAAGCATAGTGTGGAGGTGGCGGTTAGTCCCCACCTCCGGCATCCGATAATTTTGGGAACGAATTGGCCCGCGTCTACGGTTTTATTGGGGTCGTTATGTGCGGATGCCTCTTGGGGAAATAAGGCGCGGAAGGAGACAGCGCGGGTACAGGTGGGGGAAACTGAGCCAGGACCGCTGGGTTCTGCTTCAGGGGAACCGAACGAAATCGAGAGACTGATTCTCTCGGAGCGTGATGACTTTCCTCTGGAGCAGTCTCAGGATGAGACACTAAAACATGCATTTCAACAGGTCCGCGCCATCAATGGCCAGTCTCTTCAACCTGCCCTCCCGCTCTCCTATCCATATTTCGCCATCTTAAAAGACCGGTTGTATTGAGTGACCCAAGACGCTCGGACAAAAGTAAATACAACCCAGTTGTTAATTCCAAAGGGCCGCAGGGAAATGCTTTTCCGTGCGGCCCATTGTAATCCTATGGCGGGCCATTTGGGACAAGCCGCAACACTAAATCACCTCATGACCCGTTTCTTTTGGCCGGGCATTCATGACAACGTATGCAGGTGGTGCGCGTCTTGTCTTGTCTTGTGAACCCACCGGCCGCCCCAAAGGCGCCTTTGCGCCCTCTTCCCTTAATACAGGTCCCCTTCGAAAGAATTGGAATGGACCTCATCGGGCCATTAGAGCGATCGGCACGAGGACATCGCTTTGCATTAGTTATAGTTGATTATGCAACACGATATCCTGAAGCGGTGGCCCTCCGCAACATTTCCGCTAAAAGTGTTGCGGATGCCCTGTTTCGTCTTATCTCCCGGGTGGGGGTTCCAAAAGAAATCCTCACCGATCAAGGCACGGCGTTTATGTCACGTACGCTACGCGAACTGTACGGGTTGTTGGGCATTAAATCGATTCGAACTAGCGTCTATCACCCACAAACCGACGGTCTAGTCGAACGATTTAATCGCACTCTTAAATCCATGATCCGTAAGTTCGTTCACGAAGACGGCAAAAATTGGGATAGGTGGCTAGAGCCCTTGTTATTCGCTGTGCGAGAGGTCCCACAAGCCTCCACGGGGTTTTCCCCCTTCGAGCTTCTCTATGGGCGCCAGCCCCGGGGGGTGCTCGACGTCCTGAGAGAAACTTGGGAGGAGGGACCCTCTCAGGGCAAAAAAACGAAATTCAATACGTGCTTGACTTGAGAACAAAACTCCACACATTTGGGGCGGCTATCAATGGAGAATTTTTTACAAGCCCAGGACCGCCAGAGCCAGCTGTATAACAGGGGAACTAGGTTACGCAAATTGGCACCGGGAGAGAAAGTACTTGTATTACTCCCTACGTCGAGCTTTAAATTAATGGCTAAGTGGCAGGGACCGTTTGAGGTCGCACGACAAGTCGGAGATCTCGATTATGAGGTAATACGGTCCGATAGGAACGGGGCCCATCAAATTTACCACCTCAACCTCCTTAAAAAATGGAATGAGGCGGAATCAGTGATGTTGGCAACTGTGATTGGGGGGGAGGATGATCTCGGTCCAGAGGCGAATATAAAACCACAATCCCTTGCCCTGGCTCCAGGTGGAGATCACCTCTCGCCATCCCAACTCACTGATTTAACGAAGTTACAGGCAGAATTTGCCGACGTTTTCTCGCCCCTACCGGGCCGTACTAACCTGATTCAGCACCATATCGAGACCGAGCCGGGCGTGGTAGTTCGCAGCCGGCCGTATCGCTTACCTGAGCACAAGAAAAAAGTAGTTCAGGCTGAATTAGGTGCTATGCTTGACATGGGGGTAATAGAAGAATCCAACAGTAACTGGGCGAGCCCGATAGTTTTAGTTCCGAAAACGGACGGCTCCGTCCGGTTCTGTGTGGATTATCGCAAGGTGAATGCTGTGTCGAAATTCGAGGCACGGCTCGCTTTTATTCGACATTGGACTTAACAAAGGGCTATTTGCAGATCCCCTTGTCTCCCTTATCCAAAGAAAAAACAGCTTTCACAACGCCGTTTGGTTTACACCAATTTGTTACCCTTCCGTTTGGCTTGTTCCGGGCACCTGCTACCTTTCAGCGCCTCATGGATAAGATTCTGCGGCCCCATGCTGCATATGCGGCTGCCTACCTGGATGATATCATTATATTTAGTAATGATTGGCAGCGGCATATGCAGCATCTGAGGGCTGTCCTGAGGTCGCTGAGGGGGGCAGGGCTCACGGCCAACCCAAAGAAGTGTGCGATTGGGCGTGTGGAGGTAAGGTATCTGGGCTTCCACTTGGGGCATGGACAGGTGCGTCCCCAAATTGATAAGACAGCCGCTATTGCGACCTGGCCACGTCCCAAGACCAAAAAGGAGGTAAGGCAGTTCTTGGGGCTGGAGGGATATTATAGACGGTTTGTTCCTAATTATTCGGACCTCACCAGCCCTTTGACTGACCTTACTAAAAAGGAGGTGCCAGATACGGTCCAGTGGACGGAGCCGTGTCAGCAGGCCTTTACCCAGGTCAAGGCAGCTCTATGTGGCGGGCCGTTGTTACACTCTCCTGATTTTTCTCTCCCTTTTCTGTTGCAGACAGATGCGTCGGACAGGGGGCTGGGGGCAGTCCTTTCCCAGGAGATAGAGGGGGAGGAACGGCCGGTGCTGTACATTAGCCGGAAGCTCTCAAAGAGAGAGGCTAAGTACAGCACCATAGAGAAAGAGTGCCTTGCCATCAGGTGGGCCGTCCTCACCCTCCGATATTATCTCCTGGGACGGGAGTTCACCCTCTGTTCGGACCACACTCCGCTGCAGTGGCTCCACCGCATGAAGGATACCAACGCGCGGATCACTCGTTGGTATCTAGCTCTTCAACCTTTTAAGTTCAAGGTGGTCCACAGGCCGGGTGTTCAGATGGCGGTGGCCGACTTCCTCTCCAGAAATGGGGGGGGGGGGGGGGGGGGCTGCAGGCCGGATGGCTCCCCGGCCTGAGTCGGGCGGTGGGGGTATGTGGCAGGGGGGGCGTGGTTTAGCGAAGTCTGCAGCGGGAGAGAGAATCAGGAGACGAGCGGTAAGTGAGTGGTTTGGGCAGAAATGTTACTTGTTCCAGTAATTGGCGTGGAGAGAGTATAAAACGCCAGGGGAGACAGAAGCAAGTGAGAGAGAGAGACGGACTGCTGACGCGAAGCCGGAAACGAAACCGGAAGGAGTAAATCGAAAGTGCTGTGACAATGTGTCAGAATAGAAGTCACCATTTGGTGTTTGCAAAGTTTAAGTTATTTTCTGTTTAATAAATACGTCAGCAGTCCTGCCGACCCCTTTGTCCTCTTCCTTGCCCACACGAACTTACTACACCCTCCCACTAGGACTAAACCATTAAATAATTGATGGTAACAAATAAGTTCAGATAGGACAAAACAATTAAATAGCGATTTAACTGTAACAAAGGCATAACTATTAGAACCAAAAAATATACAGAAATATACAACCATTTCAAACCACACCAACTAAATTCATTATTACGGTTTACCAAAGCATCAAACAAACACCAATCTCCCCCTCCGGCATGAGACCAATTAAGTGTGCCTTCTTTTGGCGGGAAACGGGTATTTAAAAAAGGTGGCAATGTGGTGCCCGGGTTTCTCTGTTTGTTATGAGGAAATGTTCCAGTACGTAAGTATGACTGTTTACTTTATGTAAGTGGCTGATTGAAAACAATAAACGTTTAACATGCCAACCGGTCTTGTTTGTATTCTCAACCATACACAAATGAACATAATAAACTTATTGACTCACAAATAGTTAACCTAAAAAAAATGGTGAGAACAGGATCAACACTTAAACAATACACAATCAATTACACACACACATACCTGGTGTTAACTGATGTTACATTGCGCAAAACAAATATGTGTTGTTGTATGAAAAGTGTATGTATGCCTAGTGTGTTGTGTTCTAAGTCTAGTGCCAAAGTCTCTAGTCACAGTGGCCCACTGTGACATTTACCCCTCCCTCTCCAGACACCGACTGTGGTGTCCTCGAGAGAACGTCTGCAGTGTAATTCTGTGACCCTGATCTATACAGCACCTCAAAGTCAAACGGCTGCATGGCCAGAAACCACCTAGTAATGCGAGCATTAGTGTCTCTCATGCGGCCTAACCAGGCCAATGCTCTGTGATCAGTCTCCAACCGGAATTTTCGTCCAAGCAAATAATACCTTAAAGAGTCCAGGGCCCACTTAACAGCAAGGCACTCCTTTTCAACAGTGGAATAGTTTACCTCTCTGGGCAGGAGTTTCCTACTGCTGTATACAATCGGCTTGAGTTGACCTTCTTCCTCTTGAAGGAGTACAGCCCCAACGCCATATTGTGAGGCATCAGTCTGTACTGTGAATGGTTTCCCAAACTCAAGACTCTGAAGAACTGGTTCCTGACATAGTGCATTCTTTAAGTCTTCAAAGGCTTTTTCACAATCCTCAGTCCATACTACATTGTTGGGTTGGCTCTTTTTTGTCAAGTTTGTTAGGTTTATTGCCCTGGCTGAGAAATTTTGAATAAATTTCCTATACCAGCCAACAAGTCCAAGAAACGCTCTAACCTGCTTCTTTGTCACAGGCCGTCCTGCTCCTTTAACGGCCTCCACCTTCCCCACCTGAGGTCAGATCACACCGTGTCCCAGTACAAATCCAAGGTATTGGGTTTCTGGCTTGGTGAGGGCAAATTTATCAGGGCGGATGGTTAGTCCTGCAGCCTTGATACGATTCAACACCTCCTTAAGGTGTTCCAGATGCTCTTCCCAGGTTTGGCTGAATATTATGATGTCATCAAGGTAAGCTGCAGCATAGTCCTCTGTACCATGGAGGATTTTATCCATCATCCTTTGAAATGTGGCCGCGGCCCCATGGAGACCAAAAGGAAGGACTCGGAACTGGTAGTGGCCAAAGGGGGTTCTGAAGGCAGTAAGCTCCTTACAAGCTGGTTCCAGCGGCACCTGCCAGTATCCCTTGCAGAGATCCAGCGTACTTAGGTATTTCGCCCTCCCCAGCCTCTCCACCAGCTCATCTACCCGTGGCATTGGATAAGGATCAAACTTACTAATACTTTTCAGCTTCCTGAAGTCTAAGCAGAACCGCAAGGTACCATCTTTCTTCGGCACCAGCACTATAAGGACTGCTCCACTCACTTGATGATGGTTCAATAACTCCCAGTTGTTTCATGGTCTGTAATTCCTCTTTCATAACAGATAGAAGTTTCTCTGGCACACGATACACAGACTGCCGGACAGGTTTAGTGTCCTTGAGGATGATAGAATGATCGACCAAGTCTGTTCTGCCAGGGGTATCCATGAACAGCTGATCAGGTATACATTCCCATAGCTGAGTTCTCTGCACTTCAGTCAGGTGCTGTAAATTCAATTTGCTGTCACTGCGACAGGACGGTAAATACTGTTCTTCTATTTCCTCTTCACCCTCTATGGCTCTCACCAGCATAGCAATGTCCTTGTTCTCTTCTGTCTGGCCTGGAATTCGATGCGAATGCCATTTCTTCAGCATGTTCACATGAAATATTTGAAGAGGCTGGTTTCTTGATGGAATTTCGACCTGATAGGTCACTGGACCTACCTTCTTCTTTATCTGGTACGGGCCTTGCCACTTTGCTAACAGCTTATTGTCAGATGTTGGAAGCAACAATAGGACATTCTCACCTGGTTCGAAGTTTCGTGATCTAGCCATCTTGTCGTACCAGTGTTTCTGCTTTACTTGGGACTTTACCAGGTTTTCTCTTGCCAAGGCAGTATTCTGTTGAAGTTTCTCCCTCATTTTCATCACGTACGTGAGGATGTTCATTCTCTTTGGGTTGTCTGTTGCCTCCCAGCTCTCTTTCAGTACATCTAGAGGACCTCTTACTTGGTGGGCCTATAGCAGTTCAAACGGCGAGAAACCTGTAGAAGCCTGGGGTACTTCACGGTAGGCGAAAAGGAGGTACGGCAGCCATTTATCCCAGTCCTTGCCAGAGTCTGAAACAAACTTCTTTAACATGTTCTTTAGAGTCTGATTGAACCTTTCAACAAGACCATCAGTCTGAGGGTGATATGGGGTTGTTCGTACTCTCTTAATGCCCAATAGCTGATAAACTTGATGCAGTGTGTGACTCATAAAGTTAGTGCCCTGGTCTGTCAGAACCTCTTTTGGTATTCCTACTTGCGAAAAGAATTTTAACAAGGCTGAAGCTATTTGCTTAGCAGTAACATCTCTTAAGGGATATGTTTCAGGGTACCTTGTGGCATAATCTGAGATTACTAGAATAAACCTGTTCCCTGTCTGGCTTCTCTCAACTGGTCCAACAACATCCACTCCTATTCTCTCAAAAGGTACATCAATCACAGGCAAAGGGATTAGTGGTGCAATGGCAGGAGTCCGACCCGCAGTGAGTTGGCAATCAGGGCATGTCTGGCAGTATTCTTTAATGTCTGTGTACATTCTGGGCCAATAAAATCTTTTAGAGATTCTCAAACATGTCTTTGCGAACCCTAAATGACCTGACCATGGAATGGAATGACCTAACTGCAACACCTCACTTCTTTGTGCTTTAGGTACAACTAGCCGAAGATCCCCTCCTTAGTTTGCTTATACAGGAGTTCATGTTTTAACACAAAAGGATCATCAAGTAAAACATCAGCATCATCTTTCTGCTTAATCTGTTCAAAACATGTGGCAAGGGTTGGATCTCCACTCTGCAGCTGTGCTAGACCATTGGGAATCACAATGTCTGACTCACATAATTCAGGTTCAGCAACATCCTCGTTAGCCTGTTCTGAGGTGTCAATCAACCCTGATACCCAATCTCTACGTTGTTGTAACCTGTTGTCTTTTGTTGGTCCTGACTCCCTCTCAATATCCGCAGAACTAAAAGGCAATGTTTGCAATGGATTATCTGGGTCTGGGTTGAGTGTTGTCTGCACTACTTGCTTTGACTGAGCCCTTGTCACTACCCCACACCATTCTGTGTCTTGCAGTAATTCAGCCAACACTGGCATATCTGTGCCAAGGAGTATGGGATAGGGAAGAGTCTCAGCAATTCCAACCTTCATCAAATAAGACTGATTTAAGACCTCTATATACACTTCTGCTGTAGGCAATGGAGTGTTGTCTCCATGTACACAACAAACTGTAACCGTCTCTACATCATTCCAGTCTTGTCCTGGACACAAATCTGCTCTGTACTAATGTATATGTACAACCAGTATCTACCAAGGCTAAAACTGGTCTACCATTTAACAAGACAGATCTAACTGGCTGTGAGTTGCATTTCCCGGGGGATGACTGAACTGGATGAGGGACATAATAAAGGCTTGCTGTTTTGGGTTTCTTCAGGGGGCAAAGAGGTCTAGTATGTCTAGGCTGACCACAATGATAACATACAACATCATTCTTATCTACACTCTGTGAAGTTACATGCGGAGTAGTGGCTTTACTTTGTGGGAGTCTTAGGATCCTGTCTTGAGAGTTTGAACCCCCCCCCCCCCCAAAACCCTCAGACTTAACCCTAATCGAAGGGAGGATTCCAGCATAGCAAAAGTGTCCTGTTCCTTTTCGGGCTGTGATATATGCCTCCGCCAGTCTGGCAGCCTCAGCAGCAGTCATTGGATCATGCTCCTTGACCCAAGTCCGCACGTCTGGGTACAAGACCCTTAGGAACTGTTCCAGAACAAGTGCCTCCATAATATCCTCTTTATTGTTGCTGGAGTAGGGCACCCACTTGCAAAACAGGTCTTTCAGTTACATGCGGAGTAGTGGCTTTACTTTGTGGGAGTCTTAGGATCCTGTCTTGAGAGTTTGAACCCCCCCCCCCCCAAAATCCCTCAGACTTAACCCTAATCGAAGGGAGGATTCCAGCATAGCAAAAGTGTCCTGTTCCTTTTCGGGCTGTGATATATGCCTCCGCCAGTCTGGCAGCCTCAGCAGCAGTCATTGGATCATGCTCCTTGACCCAAGTCCGCACGTCTGGGTACAAGACCCTTAGGAACTGTTCCAGAACAAGTGCCTCCATAATATCCTCTTTATTGTTGCTGGAGTAGTGCACCCACTTGCAAAACAGGTCTTTCAGTCTGATGTAAAGCTCATGTGGTGACTCATCCCCAGGGTGTTTAGGTTACGGAACCTCAGTCTATAAGTTTCTGCATTGATTTCATACTTTTTCAGTATTGCGGTCTTAACAACATCATAGTCTTGTGTACGTGAAGGGTCCATTGCAACAAATGAGGGGTATGAGGTGAATGGCCCAGTCTTCTTTAGGCCACTGGTACACCTCTGCCAGTCTCTCAAATGTCAGCAAATAGTGCTCAATATCATCAGAGTCCTCCAGTCTCGCAAGCCGTGGTTCCCGGTCTAACACCCTCAGCACTGGTTTGTCGCACCTAGCTCCATGACTGATACGTTCCACATCCAGTTGCATCTGCGTGACATGGTGACTGAGCACTTTAAAAAAAATTTTAAAGAGAGATTGTCTCTCTCTCTTGTCGATCATCCCGATCCTTTTGATATTCCATAAAGGACTTGAACATCTGCGCCAGAGCAGTAACAGGAGTATCAGCTCCAACCCCAGAAACCATTTTAGACTGCACTCCTTCATCTGGATCATCCTCGACTTCACTCTGGTCCACATCTGGCCTTGTTTTTCATCAGGCTGATTCCTTGTCTTTGGTGGCATTGTAAAAACAAGAATGTCCACGTCACCTCAGCGGTACAAAAAAAACTT
This sequence comes from Carassius carassius, assembly GCF_963082965.1. Taxonomy (NCBI): domain Eukaryota; kingdom Metazoa; phylum Chordata; class Actinopteri; order Cypriniformes; family Cyprinidae; genus Carassius; species Carassius carassius. The sequence continues at coordinate 50,136,240 of NC_081755.1, forward strand.
CTGACACCAACTGTAACAGAGACAGTGGTGTGCCAACTGCTACAAGGTGTTCAAGCAGTGGCGGCACCCCTGCTCTGGATGTACCGGCCCATGGAGGCATGAAAAAAAATTAAGTGACGTGCTGATGAAGTCAAAAAGTTGGTGTTTATTCCAAAATGTGAAAAACAAAGATTTTCCAAAAGAATGCAAATGATTTTTACAGTGTAACTCAAAAAAGTATAAAAAAAATATATATAGAAAAAAACTGTACAAAGTTTAAATGTACAAACAAAACTTTTGGCTATGTCAATAATTTGACCCAAAAATCAAGCAAGCAACTTCCCCGACTCACTCTACGAGCTCCTTTTACCAGACTGAGAGAAACACTTAAAAAGTATAAGCCCCTCCCACTAGAACTAAACCATTAAATAATTGATGGTAACAAATAAGTTCAAGAAAGACAAATCAATTAAATAGCGATTTAACTGTAACAAAGGCATAACTATTAGAACCAAAAAATATACAGAAATATACAACCATTTCAAACCACACCAACTAAATTCATTATTACGGTTTACCAAAGCATCAAACAAACACCAATCTCCCCCTCCGGCATGAGACCAATTAAGTGTGCCTTCTTTTGGCGGGAAACGGGTATTTAAAAATGGTGGCAATGTGGTGCCCGGGTTTCTCTGTTTGTTATGAGGAAATGTTCCAGTACGTAAGTATGACTGTTTACTTTATGTAAGTGGCTGATTGAAAACAATAAACGTTTAACATTGTTTTTTTAAACATTAAACATTTAAACATTTAAACATTGTTTGTATTCTCAACCATACACAAATGAACATAATAAACTTATTGACTCACAAAGTGTTAACCTAAAAAAAATAGTGAGAACAGGATCAACACTTAAACAATACACAATCAATTACACACACACATAACTGGTGTTAACTGATGTTACATTGCGCAAAACAAATATGTGTTGTTGTATGAAAAGTGTTTGTATGCCTAGTTTGTTGTGTTCTAAGTCTAGTGCCAAAGTCTCTAGTCACAGTGGCCCACTGTGACAGGGGCATTAGTAAGACCCATTGGCTCCAGAAAAGGCGTCTAAACTGTTGTCCACACGTGGAAGTGGGTGTGCATCTTTGATAGTAATTGAGTTCAATCGTCTATAATCAATCCAAAATCTATAAGAGCCATCCTTCTTATGGACAAGTTTCACCGGGGAAGCCCATGAACTATGACTAGGCTAAATTAAGTCAGCATCAAGAAGTTTCTGTACTTGGTTGTCGATTTCCTTTCGTAGGACAGGAGATATACGGTATGCTCTCTGACGTACAGGGGATGTAGAGGATGTCTGTATGCTATGATTAATCAAATCAGTTCTACCTAGATCCGCAGAGGTAGTGCTAAAGACATCACAGTTCTCTTGTAGGAGGGACTTAACTACTTCGACCTCACTTGGAATAAGAGTGTCAGTACCAATGTGAACATGAGGTATTTGGCATGAAAGGCTCTGTAGGCTAACCTGAGCCAAAAGACTATCCATAGGCCTATAAAAATCAGAAGGCACATTACGCACAGTGTAGAATTGACCTAAATGGGTCTGTTTGGGCAGCTCAATATCCTGGTGTGTAGGATTAAGTAAATGAACCACAGTGAGCCCATTTTCAACATTAGAGAAGCTACGAGCAACAGCCAAGGCTTTGTCAAAATGTCACATTCGGTTCTAGAATGCCTTGAAAACCAAGAAGCTGAATTTTTGTTTCTGAGTTGCATGCTACTGAAGCAGGAACAACAATCTCTGTCAAGGGGGGGACTGAGACCTGTGAAAGCAAGAACACATTACAGCAAAAGGGCAATGCATGTGAGGAACTGAGAAGGGACATTTTCTCATTATTGAACATAAAAGTACCAGAGGCTGTGTCAATTGAGGCACCATGTGTTTCGAAAAAGTCCCACCCAAGAAGGGCATCCTGTCTACAGTCTCTTACAACATACATGTGCATACTGAATGTGTGTAACCCAAGACTTAATGTGACAGGTAATGAGCCTAAAATGTCTAATTGTTACCCTGTCAGTGTGTGTGCCACCTGGAAACTTTTCAGTAAGGGGCGGTGTTTCAGTGCAGGGATGCGTTGACGTAAGGCCTCACTAATGTGCGACAAACCAGCACCAGTGTCAAGAAAAACACTGACTTCTTGGTCCTCAATGAGTCCTTTTATGTATGTATCTTGGTCCTCAATGAGTCTTCAGATTGCAGAGTCTGAAGATGTCACTGTGTTGTCGCAATGGGCCGCTGACAGTTGAAGTGAAGATTGGCCCTAATCTCCAGCTAACATTCGTTTCCCGACCGCTGCTGTTCGGTGAAGCGTACATGGTGTGAATGTGGTCATTGTGGACATGGAGAGCGATGTCTGTAATACTGCTCATCCCTCTGTCGATCTCGGTTCCTGCCTGGCCTGCTGGCGTCATTTGATTGACGCCTATAGTTGGGCTGAGCAGTCACTGAGTCATCGTATGCAGCAAATCCCCGCTGAGGGCTAAAGCGAATATCTCGACTGTCATAGTGTAAGGATCTTTCATAGCCTTGCTGCAGATGATAACTTTGCCTGGGGCTTCCTTGTGGTCTGCGATGGCTGCTACTGGAATGTACAGGAGATCTACCTCTGAAGTAGGGCTCATCAGATGCAGTGAAATGTTGATAGCGAGAAGATGACAAATAATGATTGTCTTTAGCTCTGTCTAGTGAGGGTGATCGTGGACAATAGGCAAAGTGATGTTCTGGGGATGAAATGGAACTGGTATAATGAAGCTTTGTAATAGTAACAACAGACTGAAGTTTGTCTACTTTCAGATGAAGGTCATTGAGCTGCGCTGCAAGCATATTGGTGGACTCTGTCGTGAGGCTGTGTACCACGGCAGGTTGAGGTGCAGCAGGCCCCGGCAGAGGAAAAGACTCAGTGGCTGCAGAACATGCTCTCTCACACCAACCAGCTAATTTAATAGCATCTTCAAGTGTAGTAACACCAAACTCTTACAGCTTAGTTTGCAATGTAGGTTCAAGTCCAGCTATAAAACGTCGCAAAATTTCACCTTTCGTGGCTGATTCTCCATAGTCTGGAAAAGCTTGGTGAACAAGGCGGGTCAGTTCGGCAGCATAGACTTCCAATGGCTCGTTACTCAGACGCTGTCTGGCATTCAAGTAAGTTTGAAAGGTTCTTTATAGCTGTTTTTGATCGAAACTGCAGCTAATTTGCTACAAGTGGTGTCATAATTAGCTTTTATATCATCTGAAAAACTATCCCAGTAACTGAATGCAGCACCGGCCAATCTTGAAGGAAGTACTTTGGCAAGCTGAGGTTTGTCCATACCTGAGGTCTCACAGCATACTTGAAAACGACGAGCCCACTGAGAAAAGCTTTCGTTGCCATCTCCAGTGAAGTCTGGAGGTAAAACAGCTCTGAAGTGCACTTGCGGGTTTGTTACATTGTCCTCTGCCATGTTTGAAAAGAGTGAAGTCAATGCAGTGTTGTATTAGTTCAATCCAGCAAAGTCTTTTATAGATAAAGATGGTTTGCAGGTTAGACTTAATGTAGTGAAGGTCAATGTGCACATTTTTTGTGCAGTCTTATTTGCAATACTGTCTGCTTTGGTTCTGAGGCTATGTGCAGTGACTAAAGGGTGCCACAGGAGGGAGTAACGTGCACATGTGTAAAAAAAAAAAAAATAGAGCGCTACTAAATCCTGGCAATAAGCCAACTTCTAATAGTCCCGTTGCATACGTCTGCTTTTACTTATTTTTCCCCTTCTTTCTCCGACATAAAAAAATGTAAGAAACATATAACTGAACATGAAATGAAAACTCACAACAAAACTGCTCTAAAGTTATAAATAGACCGTCAGAATACAGTCCATGTCATTTAAATGTTACTTAAAGCAAAACGCGATTCAGTCTAAAATGAATTCACTAATACAAATGATCCAGCATATATGATGAAAGGGCAGTGATTATCATGTATTTTAGTCATTGTCACCATACCAGTCCTACAGCAAGAAAGACAACCACCGCTGCCACCAATAAATATGTAAGGCGTAGGGTTAAGCTGCCCGTGGGTTGATATGAATAAAGACGATGGACTTGAAAATATTGACGGCTAGTAACTTTTTATTGAGCAAAGTCCTTGAACTGGAGGAGAGCAACACTCATCTCCGTGCCCGCCGCACTCTGCTCTCCCTCTCTTCCCACACTTCCTTTTACAATACAAGATCCTCCTTCTCGGAGGACGCAAGACCAAAATAAAAGCCCCTGGCAAAAACATGCAGAAACAGAAGACAATGAATATTAAGCAAACAACTTCACTCTATATTTTGCTGATTGTGCTTTTGTGCTGGTCTTGGCTGGTTTAGGCCTGTCATGGATAAATAAATATTACACTGAAACCACCAGTAAATGGCTTTAAGTCTCTGTCTTAATGAGTGATGCATTGAACGGTTCATTCAACTCACTGACTGATTGACTCTTTATAAACAAATGAATAGGTGGATCATTGACTCAATAGATTTGTTCAAAACAGTCGATTCATTTAGAAACTGAGCAAGTGACTGTCATTATGAATGAACTCAAGATTATTTGGCCAAGTGACAATTGATAATGTAATTTTGCAACAAACAACAATTAAGATAATATGGTATGATACATATCACACACCATAAATATCCTTACATCCGTATAAGTGGAAGTAATGTTTAAAAAAACAATAACCTGAAGATGAGCTTGTTCATGCAACGTTTCAATTCATTTATAAAAATGCATCAACATGATTGATCACTTTGTATTTCTGTGTTTTCATTTTGATAATGTGCTGAAAATGAAAATAACTGTTTATTCATTAATTTCAGAGCGAATGGAAGGGAACGAGGAGAGTGAAGAACTGAGTGAAGTGGAGGAGAAACACCATGACAAACCTGGAGAAAAGCCTTTAAGTCGCTTAAATACTAATAAGACATTTTTAAAGAAAAGAAGAGCCAAGAAATCTTTCACCTGCACTCAGTGTGGAAAGAGTTTCTCATGGAAAGACAGTCTTGTGCTTCACATGAGAGTTCATACTGGAGAGAAACCATACACATGTGATCAGTGTGGGAAGAGCTTCACACAATCAGCACACCTTAAGAGACACATGAACATCCACACCGAAGAGAAGCCGTTCACATGTGATCAGTGCGGAAAAACATTTTTGTGTGCTTCATACCTGAAGAAACACTTGAAAGTTCATATGAAGGAGAAAATACATACTGGTGTGAGAGAGTACATGTGCTTTGAGTGTGACAAGACTTTTATTTCAGCGAGCAATTTAAAAGTGCATGAGAGGATACCAACAAGTCCTCCAACTCATACGACCTTAATTGTCGTTTGCACCTTTCCTCAAATACGACCCAGTTCATCGTTTCCTAAAATAGTGCCCCTAAAGGCGGCGGGAGATATGTCACACAGAGTCGCCTCGATGCATTGTGGGTGGGTTTTCTACGAGATAATTGAGGCTAATACAGGTAAGGCTATTTTATATCCTTTAATAATAAGAATTTGAGAACAAAATAATGCTTTGTGGTGTTTCATCTTGGTTTGTGGTGATTAGTTGTACAGGTTTTTACCTGGGAATAACGTTGTATGAAATCTGAAACAATATGAAATCCAAAAGTAAATGTAAAAGTTAGACAGTGTGAACGTCATAAGTGACATTAAACTTTTATTTTATTAATATCCGTCGTAACAATATTCGAAAGAGATCAAACGTTATTACTGGACCAATATTAGGCATATTTCTGTTTATTCAAGATTGCATCGTTAGGCCTAGGCCTACGTCGCGTGTCAAATCGTTAAGGCACGCGATTTTTTCCAATTAACATGTTCGAGGGTAAAATCATTTGAGCAGATCACATCAGCATTGTAAATTTAGTATTTAGTGTGAAATCTGAATATTTGTGTGTGTGTAAGGGACCATGTAAAAAGTCAACACATTTTGTTAAAACGAACAGAGTGTCCATATTAAGCTCGATCATCCAAATACTATTTTAAAACATTTCAGTTCATTATTAATTAACGTTTCATGTCGTTGAACGATTCATGTCGTATTTCAGATAATATTTTCCAGAAATATCCATTTGTGGACATTAATAAATAAATAAATAGCGCAAATATAATCATAAGAAATCAAAATAATATGCATTAACATTTTAAATAAAATAGTTGTAATGGTTATTTCAAATAAAGTCATTAGTTTTAATAAAATAATAGAATAATGTTTAATAATAAACAGAATGGAATTGTTTCCACTCACACGTATAAATAATAGAATAGATCTTTGTCATTCCTCATTGTTAAAAGAAACAGTGAAAAACTTTTAACAGCTCTTCAGATTTAGCAGGATAATAATAAACAGTGTACATAAATAACTGGAACGATATATTCATTGTAATATGCCTATTTACATTGTGCTATTTTTCTTTGATTTCTTCATACAGGTGCAAAGCCAACAGAACACGCATAAAAGGCAATATAGGACAGACAACAAAGGTGATTAACCAAAGTAATCTGATGTTGATTTTTATCCACTTTTAGCATAATCATATATCATATTATATTTACCAAACACAGTGACTCAATGGTTTTGTGCTAGGTCACATGCGTGCGTGTGTGTGTGTGTGTGTGTATGTGTGTGTGTGTGTGTGTGTGTGTCTGTCTGTCTGTCTGTCTGTCTGTGTCTGTGTCTGTGTCTGTCTGTCTGTCTGTGTGTGTGTGTCTGTTAGGGGTGTAACGGTACGCAAAAATCACGGTTCGGTACGTACCTCGGTTTTAAAGTCACGGTTCGGTTCATTTTCGGTACAGTAAGGGAAAGAAATGCAAACATTAAACTGCTGGTTGTTTGAATGTTTACTATAAACTTTTTTTTGTTACAATTTGTTTACACTTTTTTAAACACACTTTTTTTTATAAAATATAATATATATATATATTTATTATTAACGTTTTAATATTATATATATATACAGGTATATATATATATATTTAATAAAATAAAAAATAAATAATAATAAGGAATAAAATACAGCTGCAAAGTTCTCCACTAAATAAAATACTCTCAAACCAATATCCTATAGAATATAATGAATAATATAAATAACTATGGATTACAGACAGTGAGTCCCATTACCAATCCCAGCTTGTATGTAGTTCTCAAAGAGCTTTGTAGATATGCGCGTTGCACTTGAGCTTGAGCGCGTGAATTTTTTATTTTATTTTTTAAACCACTTCAGCCGAAATCCCGCCCTGCAGCCGATTTCATTGGTTTAGGTTACAGTGACGGGCAGGTTTAGGGATCAGGGTTTGGTGTAGGCAATCGTTACCGTGATTGTTTGACATGAGCATGACCGATGAAAACTTTAGAGTCGGCTGCAGGGCGGGATTTCCGCTGAAGTGGTTTGGAGGGAAAATAAATTCACGCGCTCAAGCGCAAGTGCAACGCACATTATCTACGAAACTCGGAATTGACGTATGTTCCGCACACTAAACTATTCTAATTTACGTGAAAGATTGCATTCGGTACACATGTGCGGTACACATACCGAAACGGTCCGGTACGAATACATGTGCCGTTACACCCCTAGTGTCTGTGTGTCTGTGTGTGTGTGTATGTGTGTGTCCTTAGCGGCTGTTTCTATATGTAAACTGTCTTTTTGAAACAGTCTATGCCAGTCTGTGAACCCTGGCAAACTGACTGTGTTCCTGTTATATTATATTATACTGATATATATATATATATATTATATACACTCACCGGCCACTTTATTAGGTACACCTTACTAGTACCGGGTTGGACCCACTTTTGCCTTCAGAACTGCCTTAATTCTACGTGGCATTGATTCAACAAGGTGCTGAAAGCATTCTTTAGAAATGTTGGCCCATATTGATAGGATAGCATCTTGCAGTTGATGGAGATTTGTGGGATGCACTTCCAGGGCACGAAGCTCCCGTTCCACCACATTCCAAAGATGCTCTATTGGGTTGAGATCTGGTGACTGTGGCGGCCATTTTAGTACAGTGAACTCATTGTCATGTTCAAGAAACCAATTTGAAATGATTCGAGCTTTGTGACATGGTGCATTATCCTGCTGGAAGTAGCCATCAGAGGATGGGTACATTGTGGTCATAAAGGGATGGACATGATCAGAAACAATGCTCAGGTAGGCCGTGGCATTTAAACGATGCCCAATTGGCACTAAGGGGCCTAAAGTGTGCCAAGAAAACATCCCCCACACCATTACACCACCACCACCAGCCTGCACAGTGGTAACAAGGCATGATGGCTCCATGTTCTCATTCTGTTTACGCCAAATTCTGACTCTACCATCTGAATGTCTCAACCGAAATCGAGACTCACCAGACCAGGCAACATTTTTCCAGTCTTCAACTGTCCAATTTTGGTGAGCTCGTGCAAATTGTAGCCTCTTTTTCCTATTTGTAGTGGAGATGAGTGGTACCCGGTGGGGTCTTCTGCTGCTGTAGCCCATCCACCTCAAGGTTGTGCGTGTTGTGGCTTCACAAATGCTTTGCTGCCTACCTCGGTTGTAACGAGTGGTTATTTCAGTCAAAGTTGCTCTTCTATCAGCTTGAATCAGTCGGCCCATTCTCCTCTGACCTCTAGCATCAACAAGGCATTTTCGCCCACAGGACTGCCGCATACTGGATGTTTTTCCCTTTTCACACCATTCTTTGTAAACCCTAGAAATGGTTGTGCGTGAAAATCCCAGTAGATCAGCAGTTTATGAAATACTTAGACCAGCCCGTCTGGCACCAACAACCAATCCATGTTCAAAGTCACTTAAATCACCTTTCTTCCCCATTTTGACGCTCGGATTGAACTGCAGCAGATCGTCTTGACCATGTCTACATGCCGGAATGCATTGAGTTGCTCACATGTGATTGGCTGATTAGAAATTTGTGTTAACAAGCAGTTGGACAGGTGTACCTAATAAAGTGGCTAGTGAGTGTGTGTGTATATATATACATATATATATATATATATATATATACACTCATATATATATATATATTTCTTAGTTATGGTAAATGGACTGCATTTATATAGCGCTTTCATAGACCCGTGGCCACCAAAGCGCTTTACAATTTGCCTCACATTCACCCATTCACTCACACATTCATACACTGACGGCGTTATACTGTATGCATGTATTAATATCAATAGCTGCAATAGACTTCATTAGATCATTAATCATCATTTATCATTAATGTTAGATAATATAATATAATTTTTACTGTGAGGGATGACAGTGCTTAAAACGTAGGTGTTAGGTTTGGCCACAGATGTAAAATACATAATAAAACCTTTCCAAAACAATAGCTGGAATCTAATTCTAGTTTGTGCAACATCTGCAACCAGACGGTTACATGAGTCTATTTGTGCATGTTTTTATGATGAATGCATCTATTATACTACATAACTCACATGTGTCATTCTCAGTAGGTATCTGTTTTAAAAGTCTATAACTATTTTTATTATAAAATTGTATGTCTTTCCTCTTCTACCCTCTTCTGATGCTTCCGATAGAAGGCTACCACAAATACAGTTTATATGTCTTAAGTTGATAAAACAATTTTCAAATCAGGTTCTGAGTAGCATTATACTGTTGCAGTTTTCTTTAAATGTTTTAAAAGTTAGGTCACTGTGCTGACAATATTATCGGAGACTGTGACTCTTGACAACATAGTAGGGGTGAAAATATATTTCTTATCCCCTCATAACACATAACATTTATGTTTCTTTTTACAGATGCCTACTCTAAAGGATTGCTACATATGTAGTAAAAAAATTGGAGTAGCAAGCAAAACATGCAAACACTGTAGTGCCGAGCAGCCATACAAGCAGAAGCTGGAGAAGAAGAAGAAACAGCTTTCCCAAGAATGGAAAGACAGGCAAAAGAAAAACAGCAGTGTGAACAAAATTTATGATGCAACAAATCTACTGGTAGGTTTATCTTTCAGATGTTAGTCATAAAATAGTAAGTAAATAATCCCTGATCTTTAGCTTTTACACATGCATTGTTTATATTTATATACAGACGTTTCAGCAATTCTTTTTTCAGTGAACACCGACTGAGGTGTAACATCTGTGTGTTTTTCTAGTGTACTCAGGTCTGATAAAGAACACTAAATTAGAAAGTTGTGAATAACATTAGAAAGTATAATAAAAAAATATTTGTATAGACCAAGGATGTCCAAACTTGCATTGTTTAGCTCCAACTTCAGGTTCAGGTGTGTTTAATTGGGGTTGAAGTTAAACTCTGCAGGAGCAGGATTGAACACCCCTGGTATAGAATAAAAAATACTATATCTAAAAACCCATTCAAGAAAATTTCAAATGCATAGACAAGACAAGCCAAAAATTGAAAGGAACATTTTCATAAAAGGAACATGTCAATACATAATGGGCTCTGATTGCTGCAGTCCTTTCAGATATGTGGATAAATATAAACTAGAGCTGTCGATTAATTGAATCTACAATTAAAGTTTGAATTCCTATAATATTATAATATAATTATAATCTCTCTCTCTCTCTCTCTCTCTCTCTCTCTCTCTCTCTCTCTCTCTCTCTCTCTCTCTCTCTCTCTCTCTCTCTCTCTCTCTCTCTCTCTCTCTCTCTCTCTCTCTCTCTCTCTCTCATTTCATTTCATTTCATTTCATTTCATTTCATTCCAGCTCCACAAGTGGGAAATTTTAGAGAGGTTCCCAATCCTTCTCCTTGCCAGGAAAACCTCAAATGGTTTTTCTGCTGAGTGCTTCTGTCCATGGAAGATGGATACAGAAGATACTCAGGATGCTTTTCATACAATAAAGAGGTTGTATGAAAGTCTTCTTAATGGTAATAAACACAAATTTTCACATATTTCATTGCTTATTAGTGCATCCTCGATTGATTTGATAATTAATTTGAAAAGACAGTGGCCAGACAGACTTCATTTTTTTGTTACCTTTAAAAAATGTATATAACAATAATATTCCCAACCTTTTGAAATTACATAAGAAAACTTTAGCGGGGTGTTATTTTGATAATGTCAAATAGATATTTAATTAATAAATACAACCCATCGGTGGACTTAAACTTAATAATAAAATAAATAAAACTATAAAACCATAATAAAACATTATTTTTTATTTTTGATGAATTATTATTGAATTATGTCCATATCACAGTTTCTTTTTTCCAACAGTGGCTATTGCAGATAAAGAAGCAAGCAGCATGGGAGAGAGTTCTGCCATAAACGTCTCACAGACTCCACCAGCAGACCCAGTATCAGAGTCCACACCTCTGCTCACCTGTAATGGTAAAATGTTTCATTCAATGTTCTTGTACAGCAAACAGTTTTGTGGTCTTATCTCCTGCCACACACCAAATAAAAGTATCTGTCCAGACCCTGAGAGTTACATTCATTACACTCATAAAATCATAAATGTTTCATCCTTGAAAACACCAACATACTACATTAAAGCTGCAGTCCGGCACTTTTTTGGGCAAGTACATAACCAGCCAGTGTTCAAAACTATCTGCTTGCCTTAACTAGATTCAAAACGGTAAGATTGTAATAATGATTTTAATTCCAGTGGCACTGGTGGATTTCCGCAGGAGATTCGAGCATGTCTTTGTGTCATTACGTCACATCTGTACACATAGAGAAGAGTCTCAGCACATCTGTACACATAGAGAAGGAGATTTATAGCCTTTTCTCACAGCACTTGATATAATTAAAATGATCAACTTTATGGTGAAAGGTTCGCACAACAATCACCAGTGACTGCTGAAATTCACCCGCTTTAAAATGAAAAAGACTTTAGACTTTGGAGTGGCTACAGAAAAAAAGACACCGCATCCGCCTGGCCTATGTGAAAACAAGGATAATATAGGAAGGGCATATGACAAGTTTGACATGATCGTTAGATTTAATCAGCGTGATTTACTGCAATGCTTTTTTCCCTTAGTTGGTCAGAACAAAAGTGGATGTTACTCACTTGTTCAGATGACATTTTCCAGTAAAAATTCTTATTAGGTCATACTTCCAAAAGTAGAATCTGTGATTCTGAATGAGAGTATCCACAACGGCGCGGTGATTGATTGATAGACGCACATGCTCCTTAAAACATTTTGTTCATCCGCGCTGTGCAGTGCCGAAGCACAACCCACATACAGTTAATAATTCTGCAAATAATTGCAAATACAGATTTCGAACAGAGATGGCGACAAAAAAACTGCTTTAAGCTTTTAAGCTTATATATATTGTTTAATTCTACAACTTATTTCCATAGATTACTATTAAACTTAATCAGCACTACATTATACTATAATAAGGGGAGCACATTGTATGAACTGTAACTGTACATGGTGATGTATACTTGGTCATTGAATTTCACACCATGTATGTCTTTGTGCAGCTTAAGGCTGGAATACACTACATGACTTTTGCCTATATTTTTGCCTTGATTCAGAAATTGATGACAATGTATGATGGCCACAGATTTCTTTTTTTTAGCTTCAGGCTATGATTCCATCCAGATGGAATATATTTTAATACAGTTTTATTACACTTTCCCCTTGTTTCACAGACAAGGCTTAAGCTAGTCCCAGACTAAAATTCATGTTTGAGCTGTTTTAACAACTTTAACTTTTCTAGGGCACATTTATAAATGTTACTTAAATATCCTAATTGAACTAAGGTTTAATCCTGGCTTAACCTAAGCCCTGTCTGTGAAACCGGGCCATGTTGTTTTATTTGGTCATGTGTTTCCTAAAGCAATGAGGCACATGTATTTTAGTTTATTGTGCTCAGAAAAGAGGCTACAAGTTGTATATTGGTTCCTTTAAATAGAGTTTTTTTTAGATGTTGATTGCAGCAGCTTATGCAAAGGTTCATATCACAATGTTATTTTTCCAACAGTGGCTATTGCAGATAAAGAAGCAAGCAGCATGGGAGAGAGTTCTGCCATAAATGTCTCACAGACAGAGACTCCACCAGCAGACCCAGTATCAGAGTCCACACCTCTGCTCACCTCTGAGTCTGACACGCTTTTACTTCCTCCTGCATCTTCCTCCTTGGCTTCTCCTATGTCTTTATCCATTGCTCCTCCAGTCTCCCCCCTGACTCATCCTGTTTTCATCTCCTCTCAGTCTAGTCCTTTATCTTCTTCTCTGGCTTCTCCTCTGCCACCAGCCTCTACCCTTTCTACCTGTTCTAAACTGTCCACTGAGCTAGGCAATCCAGGCCCAGTATCTTCCTCACAAAAAAAAAGACAAATAAAGAGGAAAGCAGACCATAAAGGTATGTGTGGATTTGTTGATTTGAGGATCTTTTGTTTTTGACAGATGAATCAAAGCTGTGTTTGATTTTACAATGTGATCACAGTTTTAGAGCTGAAAGAACAGGGCCGTTCTCATTGTTTTTTGAAAAGGACTGGGTTATAATTCTACAAATGTACGTATTGTAATATTTTCTTTTGCACATATTGCAACATATTTAGGCTTATAGCAAGCTATTCAGTGTTATGACCATACTGTAACCAAGCATTGTCATTTCCGTTGCCCTCTTGTTGATATGAGTGCTTCTATTGTTCTCCTCATTTGTACAGTAAATTTCTTTTGGATAAAAGTGTCTGCTAAATGATTAAATGTAAAAAAAATTAAATAAAGAATCCTACATTTAGTATCCATCTTATTTTGCTCCATTGGAAGTAAGCTATTTTCTTTGAATGTGCAAGCCTTCCAATTTATTACCATCTAAAGGTAAATGAATAGAAGAATAACAAAGTGAAGTAAATGTTAAAACTACATGTGCGATGAACCAGTGTGTTTGGTTATGATAATAAATTTGCCATATTACTGTAACATCAATGAAAACGGTCCTGTTCAGTTGTTTACACTAAGCTGCCATTTTGATTTTCCCTCATGGTACCTCATGACCCTCATGGTAATGTTTAGAAGATGTTTGTTGAACTTTTACTTATGTCTGTTTCAACTTATAACCATACTTAAATTTGTTTCAGAATGCCCCATGCATAAAGAATCAACCAATTTCCCCTACAAAAATATTTTGAGGAAAAGAATCAGGGAGGTTTGTTTCAAAACATTTAAAAATACTTAAAAATGAAGAAGAAAAAAACACAATTGACAATAACAATGTTATTTTGCTATTTTGTATGTTGTTATTGCAATGTCATTAATATTAATATTAACAAAAATATTCATGTTTCTTTCTGTTTCTGCTAAGGGTCATGCGGAGGTGTTGGTACAGTGGCATCCTTGCTCTGGATGGTATGCATATTATCAGAATTTTACTGTACTGTAGAAAATTTACGTAATTAACAAAAAATAAAATGTTTATATAAATAGTAGAGAAAAATAATAAACATTACTTAAAGGTATTGTGGAAGATTTTCCCGAATTTTAGAAAAGAACCGCCCATTCCACTTTTTGAGAAAATGCACATGCGCAACACTCTAACTGCTCCCGAGAGGGAACACCTATTAAACGCGTGCACGAGAGAGCGTGACTTGTGCCAGTGCACATTAACTTTTACTAGCATTTTAAATGGATTTCTCCAAATAGCATGCTAAACTTTACCTGTCGAGTAGAAACTTCGCGACTGAGTCATCAGTGAATGGCTGAAACCGTAGCTCACCACACATACACATGAAAGTGCGCATGCGCAGAAAGCGAAAACTACCTGGGCGAGCACGTACGACGGCCTTACGTAAACATATCACCAGAATGATTGACAACTAGGAGGACCAATACTCTTGATGATCCACACGGAAAAAGAAAATCTTCCACAATACCTTTAAACATTTATTCATTTTTTAACTGAAGTTGCAGTTTGATCAGGACTTCAGACTTCAATGTAATTGAAATATAATTTGAAATGTGGTGTGCTTTTTATTTGTATCTATTCTTTAATGTTTTCAACCACTTTCAACTAACTAAGTATTTACCTTTTTATCAAGCCTTTGTTGAGAACTGCATTTTTCTGTCTTGAACAATGAGATTACCTAACACTTACCTAATGAGAATAACACTTACCTAAATCAGTGAAAAAATGTGTAGTGCAGTATGAATAATTAAATCCTCTGCTGAATGCATATTTTCAAACAATTACATTATATAATGTACAAAATACATTATATGGATTACATACCTGAAAACGATGTCTTATTGTACAGTGCCAACAAGACAGTATTTATATTCCTGTAATGAACAATGTGACTAACACGTCTTGCTGTCTTACAGTGGGAAAAAGTGGAAAAACTCTTGGGAGCCAAGAGAAAACATTCAAAGTTCATCCTGAGGATGAGTGTGTGTGTTCTGTTGTATTGTTTGTTGCTAGGTTGTAAAGTTGATGCCTTGTATGTTCAAGACTGACTTGAACATTTTGTCAGTAACACTTTACTTGAAGGGGTGTGCATAAGACTGACATGACACCTTCATAATCATGACATGACACCGCTCATGAATATGAAGGTGGATTTATGCATGTTTATGACAACTGTCATTAAGTGTCATTCACTCAATTATGACATTTTTAATGCAAATATGACATTGTGTGAGATGTCTTTGTTATGACAATTTGACATTACCAAGACAACATAAATTGTCATAAATATGTCATAAACATGACATAGCAGATTAATTATAAAAAATAAGGAAACCACATAGCTTTATGGGTTATCATTACATTAAACTGTCAGTTGGTTGGTTTTGACATTGGCTGTCATGAGGCATTATAACTGTGTCATGAATATTTTTCTTGACCTCAACTACAGTGTACAAATTGAATTTGTCATTAAAATGTAATAATGCCTAATGACAGCCAATGTCATAACCAACCATGACAGTTTAATGTAATGTTAGCCCATAAAGCTCAGTGGTTTCTTAAGTTTGATAATTAATCTGCTATGTCTTGTTTATGACATATTTATGACAGGTTGTGTTGTCTTGGTAATGCCATGCCATTACAAAGACACTGACAGGTTATGATGTATTGGTTTATGTCAAGTTGTCATGACAACGACATCTCACACAATGTCATATTTGCATTAAAAATGTCATAATTGAGGGAATAACACTTAATGACAGTTGTCATAAACATGCATAAAACCTCCTTCATATTCATGTCATGATTATGAAGGTGTCATGTCAGTCTTATGCACACCCCTTCAAGTGTTACCATTTTGGCTTTCAGTTAAGGCATATCAGTTCTAATGTATTATTGTGTTCTGTTTCTGTTGCTGTTTTGTACAGCACATTATCTATATGGTTTCTGTGTTTGATGACTGGACTGAATGTTTTGAAATATGTCAATAAAAATCTCTGTTCCTTCGTATACTCTTGATTTTTAAGACTATTTGTCATTTAAGAGCAAAAATATATGCACTGAACCTAAATGCATTTCATGATATGTTTACTGCTGAAAATTTCAGAAAGCCACATTATTGTTATTATTCATTTTTGTTATTCATTACCCTAAAGGACCTATAGCACACACTCAAGATGTGTTTTTAAATCTATAATGTGTGTATGGGAGGATAGACCAATATATTTTTGGGCCTTGGGTTCTGAAGCTGGATCTTCATTTCTCTGCAGGTAAGAACACAAGGAAGACAGTGATTAAATACTATTAATACGTATGGGCTTGGCTTTGAGATAATTGGGTAATGTAGTCAAGAATTTATGAAACAAATTGCCCATTTGTTGCAAAACTTCTGTTATTGCCCTGAGAGATCTAATCATTGCTATGGAAAACCCATGTCTTTGCTACACATTTAAAAACAATAAATTGTTTTTTTCAAATATTTTTTGTGTCTCTGATCCTTTCCATGTAGTCCCACCCTTTGCACACACGGGTATTCCTATCATTATGGGGACATTCCATAGACGTAATGTTTTTGTTGACCAAAGAAAATATTGTAGGGTATACCAGTGCGCACACACACACTCTCTCACAGACACGCACTCTCACATGCACACGCACAGACACACTCTCACACACACTCTCACATGCACACGCTCAGACACTCTCACATACAGTAGCCTACACACACATACACACACTCTCACACACACACTCACACGCACAGACACTCTCACATACACACACTCTCACACACACACTCACATGCACACGCTCAGACACTCACATACACACACTCTCACACACACTCTCACATGCACACGCACAGACACTCTCACATACACACTCTCACACACATACACACTCTCTCACACACATTCTCACATGCACACGCACAGACACTCTCACATACACACACTCTCACACATGCACACTCTCACATGCACACACAGACAGACACTCTCTCACACACACATTCACATGTGCACACATACAGACACTCTCACACACTCACACACACTCTCACACACAGACGCACTCTCTCTCACACAGACACACTCTCTCACACACACACTCTCTCTCTCTCACGCACTCTCTCTCACACAGACACACTCTCTCTCACACACTCTCTCTCTCACACACTCTCTCACACACACTCGCATGCACACACACAGACACACTCTCTCTCACACACTCTCTCACACACACTCACATGCGCACACACACAGACACACACAGACACACTCTCTCACACACTCTCTCTCACACACACTCGCATGCACACACACAGACACACTGTCTCTCACATGCGCACACACACAGACACTCTCTCTCTCTCATACAGACACACTCTCTCTCACACACACTGACATGCGCACACACACACAGACACTCTCTCTCACACATACACTCACACTCTCTCACACACACACTCACACTCTCTCACACACACTCTCACATGCACACACAAAAGACACTCTCTCTCACACACACACTCTCTCTCTCTCTCTCTCTCTCTCTCTCTCTCTCTCTCTCTCACACACACACACACACACACACACAGCCAACAAATGTTTTCACAAATATTTGACATTCAATTCATTGAAATGCCCCTAACCCTAACCCTAACCCCACCTGTCCATATACATATACAGACTTTTCTATTGCTGTAATAAATCAAAGGAGTAAAATCCTGCAACATGATTGCACAGGCATTATATTTGCATGATTGTCTCTGTTTTATTATTGGTTGCAAAATAAAAAATCAATATGAATTATGTGTACATTGACTTTTATGTATTCTTATGAACTGGTCACTTGTGAGCAAAATGCCATAGATTCTAAAATTAAAAACATCAGTGTCAGCATCTGGGGCACTATGATCACGTTAATTATCGTTAAGAACATAGTTCCTGGTGCAATAATAACTAATTTATTTATAATATATCAAATACACTGTATTTGACACGCACAGACACTCTCACATACACACTCTCACACACATACACACTCTCTCACACACATTCTCACATGCACACGCACAGACACTCTCACATACACACACTCTCACACATGCACACTCTCACATGCACACACAGACAGACACTCTCTCACACACACATTCACATGTGCACACATACAGACACTCTCACACACTCACACACACTCTCACACACAGACGCACTCTCTCTCACACAGACACACTCTCTCTCACACACTCTCTCTCTCACACACTCTCTCACACACACTCGCATGCACACACACAGACACACTCTCTCTCACACACTCTCTCACACACACTCACATGCGCACACACACAGACACACACAGACACACTCTCTCACACACTCTCTCTCACACACACTCGCATGCACACACACAGACACACTGTCTCTCACATGCGCACACACACACACTCTCTTACACAGACACACTCTCTCTCACACAGACACACTCTCTCTCACACACACTCACATGCGCACACACACACACACACACTCTGTCTCTCACACAGACACACTCTCTCACACAGACACTCTCTCTCTCACACACACTCACATGCACACACACACAGACACTCTCTCACACACTCACATGCACACACACAGACACGCTCTCTCTCACACAGACACACTCTCTCTCACACACAAACACACACTCTGTCTCTCTCACAGACACACTCTCTCTCACACACACTCACATGCGCGCGCACACACACACACACACACTGTCTCTCACACAGACACACTCTCTCTCTCACACACACACACACACACACACAGACACTCTCTCTCTCACACAGACACACTATCTCTCACACACACTCACATGCGCACAGACACTCTCTCTCTCTCATACAGACACACTCTCTCTCACACACACTCACATGCGCACACACACACAGACACTCTCTCTCACACATACACTCACACTCTCTCACACACACACTCACACTCTCTCACACACACTCTCACATGCACACACAAAAGACACTCTCTCTCACACACACACACTCTCTCTCTCTCTCTCTCTCTCTCTCTCTCTCTCTCTCTCTCTCTCTCTCACACACACACACACACACACACACACAGCCAACAAATGTTTTCACAAATATTTGACATTCAATTCATTGAAATGCCCCTAACCCTAACCCTAACCCCACCTGTCCATATACATATACAGACTTTTCTATTGCTGTAATAAATCAAAGGAGTAAAATCCTGCAACATGATTGCACAGGCATTATATTTGCATATGATTGTCTCTGTTTTATTATTGGTTGCAAAATAAAAAATCAATATGAATTATGTGTACATTGACTTTTATGTATTCTTATGAACTGGTCACTTGTGAGCAAAATGCCATAGATTCTAAAATTAAAAACATCAGTGTCAGCATCTGGGGCACTATGATCACGTTAATTATCGTTAAGAACATAGTTCCTGGTGCAATAATAACTAATTTATTTATAATATATCAAATACACTGTATTCCAAAAAAAAAAATACTTTTAAATATATATGTATATGTGAATATAAATATTTCTTAAATGTGCAATAAATAATAACAATGTAACAGTTAAGGTGTAATGTAATGCCACATGTAAAATCTGAAATACAAAACTAACAAGTAAGCAAACTGTGCCTCTGTAACAATGGTGACAGAGGCTCATGGATCATGTAGAGCCTTCTGTTATCCAAATCGTCAAAGAATTAGACATGTTGGTGTAAGAAAAAACAATAGACACAGTAGCTCATGATTAGAATGACTTTTACTTATTTATTATTATTTTTTTATTACAGTTTTTTTTCAGACGCTAACAAGCGTTTGTCCAACCAGTTTCAACATTTTCAAAACTCTAAACACAATTAGCACAGCATCGGTCTTTTGTGGCCATACCATTCACACATTTCATGTCGTTTTCACACAATATGCAATCAGTGAACACATTTCCACAATGCTTACATTTTCTTAGCAGACAAGCTATACCTCCCAACAAAATTATGGATTGTTTTTGTAGAATTTACGAATGTTAACACACAACATCCCATAATAGCAAAAACAATATTCCAAACCTTAGATACAGTATAAAACCTCTGCTTCTGCAATGATATCAGTTCAAAAACAATATATATCAGCTGATAATAAACAAACAATTTACTGTAATTATTGACAAACAGCTGATTTATGTTGGGTAAATTTGACTAACCACAGCAGATTCCAGTCTGGCTTAGGTTATTTTTTTTCTATTACATTGACACTTATACAGTAAAATTAGGACTTTGAGGAGTGATGTTTTTGGAAACAGAAACAGACTGTAAAAAGGGGCCCAGGGAGAAGAGCAGGCCCAGTGAGAGATGCAGTGAGAGGTGCAGTGAGAGGTGCAGTGAGAGGTGCAGTGAGAGGTGCAGTGAGAGGTGAGAGGTGCAGTGAGAGGTGCAGTGAGAGGTGCAGTGAGAGGTGCAGTGAGAGGTGCAGTGAGAGGTGCAGTTAGAGATACAGTGAGAGGTGCAGTGAGAGGTGCAGTTAGAGGTGCAGTGAGAGGTGCAGTTAGAGGTGCAGTGAGAGGTGCAGTTAGAGATGCAGTGAGAGATGCAGTGAGAGGTGCAGTGAGAGGTGCAGTGAGAGGTGCAGTGAGAGGTGCAGTTGAGATACAGTGAGAGATGCAGTGAGAGATGCAGTGAGAGATGCAGTGAGAGGTGCAGTGAGAGATGCAGTGAGAAGTGCAGTGAGAGGTGCAGTTAGAGGTGCAGTGAGATGCAGGTGCAGTGAGAGGTGCAGATGCAGTGAGAAGAGCAGGCCCAAAGAGACGGTCGAGGTGTAAGAATGTGTGGTCAATAATGAATGTCAACAATAGCCAGTATTTTGAAACCTGGTGTACTTTGATTGACTGCATGTACCTTGTAAAGTGAAAACAAGTGTTATTCGATTTCCAGTGTTTTGGTGAAGTTAGTGTGTGCAGAGAAAGATGTGTTGTATTTTGAAATGAAGAGTTAGAGTATATATTTAACAAAATGTGTTTTTGAGAAGAAAATTATCCATTTGGGCAATTGTGTTTTGTAGGTGTGAGTCTGTGTTAAGAGTTTAGAAAAAGTATTTGAAGTATGGGTAAGCGCTTGTTAGCAATTGAAAAAAACTGTAATAAAAAATAACTGTGTGTGTTTGAGTGTGTGTGAGAGAGAGTGTGTCTGTGTGAGAGAGAGAGGGTGTCTGTGTGTGTGGCATGTGAGAGTGTGTGTGAGAGAGAGTGTGTCTGTGTGAGAGAGAGAGTGCGTCTGTGTGCACATGTGAGTGTGTGTGTGAGAGAGAGTGTGTGTGAGAGAGAGTGTGTCTGTGTGAGAGAGACAGAGTGTGTGTGTGCGCATGTGAGTGTGTGTGAGAGAGAGTGTGTCTTTGTGAGAGAGAGTGTCTGTGTGTGTGTGCATGTGAGTGTGTGTGAGAGAGAGTGTGTCTGTGTGAGAGAGAGAGTGTGTGTGTGCGCATGTGAGTGTGTGTGAGAGAGAGTGTGTCTGTGTGAGAGAGACAGAGTGTGTGTGTGTGCATGTGAGTGTGTGTGAGAGAGAGTGTGTCTGTGTGAGAGAGACAGAGTGTGTGTGTGTGTGTGCGCATGTGAGTGTGTGTGAGAGAGAGTGTGTCTGTGTGAGAGAGAGTGTGTCTGTGTGAGAGAGAGTGTGTCTGTGTGAGAGAGTGTGTCTGTGTGAGAGAGAGTGTGTCTGTGTGAGAGAGACTGAGTGTGTGTGTGTGTGCGCATGTGAGTGTGTGTGAGAGAGAGTGTGTCTGTGTGTGTGCGCAAAATTCAAGAGTCTGATTTTGGGAAGATGATGAATCCAATGCTTCCAATGTTTGTGCTAAAACTTTAAAACTCTTCTTCAGAAAGGTCTGGACTGCTGTTGTCCTCACTCTCCTCTTCAACATCTTCCTCCAGCGTAAAGAAGGAAGGGTCTGTGTTGACACTGCCATAGGTGCTGGTGACTGCTGCAAGTTTTTGCTGCAGAATGTGGCGCTTGTGTAAGATGCAGCAGTATAGCCCCCTGTGTCCCTCTTCGGTCAGCTCTCTAGGCGGATCTAAAGTAAAAAGTGAAGAAAATTGACAACAATAATTAGGCAGCATTTCATAAAAACACAAAACAAACAAAAAAATAATATAGCTAGCAAGAATTGTGATTTTTAGATTTGAAGCAATATTCACAGGAAACTATAACATCCTGCTTAGTGGCATCAACATATTTTTACATATACATTTTACATAAAAAACATTTATCGTACATACTATGGATCTTGATGTCCTCTTTAGTCTCCCGAAGGAGACTGTCCAGTTTGTCCAAAGTTTTTTTTAGATGTTGATAATGCTGAGTCATCTCCTTTACAATTATCATCTTCTCCTCATCCATGCGCCTGACCAGCATGACTTGGTCAAACAGTCGCCTCTTCAAGCGGAGACTCACTACTATTTTTGAAAATAAAAGTGGAGGGAAACATTTTTTTAAACACTAACACACAACATATTCAGCTTTACGTCTTTAACAGTGTTCTTTATTAGACATTATTAGGCAATATTATTAGGCAATATTATTTTGTGAGAATAATATAATATTAATAATAATATTAATAAAGAACTTTATTTATACATAAAGAAAATGTATAAGGGTAGTAATATAGATAATATCCTAACTATATAATCTCTAAGTATGCATAAAAATGCAGCCAATACACGTAACTGACAACAACTGAAACATCACACTACAATTTAACAGAAAGTTAAAGAAATGCTCATCCCAGTATTAAGATACGTGTTTTTTTATTCAAGACATATTGAATAATGTAGGATATCTAATTTGTAGGCAGATTTATTTCATGCTTGGGTTGGATTTAGCTATTTCAGGATATATATGGATTTCATCCTAAATGTGTTTGGTTATTGTAGCTCTTATTTAAAAAAAAGTGATGACCACTACTAGTATAGAATGTGTGTTACAGGAGTATCCTGTAACACAGGATATGTGTGTTATCAGATTATCACTATGTCTTCATATGGGAACATTACAGATAATATTTGAGATTACAACAGAATATATAATGTGTTATTCTTTACTGTATGTTGCACCTAATTTTACTGGGCGGCAGTGTTAAATTGCACAAAAACACAACACATTACTTACCATCTCCTTGTGCTTCCCAAGGCAGAATAAAATCATCAGAGAGACTGCATGCTGCTTCGGTGTCAATTTTCTCTTCACAGTCAGGAATGGTGTTGTACAGCACTATCTTCTCTCTGAGTGTCTTTTTTAGCTCACCAAGTCTCCTCCGTTTGCGTTGCCTTGTTTGGTTGCTGTCTGTAAGGTAAAAAAAATGATGAGAACAAAAACAATTACAAAATGCAAGTTGAATGATGTAGTAGCAAATACCATTTTGCCGATACAGATCATGCTTCTTTCTTCGGATGGAATAAATAATCTCATCGATTTCTCTCTGGAGCTCTTCCTGGCTTTTGTGAGTACTGTGTCTCTCTTGAAAAACACAAACAAGCAAAGTTGACCATTACAGAAAACACAGTATCACTACAAAAATGTAGACTAATGTATGGAAATAAAGAACCAATTTATACACCAGTGATTATATGACATACCAGTGGCTGCCCATTGCTTGACATCACACACCCACCGATCTGCATCCTCCATAGATATGTTTAACTCCTGCTTGAGACTCTCAAGATTGGCTGCTTCTATTTCTGCTCTCTGTGTAGTCTATTAAAAAAATAAAAATGACTGAAAACACATTATCACTACAAAATTAACCACAAATGCCCCTGAAACAAATGCAGGGGAGAGCGTGATCACAGCCCCCCCCCCCCCCCCCCCCACTGCCAGTTATGCAGTCAAGATTCTACATTTGGGGAATTCGCAGGGATCAGCACAGCCCGAGTGCAATGGATAACCCACTTTCTTGATTACAGTGTCTCCTCTGCCATATAAGTAAACAACTAATAATTTTTTAACGTTTGATTAATACTCACTAATCAACATGTGTCTAAGGTCAGTATTCAAAGCTGCATAAAATACGAATGTATGTCAAAATACATCCATCTCCAGGGCCCAGAAAACACCTCAGGCCCTGGAGGGTTAACTTAACGTGCAGTGTAGCCTTCTTACTTTGACAAATCTTTTTGCCAGTGTCTTGTGGAGACTCTGCACTTTCCTATGGTTCCATCCCATGGCAAGCACAGTTATCATATCTCCTCTGCCTTGAAAAAAAAAAAAAAACAGATAAGAACAAATCAATTGTACAGTCTTGCATTGTGTGTCAAACACAAGAGTTAACCCTTTTTCAACCAACCTGTCTTGGTCATGTACTTTGTAGTAAGAGCTGCCCTTGAAAGGAAGCTATTGACCTGTTCCACCTCTTCACCAACAGTATTTCCTGCACCATCCTGGCTTCTACCGCCCCATTTAACCTGATCCAGAAAATAAGATCAAGACCTGTATCATTCAAATCGTATTTATTAGTCTGTGTATCCTCAATTAAATTTGGTGCCATGAGCACATTTTTATATGTTCAATATGTGAAAATATAAAATGTTATGAGTTAGGATCCAACAAACAGCCCTGCTGTTTTACCAGTATGATCAGTACTGTTGTAACAGTAAGATTACTGATAGTAATAACTATGTTTTAAAAGTTTATAACCATTGTGTGTGTGTGTGTGTGTTTATATGTATATTATTATACATATTATATATATACACACTAAATAAGTGGTTTTAAACTTGTCCTTGAGGACTGCCAGCACTACATTTATATATCATTTATATGACACACTTGATTTAACTCATCAGCTAAAAATCAAGCAAACATTTTCTGATGCTGCAAGGATATGTTTCTATAAAACATATTGTGACGTAAACTTAACTCCCACACTGTACCTCACATTTGCCAGTGTGAGCCTTGGCATGCATTACAGATAGAAAAGGCTTCATCATGGTAAGTGGTTGGAGCTCAGGTAACTTCTCTGCCATCTTTTCCAAATAAGGCCAGTACCTGTAATGGTAAAATTTGCAAAACTGGTAAGGAGACAAACCAGGACCTATGTGACTTGTACAATTTCTGTAACAAATCAAATAACACTACAGTATGTAGTCATATGTATGGTAGTCTGTGGTATCAGTAGAACTGATAACATGGTAGCCATTTTAACAGTTCTAAGTCCATATAAAATGTGTGATTTTTAGCTAGTCATGGTGTTATTCCCATGCATGGCATAGATTAATAAAGGTAAAACATCAGTAAAAACTTCAGTTATCATTTGTCAATGGTTATCTACCTGCAAGCAATGTCCATACAAAAGAAGGTTGCATTTGCAGCTTGTGCCAGTTCCTTCTGCAGGAACATTGGGTAGGCATATATTTCACCACGGTAGTGATTCAAGCCTTGCAACAAGATTCCATGTCTGCACACTGCTATTTCAAGGCCCTCTTCATCCACCTTGGCCCTGGACTTCTGTGAAATTTCTCTGCCTGCTGCAAATGTTGCCGGTCCGCAGACATCATGACCTGTCCTCTGAAAAGTATAAACAGTATGTTACATGTTATCCCAGGGCAAGTAAAAAAAAGAAGAGTTATAGAGTTGATTAAATCCTTACACTTAACATTTGGCTTCTTATTTGGTCAACAAAGGCAGATACTTTGGCATCTTGAGCGATGAACAGTCCATCAAAAAGAGATGGTTCATCTGTCCTGTTAAATAAAAGGAATTCATCGCTAACACAACTATATAATCATAATTAAACGTTATATTCACCTAAATTAATATGACAATTAACCATTAAGGTGCCACACATTTTAGTCTGTATGAATTACATTTGATCTGATCTGGAACACTGTGTTTAGAGTATATTAGGTTTGATTTGTCCTGTGAAAATGAATGCTGTAATTTTGGCATTAGCTTGTGTAAGAAGTTAAAAACATACTGTTTAAAGTACAAAAATAAATAACATCTTTATTGTTGTTCATGTCTTCAGACTACAGAAGGGAGACAAAGTTCCTGAACAATTTACCAGATTGCTGTCATAGAACTGTAATATCACAAACTTGTTTAAAACAGTGCTATATCTTTCAAAACCTTTTTCAGTTGTAAAAGTATTTACGTTTGAATGTTAAGCAATCACACATTTGACAGATTTTGTTACTTTCCATGAATTTCAAATAAAAGTATAACTATATAATGCCTAGTTAGAGACAACATTTTTATGTCAAAGAAATATGTTCAGATGCCACAAAATTATTGTTACATTTTATAGCAAAAAGGTGCAGCATATGGTGCTTTTCCACTGCATGTTAAGGCTCGGTACGGTTCGGCGCAGTTCGGCTCGCTTCGCTTTCCCCATACGTGGTACTCTGCACGGCTCGGCTCGGTTCACTTTAACTCGGTTTGCTTTTCTACAGTTAGTACCGCTTCAGAGTGGGGGGATTATAGACTGATCGTTGTATAGTTGCGCCGGGCGAGCTGGATCCGCTCCTCGGCAACCAACAAGAGGATAGTCTGCACTTCATTCATTTACAATGATTCAGCCATTTCTATTTTTTTCTTTTTTTCTTCTTTCTTCAAGCAAGTAGTTTAAAAACAGGTGCTACAGCAGTGGCTGTTACTGGCTATTTAAATCTAGCGCGTTTGGTGTCTCGTGTAGCAAATACAATGACGCTGGTAGTGACAATTCTGTCTGTCTGACCAATCAGTGATCTGCAGTGTCTCACGTCACATTTTAGTATCGGTACGGTACGCTTGGAACCTCAACAGAGGTGGTACTATTTAAAGCGAGCCGAAGCGAGCCGTGCCGTACCGTGCAGTGCAGTGGAAAAGCGGCAATAGTTTCTTTATTAATAACTATCAGTCCATCCAACCAATAGCTATACTTGCTTTTCCCTTAGAAGGTCATGGCCTATCCCATCTAGCCCTGGGTGAGAGGTGAGGTGCAGCATGGACATATCTGCCACTCTATTGCAGGGCTACACAAAAAGACCACTGCACCACTGTGCCACCCTATATCTAAATTGTAAAACAAAAACAAAACAAAACAAAAGATTCCACTAACCCTTTGGACTTCTTGAACCGGTAATGTTTTCTATTACCATCTGCAGAAATAGCCAGCATGTCTGGTGTGCATGCTGGGCATTTAAAGGGCTCCATCAGACAGAGATCTTCTTTCTTAAAATTGCAGAAGGCAAACTCTCGAAAAACTCTATGGAAGGTATCACTACAAATACTACCCATCTGGAAAGAAGGACGGTATTATTTTGGTTAATAAAAGATTTTGAAGTCTGGAATTCAAAAACTTTGGAAATTAAAAGAGCCCTTACCCGACCAGTGCAAAGAGATCGATGTTCAAGCATTTTGAGGAATGCTTGTTGGGATAAAGCTGGGCTAGCTAATTTAATCTGCTCAAATGATGTGAACACATCAAACTTGAACAGCATTTGGCAGCTGGTGGTTGCTGGCCAGTATCTGTATTCAAGCAAGTCACTAATCCCAGGAGTCCATTTGGAAGAACAAAGTGGGCAGCATATACAAGGCAGGCACAGGTTGTATGGACCTTAAAACAAACATGTGTTTACTATTTGACCAGTATTTGTACAGCACAGGACAAAAGAATAATAGTAAGCCATTATTACGCTTGACTTCATCTGGTCGGATATAAAAAAGAGGAAGGAAGTGACAAGACATACCGTTGATAGTCACTAAGACAGTCTGCTTTCCTGGGATAACTGTGAAGTCTTGGTTTGGACCGCAGGAACAGATTTGCATCGGTGGAGGAATTGGAAGCATACACACTGCAGTAAATAAAATTTCAGAAAGTGATATCAGTAATGTGCAATTACTCAACAAAGAAAAAAAAAAAATTAAATTAAGTTAAAGGAAACTGCAGAAGACACCTACTAAATTATCTGAACATACCTTGTTCACGGAGTTGATACTGGTCACTTTCATCAATCACCACAAAGGATGTTGGTGGAATAGGTCTTAAAAAACCATCAAACATAGCTTCCCTATCATGGAACACATTTTTTCTGTGGATCTCTGTGTCACACGTTGAACAGAAAAACTGACCTCCTGAGGGAACACAGTCTAGGCACCGGACAACAGCATTACCAGTTTTGCATTGTTGACAGCAATGCTGGGTTACTGTCTCTGCAGCCAACATGCAATTTAAAATCTCTGGCATTGCAGCCCTGAACTTTTTTTCAGAGATGACCTGTCTTTTGGTCCATGCAGACATGGTGGGTGTCTCTTCTACTTCCACTGGTGCAGAGACAGTGACAGAAGTTAGCAGGGTTTTTAGTCTCTGAAGATGTTGATCTAAATTAATAAAATATAATAAAAAATAATAATCATAAATATAAGGAAAAATCAAGTTGCAATAATGCATTTTAATAAAGCAAATTAGCAATTTCTTAAATGGCTGTCACTTCATATGCATGATGGAAATGGGCATTACATACTTTTGACAGTTGCCTATATGTGACATTTTATATTTAAATATAAAGGCTGAAATTATTTAGGCTCTCAATTCAATATGCTTACCAAGACTTGGAACCTCTTGCGGAAGGTCATTCATTTGCACCTCCTCCTCAACCTCTGAGAGCTCCCTAGTGCCAGCAGGTTTAACTGCAAACACAAAATGTAATGATATAGAAAACATTACTGCTAACCAAAAGCCTAAACACTTATCAAATTAAATTATAAAAAATGAAAAAAAAATGAAAAAAATCCTTGAAATTAGGCTATAAATAAACCGAACAAAGAAAACAACAACAGTATGCCTGTATATTTTACTGACCAGATCGATTCTTCGAAACACGCTTTGGTAGGATGTTCCCATGCTGGTCTCTCTTCCTCCAGGAAACATTGGAGACTTCAGTTCCCTTTTTTTTCCTTTTCTTTTTAGTCTAAAAGTAAAAACTAAATGATATATTTGGGGGAGGCAGGTGCAGAGCCATTTAAAAAAGTTTTTTTAGGTAAATACTATAATAGAGAAATAATGTATGAAAAACTTTACTTTTTGGGTTTCCAACTCATCAGCCATGGTTTTTGCCGCTTCCAGCCATTCATTAAATTGTTTTAATGACTCTGATGCCATTTGTAGAAGTTTTTTTAATAATAATTAAAGGACAAAGTAAAAGCACAAAGAAATACAAAAAGGGAAAGAGATAAACAAGAAAAAGAAAGAGAGATAGAGAAAGAGAGACAGTAGGAAAAAGAAACTGCTCTTAGAAGAACCGATTGATTTGTAAATTTGATTTCTTTTCAGTGATAAATGATGGGTACAAAAACCTGAAAACAAACAGATGAGATGATTAGTCAAAACAACCAGATCTCTGTAACCGTGGGCACTGACTGGTCCTTGTCAACCTGTGCCTATAAATCTGAATGCATTAGCGGGTATTATTTATTTATTTTGCATGTGAAGTAGGGACACTTAATAATTGACACAATTATATGAGAATATATAGATACATAAATTAACTAAATTAATATGTTTACTTAAGCTGGACTATGACACTATTTTCTTCTAGATTTGCTGTAAAGCAGAAACAAACGTTGTTGCATTATTTTCCGGTTATCACTGTAAAGCTGATTTGAAACAATCTGTATTGTAAACAGCGTTAGAATTAGGCTATATAAATAAAAGGTGACTTGACTTGTGGCTATAGCTTAGTCTAAAATAGGCAATAACAATGAACCTGAACAGGACCTGAATCCGTCAACTGATTTTGCCATTACTGCTTCAGTGATTTTTTTAATTCTTTAAAATGTTACATACCTAGTTGAAATGATAATTTAGATTTTGTTGTTACCTGATAATATTTGTATAATGCTGAAACTACCTTTTAATCTAAAGAGAAAACATTTACAGTTTGGGATACAGTAGGCTGAAATTAATTGTGTCAATATGACAGAAATTGCCGTTTGAAACAGAGAATCTGATTAATCAGACAATGTATAGGTCATGTGCAAGTATTGGTCTCGATAGAATAATTTAATTACTATTTGCCATCAATCTTAACTATGTTATGCTACAAATTTAATTTATAAATTAAACGGATAATTTAGGGAAGGCCCCATAAATAATCCTGTTTCTATAGTTAATTGAGAACCAATGATTTTGCATGTGAGCTAGCAACATGCTGCTAGCGATCAAGCTAGATAGTAGTAGCAAGGTAATAACGTAACTTACGTTACGTTCTTAATGAGTAAAATGGCAATCGCAACTGATTTGTAACCGAAACGGAAAAATGCACTTACTTAGTTCCACATGAATTGCAAACAATCAACACGACTACGTATACAAAAAAACAACAACAACAACACTTAAAATTCCCACCTTACCTTCGACTGTCAGGAAAACACCTAGGCCACGCCTCCCTTCTAATTTTTCTTCATCTTCATCTTCCTCTTGGTTCATCGATTTTTTTTTATTCAGCACCACAAGAACGTGGTCAAAACAGGTCAAAATTAAATGGTGATATTGTAAAAAAAAAAAATAATATATATATATATATATATATGGTTTTATCATCTGCAGTGCTTTTAAAACATTTCAGCGTTTATTTTTTTTTATTTTTTTACTTTGTTAGGTTTATTTATAGCCTAATTTAAAGTATTTAAAAAAAAAATTGATAAGAGTTTAATTTTTTTGATGTGGTCCAATATGGCTTTTTTGAAAAAGAAAAAGCACATAAAATACATTCAAATGTATATAAATAAATTTTAATTACACATCTCAGTTTTCTGTATTAAGTAATCTCGAGTAAATACAATGATAAAACAAACTGTATTTTTATTGGTAACGACGGTCAAACGCCATTTCATGACACACTAACTACACTGTAGTGTGTAGTAATTAAAAGGATCGCTAGAGGGCGCGTAACTTTAAAACGTAAGTATAGGTCGTAATAAGCTGCTTGCACATACGACCTTTATGGTCGTTTTCTGAGGGAGGACAGTCTCGAGGATACACACTGGAGAGAAACCATATAAGTGTTCACACTGTGACAAGAGATTCAGTGTGTTAGCAAATCTGAAATCACATGAGAGGATCCACACTGGAGAGAAGCAACACACAAGTGATCAGTGCGGGAAGAGTTTTGTTTATAAAAGTCACCTGAAGAAACACATGAAGATCCATGCAGTGGAAAAAGCACTTAGTGGAGAAACCAGTTAGTTTCCTAACAGTCATGATGAGCGACAGGATGTTGGTTGATTGGTATCTGTTAACTCCTGTTCACACCATCACGACTGTCCGGATTTTCACATGGGATTTGTCTGGTCAGACCAATAAAGAAAAAGAAAAACAGCAATAAATTCACAGTCACTCTCCATTCATGTGTGGAAAGACTTTCATTGACTCTGCAAAACATAAAAGCACAGAATCAAATATCTTTATTCTCAAACAAAATGTAAGCTTTAAATTTTTACATTTAAATTATTTTAGGGGAAATAATAAATCCTAACCTTCCAAATTTGCTCTTGTAGCGCAGGTGAAGTATGTGGAAGTCATTAGTTTATCAAAATGGATTTCTGAACCAACCACAATAAAGTTATATCAATTATTATGAACATTAATTATTAATTAATAACAAGACAATAATTATAAACACTGCATGCAAATATCAATTAACTCCATATTAATCAAAATGCAGCTTGCCAGTTATTTGTAAAAAAAAATAAAAAAAATAAATAAAATGGATGTCATCATTTCCTCAAAGCGGTCAGGGTTTTTCTTTGTTTTCTGAGATAAAAAAAAACATAAATAAAACAATGGATAATCCTCTGTAAATGTTTGCTGTTCTAAATATTGTTTCATATAAAAACTCACCAGCTCTTCTGTCACAGATGATCTGAAGAAGAATCACAGTAGGAGCAGCAAACACTGCAAACACTGCAAACTTAACAATAATCTCAATCACTGTGGGAAAGATGAGAAAAAACAGACTCAATCTGTGAAACTGGGAATGAAATGATAAACAGTGTTTTATTTGCTTTCCAGATAATTGTTTGTAGACATGATTGCGTAAGATCATCTGGGTGAGAAATATCTCTTTGATATTTAATAAAGTTACTTTTCACATAACAGTATTATTTTTCATGTTTAAGGATTGTAGATGAAGAACATGAGTATATAAATTACAAATGAAGCATGGCTTGAGTTAAAGTTTGTGTTCAGCTGCTCTAATAACTCCAGAGAGGACTACATTTAGATTCTAGTGTGATTCTAGTGTGAATTCAGTGTCTGAAATGAAGATAGTGATTCTAGTGTGAGTTCAGTGTCTGAACTGAAGATTGTGATTCTAGGGTGAATTCAGTGTCTATAAATGAAGATTGTGACTCTAGTGTGAATTCAGTGTCTGAAATGAAGATTCTGATTCTAGTGTGAATTCAGTGTCTGAAATGAAGTTAGTGATTCTAGTGTGAATTCAGTGTCTGAAATGAAGATTGTGATTCTAGTGTGAATTCAGTGTCTGAAATGAAGTTTGTGATTCTAGTGTGGATTCAGTGTCTGAAATGAAGATTGTGATTCTAGTGTGAATTCAGTGTCTATAAATGAAGATTGTGATTCTAGTGTGAATTCAGTGTCTGTAATGAAGATAGTGATTCTAGTGTGAATTCAGTGTCTGAAATGAAGATAGTGATTCTAGTGTGAGTTCAGTGTCTGAACTGAAGATTGTGATTCTAGGGTGAATTCAGTGTCTATAAATAAAGATTGTGATTCTAGTGTGGATTCAGTGTCTGAAATGAAGATTGTGATTCTAGTGTGAATTCAGTGTCTGAAATGAAGATTGTGATTCTAGTGTGAATTCAGTGTCTATAAATGAAGATTGTGATTCTAGTGTGAATTCAGTGTCTGTAATGAAGATAGTGATTCTAGTG
Source organism: Carassius carassius (assembly GCF_963082965.1). Lineage (NCBI taxonomy): Eukaryota > Metazoa > Chordata > Actinopteri > Cypriniformes > Cyprinidae > Carassius > Carassius carassius. The sequence goes on from NC_081755.1 coordinate 50,169,611, forward strand.
TTAATTCAGTGTCTGAAATGAAGATTGTGATTCTAGTGTGAATTCAGTGTCTGAAATGAAGTTAGTTATTCTAGTGTGAATTCAGTGTCTGAAATGAAGTTTGTGATTCTAGTGTGGATTCAGTGTCTGAAATGAAGATTGTGATTCTAGTGTGAATTCAGTGTCTGAAATGAAGATTGTGATTCTAGTGTGAGTTCAGTGTCTGAAATGAAGATTGTGATTCTAGTGTGAATTCAGTGTCTATAAATGAAGATTGTGATTCTAGTGTGAATTCAGTGTCTGAAATGAAGATTGTGATTCTAGTGTGAATTCAGTGTCTTAAATGAAGATTGTGATTCTAGTGTGAATTCAGTGTCTGAAATGAAGATAGTGATTCTAGTGTGAATTCAGTGTCTATAAATGAAGATTGTGATTCCAGTGTGAATTCAGTGTCTGAAATGAAGATTGTGATTCTAGTGTGAATTCAGTGTCTGAAATGAAGATTGTGATTCTAGTGTGAATTCAGTGTCTGAAATGAAGATAGTGATTCTAGTGTGAGTTCAGTGTCTGAACTGAAGATTGTGATTCTATGGTGAATTCAGTGTCTATAAATGAAGATTGTGACTCTAGTGTGAATTCAGTGTCTGAAATGAAGATTGTGATTCTAGTGTGAATTCAGTGTCTGAAATGAAGATAGTGATTCTAGTGTGAATTCAGTGTCTGAAATGAAGATTGTGATTGTAGTGTGAATTCAGTGTCTGAAATGAAGTTTGTGATTCTAGTGTGGATTCAGTGTCTGAAATGAAGATTGTGATTCTAGTGTGAATTCAGTGTCTATAAATGAAGATTGTGATTCTAGTGTGAATTCAGTGTCTGTAATGAAGATAGTGATTCTAGTGTGAATTCAGTGTCTGAAATGAAGATAGTGATTCTAGTGTGAGTTCAGTGTCTGAACTGAAGATTGTGATTCTAGGGTGAATTCAGTGTCTATAAATAAAGATTGTGATTCTAGTGTGGATTCAGTGTCTGAAATGAAGATTGTGATTCTAGTGTGAATTCAGTGTCTGAAATGAAGATTGTGATTCTAGTGTGAATTCAGTGTCTATAAATGAAGATTGTGATTCTAGTGTGAATTCAGTGTCTGTAATGAAGATAGTGATTCTAGTGTTAATTCAGTGTCTGAAATGAAGATTGTGATTCTAGTGTGAATTCAGTGTCTGAAATGAAGTTAGTTATTCTAGTGTGAATTCAGTGTCTGAAATGAAGTTTGTGATTCTAGTGTGGATTCAGTGTCTGAAATGAAGATTGTGATTCTAGTGTGAATTCAGTGTCTGAAATGAAGATTGTGATTCTAGTGTGAGTTCAGTGTCTGAAATGAAGATTGTGATTCTAGTGTGAATTCAGTGTCTATAAATGAAGATTGTGATTCTAGTGTGAATTCAGTGTCTGAAATGAAGATTGTGATTCTAGTGTGAATTCAGTGTCTTAAATGAAGATTGTGATTCTAGTGTGAATTCAGTGTCTGAAATGAAGATAGTGATTCTAGTGTGAATTCAGTGTCTATAAATGAAGATTGTGATTCCAGTGTGAATTCAGTGTCTGAAATGAAGATTGTGATTCTAGTGTGAATTCAGTGTCTGAAATGAAGATTGTGATTCTAGTGTGAATTCAGTGTCTGAAATGAAGATTGTGATTCTAGTGTGAATTCAGCATCTGAAATGAGGAGGATATACAAACACTCCCTGATTCAGAGAGTTTGGTGCAGTGTCTGGATTCATTGTTGTTACTGTAGTGGACGTTACAACTATTAAAACATGATGGAAAATAGAAATATCATACATTAGTGCATGAAGACAGCATTAAGAGAGCATTAATTTCTTTAACACAGTGCTGTAGTCCAAAAGTTTATATCAGTTATGCTGCTGAAAGCTGTTCACACTAACATAGAATGACTTTGTATGTTTAATAAATGCTCACTTTATGAGTTTAAACATTTAAGCTCTAATCTTCAATTCTATCATTGACATACAATGAAAGTTCATAGTTCATATACACCACATTTTGGGAAAAAGCATTGAAGTAATAAACATTCATCTTATCTCTATTTTACTAGTGTGTTTTTTTTTCAACAGTTCATTAACAAACGAATATCGCTCTCAGAACATAATGTAAAGTCATGTTCTTAGTGATCATTGATCAGTTTCTGGAAATCTAGAAATGGATCATGTTTCTCGGCTGAAGTTTGTTCACTGATCATCTGTACACTGTATCATTGGATGTTTTTATTATTTTGAGAGTTATACTGTATTTAAGCTTTAGACAGCTGTTAATTTAATGTCTTTCTAGGATAAAATGAACTTAATTACTCTGTTAATTAAAAAGTTTTCACAGATCTGTCTGAAAGAGTGTTTAACTCTCATCACACTCTGCGTGTTGAATGTTAATGTGCTGCTGAAGCCTGTAACCCTGGTTTCTAAACGCATTACTCGGTCTGAGGATGACGATAGGCTGTCCTGTGCTGTGTGTCTGTCAAAATATGTTTTATCTAACCTCTACACACCCTGTATACACCCATTCATTATAATATTGCAGACAAAGTGAGAATGGAAGTGTTATTATTGTAATAATTATTATTTACAATTAATCCAGAATGTGGCAGCAAGATAAATTTGTAATGAGCTGAAAAGAATACACGTCACACCTCAGTTTATCAATTTGCACTGGCTTCCAATAGCTGCTCGCATAAAATTCAAGGCATTGATGTTTGCCTACAAAACTACCACTGGCTCTGCACCCATTTACCTAAATTCATCACTTCAGACTTATGTGCCTCTAGAAGCTTGCATTCTGCAAGTGAACGTCGCTTGATTGTGCCATCCCAAAGAAGCACAAAGTCACTTTTACAGACTTTTAAATTAAATGTTTTCTCCTGGTGGAATGACCTCCCCAACTCAATCAGAGCAGCTGAGTCCTTAGCCATCAGGGCAGCGGCTGGCCAAATGGGTGCCCTAAGGAGGATTGTATTGTTGTCAAATATGATGATGAAAAAAAACACCTACTATAGGGATGACAATAGAACTTTAAATTTAATCAAATAAAAAAGTAAATGAATACATTTTATTATTTACAAATTACAATTGTAGCTCTCAACATTTTCCTATGGCTATAACTTTATTATTACTCTAATTTATTTTATAGTCTCAAGCATTCAGAAATCATGCAAAAGGAATTTAATCAGTTTTACTCCTGTATGATAAAACTATGGTATATTTTTGTAAGGGTTGTGATATGCACTTTGTTGAAGAAATTATAAAGGCTGTGTCATCTATAGCAAAAGGTGGCCAAAAATTAAAGATTAAGTGAATATTTGAATTAAATGTTTGGTCAGTAGCCTTAAAGAAGGATTTGATTGTCCTGTAAGTGTAACAGCAGCAATTGAATGACATTTGGCTCACTTTGCAGGCATTTGTAATAACATATAAAGAAATTGTTTATTTTGTATTTGCCTATATTATGTATTTTAACAGTGTAATTATTAACCAATCATTATTGCCTCATAGTTTTTTTTATATAATGCATTTTAAGTCATTTAAAGGCTATTAATGGATGGCTATACAGATACTTCTTTGTAAATTATTATTTGAAGTAACAAAACCATGGTTAATTTGCAGTTACCACGGCTACAAGAAGATGATTTGTGGTGTTATTGTTAAAACCATGGGTTGTTTTATTGTTAAAAACTATTTTCGTAATGGAACCTGAAAAAAATAAAAACTTTCACATGAATGTGCCTGAAAGTCATAATCGGGCCTCGTTTTTACCTAAATGATTTAAAATTTATTTTAATGTATATTAAAAATGTATAAGGTGTGCATGTACATTTTATACATACACTGACACCTAAATGAACACATTACAATTGTTTTATGACTGCAAGCCTTTCTCCTCAAATGCTATTTAGCTTCAAATTTGCGTTTGAGCCCATGGTAAAAATAATTTGGTAGCATAATTTACATTTGATTTCCAATTTATTTTAATAAATATCAAACATTCAGTTCAATTGTGCATGATATCTGACACCTGGGATAAACAATTCCAGTTGTTTTTATGACTGTAAGTCATTCTCCTCAAATGCTACTGACGTTAGAAAAGTGTATGCCAATACCGCATGTAACTTTAGAGACGGTCCCTAAATTTGAGATTCTCGAACATCCAATGTCAAGCCAACTAAATGCCATTTTTTTATATGTATATATATCTAAAGGATTATTAGGAACACCATACTAATGCTGTGTTTGACCCCGTTTCGCCTTCAGAACTGCCTTAATTCTACGTGGCACTGATTCAACAAGGTGCTGAAAGCATTCTTTAGAGATGTTGGCCCATATTGATAGGATAGCATCCTGCAGTTGATGGAGATTTGTGGGATGCACATCCAGGGCACGAAGCTGCTGTTCCACCACATCCCAAAGATGCTCTATTGGGTTGAGATCTGGTGACTGTGGGGGTTATTTTAGTACAGTGACCTCATTGCCATGTTCAAGAAACCAATTTGAAATGATTCGAGCTTTGTGACATGGTGCATTATCCTGCTGGAAGTAGCCATCAGAGGATGGGTATATGGTGCTCATAAAGGGATGGACATGGTCAAAACAATGCTCAGGTTGGCCGTGGCATTTAAACGATGCCCAATTGGCACTAAGGGGCCTAAAGTGTGCCAAGAAAACATCCCTCACACCATTACACCACCACCAGCCTGCACAGTGGTAACAAGGCATGATGGATTCATGTTCTCATTCTGTTTATGCCAAATTCTGACTCTACCATCTGAATGTCTCAACAGAAATCATCAGAGACTCATCAGACCAGGCAACATTTTTCCAGTCTTCAACTGTCCAATTTGGGTGAGCTCGTGCAAATTGTAGCCTTTTTTTCCTATTTGTAGTGGAGATGAGTGGTACCCGGTGGGGTCTTCTGCTGTTGTAGCCCATGCGCCTCAAGGTTATGTGTGTTGTGGCTTCACAAATGCTTTGCTGCATACCTCGGTTGTAACGAGTGGTTATTTCAGTCAAAGTTGCTCTTCTATCAGCTTGAATCAGTCGGCCCATCCTCCTCTGACCTCTAGCATCAACAAGGCATTTTCACCCACAGGACTGCCGCATACTGGATGTTTTTCCCTTTTCACAGCATTCTTTGTAAACCCTAGAAATGGTTGTGCATGAAAATCCCAGTAACTGAGCAGATTGTGAAATACTCAGACCGGCCCGACTGGCACCAACAACCATGCCACGCTCAAAATTGCTTAAATCACCTTTCTTTCCCATTCTGACATTCAGTTTGGAGTTCAGGAGATGGTCTTGACCAGGACCACACCCCTAAATACATTGAAGCAACTGCCATATGATTGGTTAATTAGATAATTGAACAGGTGTTCCTAATAATCCTTTAGGTGAGTGTATCTATATATATATATATATATATATATATACCTCTAGACCTCTATCACTAGCTTGCTCTATTCTTTTTCTATTCTATCTGTTTTCTTTTTATTTATTATATTATTTAAAAGCCCTTACTACATGTACTGTGTTAACCTAACTGAGACTTGTTATAGCACTTGTATATCATTGCTCTTTTGTTGTTTTTGATTGTTTCCACTTTCCTCATTTTTAAGTCGCTTTGGATAAAAGCGTCTGCTAAATGAATAAATGTAAATGTAATATCATGCTCTGTTTGTAAAGTAATGTTTTCTCCCTGGTGAATGAGATATGAGGTCATAAGTCTTTTTATACATTTTATGGTTTAGATCACTACTATTTCACAGTTTCAATTTGTATTAAACCGCCAGAGAGTCAAACTGATCTCTGAATTTGTTCTCTAATCTACATTTGTTTGAAAAGAGTGTCTCCCAGAACAGACCATGTGTCCAATGATAAATGTCAAGGCAAAGAAGTATTTTTTCTGTAAAGCTGTTATCTTAGGGGCTCGAGAGAGGGTTAATGGAGGATCTTATAGAGCTAATGTATCTGATGTCTAGAACCGTTAATCATTAGCTCAGCCAGTTAATTATTATTAGACAAGATACATGCAATGAAAAACAATAAAACATTATAAAATACATATAATTGTTTGGTTTTACATTGTTTTACTTGATCATGTAAAACCAATAAAACCATTGACATCTCTCATAAACTAACCACACGCTCAACTCTTCAGAACAAAACTCTGTGTAAAGCCCCAAATATCTCATCTTTAACAGGTCTTTCCTTTGACACTTTATTTAAACATCTCTTTCAGTTTAAGTTTAAGTGATGACATGTATTTGTTAACATGGACAATAGAGGATTCAGTGGTGTGTATTTTTTTTTACTGTACCTGTTGTAGTAGTTGCTGGTGTTTTTGTGATGTGGACTGAAGTCACTGCTGTTTCTGAATCAGCTCGAGCTGGAAAGAAGAATGTTTGTTCATGTAAATGACCTAATCATTGAAGTGGGTTGACAGCTTCACTTCCAGCCACAGAGCAATAATCAAGAAAGGTCACTTAAGAACTATTTATTTGTTTGTTTTGGTTGCCTGGTGATTTTCGCATAGTGCTTAAAGTGGACATTGTGTTCCTGTTTGTATTTTCAAGAGCGTATGAAGCGTCCTTCTGATTAATGTTACCAGAAAAGAAAGATGAACTTTTGGGTGCACGCTCTACAAATATACACTTAAAAGCTTCCTCCTTGTCTTTTAGCTCCTGTCTGATGAAGTGCATGAGGTGCCATTTTAATTTCATGCTGTGTGGTAAACTTTGAAGTGTTTATTTTAGCAATCTTCTCTGAAGGTATTAATTAAGGTTTAGCTGGTCGTTAGCATATATGCAAGTTTGTAATATCAGTGATGTCCAGTTCACTTACTAATGTTGTTATTCAGACAGAGTGTGATTTAATGTTACTGTCTTAAGCAGAACACTGTATTATTTCCACGTCAGTGTTACAGTTTTCTTGGTATGCACTCCAGATAGATTATTTTACAGTAAATCAGGTCTTTATTTGGTCATTTTATATGTTTTATGTTTTTTCACTAATTTGATGTCATCAATGGTACCAAAATTAATTAACGCTGACATTTCATTTAATTATTTACTACAGTAGAGTAAGGCAATGTTATTACATTAGATATTAAACTATTTAAAATATTAAACATTTAATTTATTGTTACACAATTTATGATGTAGGCCTTTCAGATTGCAACTGTGTATCTATTTGTTTATAGATTTGTTTTGGACATTTATTTATAATTTGCAGGAAGATGTCTAATGACACTTTGTTTCTTTGTTTGTTTTATTCAGCTCTAATGGTGTTTTTGAAGATGAAACCCTTTTTAAACGTCAGTTTCTGAGAGTAAAGTGCATCTGTTCAGCTGGGAATGCTACAGTCCAGATGTATCAAAATGTAGAAGATTTTATTTAGATAACACACAAGATAAGTAAAATTATCTATCATTATATTAGCACATCTAAGATTTTCCACATCTGATCATGAGATTGTTTTCTCACCTGAGATCTTGACAGTGTATGTGACTGAGGTCTGGAGTTGATCTCTGTAAGTAACTGCACATCTCCACTCTCTGTTGTGATCTTTATTCAGGATTGTTGTATTCAGAGAGATGATACAGTGATCTGGAGCTGATATCTGATATCTGGAGTCTGATCTCGTCAGTTTAACACCAGCCTGATTCAGCCAGAACAGATCAATTCCCTCAAAACGGATCAAGTCATCACAAGAGACTCCAGCATATGAATATGAATACAACTGACAGGAGAGAGTCACAGAGCAACCTGCACTGATCTCAGTCTGTGAGGATGATGAAGATGATGAAGAGCCTGAAACAAAATAACAAAAACATCTGACTATTCAATCATCACGAGAAGTTAAATGTAGAATTTTTCCTTTTTAAAGTGACTATATAATCGTTAAATTACCATGAAGTACATGCAGAAAAACACGAGCATCGGTTCCCTGTTGTTCATTATTCACATATTGTCTGCAGATGTAAGATCCACAATCTTCTTTTGTGACGCTCTTGATGTTCAGAGAGCAGTCAGACCCCAGACTCAGTCTCTCATGACTCTCTGTGTCTGTCTTCTTTCTCCCTGAATTAATCAGTTCAACTATTGCTGAACGACTGAATCTGTTATTGATCCATGTAGTTGATTTACAGTCATGAAGAGCATTATTACAAGGCAGACGGACATTTTCACCAGAACTGATGAACACATGAGTTTCATTCACTTCACTGGAACCTGAAACACAAGAAAATCTGAGTGATTATTATACTATATATTAATAAATGAAAACATAAAACACACCAGCATTAAAAGATTCAGATCATGCAGTCTTTTTCCTCATTAAAGGGTTAGTTCACCCAAAAAGGAAAATTAGCATGTGTTTTACCTCGAGGCATCCTAGGTGTATATAGGTGTATATGACTTTCTTCTTTCTAATTTTCATTTTTTGGTAAACTAACTATTTAATGCAAACACAAACTCTCCAGAATAAAATATTTATATCCCCTAATATATGTATCTATACAGGTGCTGGTCAAATAATTAGCATATCATCAAAAAGTTGATTTCACTAATTCCATTCAAAAAGTGAAACTTGTATATTATATTCATTAATTAGACACAGACTGATATATTTCAAATGTTTATTTCTTTTAATTTTGATGTTTATAACTGACAAATAAGGAAAATCCCAAATTCAGTATCACAGAAAATTTCAATATTGTGAAAAGGTTCAATATTGAAGACACCTGGTGCCACACTCTAATCAGTTAATTAACTCAAAACACCTGCAAAGCCTTTAAATGGTCTCTCAGTCTAGTTCTTTAGGCTACACAATAATGGGGAAGACTGCTGACTTGATAGTTCTCCAAAAGACAACCACTGACACCTTGCAAAAAAGAGGGCAAGACACAAAAGGCCATTGCAAAAGAGGCTGGCTGTTCACAGGGCTCTGTGTCCAAGCATATTAATAGAGAAGTGGAGGGAAGAAAAAGATGTGGTAGATAAAAAGTGTACAAGGAATAGGGATAACCGTACACTGGAGAGGATTGTGAAACAAAACCCATTCAAAAATGTGGGGGAGATTCACATAGAGTGGACTGCAGCTGGAGTCAGTGCTTCAAGAACCACTACACACAGACGTATGCAAGACATGGGTTTCAGCTGTCGCATTCCTTGTGTCAAGCCACTCTTGAACAACAGACACCGTCAGAAGCGTCTTGCTTCAAAAAGGTCTGGACTGCTGCTGAGTGGTTCAAAGTGATTTTCTCTGAGAGTGTCTCCCAGAACAGACCATGTGTCCAATGATAAATGTCAAGGCAAAGAAGTATTTTTTCTGTAAAGCTGTTATCTTAGGGGCTCGAGAGAGGGTTAATGGAGGATCTTATAGAGCTAATGTATCTGATGTCTAGAACCGTTAATCATTAGCTCAGCCAGTTAATTATTATTAGACAAGATACATGCAATGAAAAACAATAAAACATTATAAAATACATATAATTGTTTGGTTTTACATTGTTTTACTTGATCATGTAAAACCAATAAAACCATTGACATCTCTCATAAACTAACCACACGCTCAACTCTTCAGAACAAAACTCTGTGTAAAGCCCCAAATATCTCATCTTTAACAGGTCTTTCCTTTGACACTTTATTTAAACATCTCTTTCAGTTTAAGTTTAAGTGATGACATGTATTTGTTAACATGGACAATAGAGGATTCAGTGGTGTGTATTTTTTTTTACTGTACCTGTTGTAGTAGTTGCTGGTGTTTTTGTGATGTGGACTGAAGTCACTGCTGTTTCTGAATCAGCTCGAGCTGGAAAGAAGAATGTTTGTTCATGTAAATGACCTAATCATTGAAGTGGGTTGACAGCTTCACTTCCAGCCACAGAGCAATAATCAAGAAAGGTCACTTAAGAACTATTTATTTGTTTGTTTTGGTTGCCTGGTGATTTTCGCATAGTGCTTAAAGTGGACATTGTGTTCCTGTTTGTATTTTCAAGAGCGTATGAAGCGTCCTTCTGATTAATGTTACCAGAAAAGAAAGATGAACTTTTGGGTGCACGCTCTACAAATATACACTTAAAAGCTTCCTCCTTGTCTTTTAGCTCCTGTCTGATGAAGTGCATGAGGTGCCATTTTAATTTCATGCTGTGTGGTAAACTTTGAAGTGTTTATTTTAGCAATCTTCTCTGAAGGTATTAATTAAGGTTTAGCTGGTCGTTAGCATATATGCAAGTTTGTAATATCAGTGATGTCCAGTTCACTTACTAATGTTGTTATTCAGACAGAGTGTGATTTAATGTTACTGTCTTAAGCAGAACACTGTATTATTTCCACGTCAGTGTTACAGTTTTCTTGGTATGCACTCCAGATAGATTATTTTACAGTAAATCAGGTCTTTATTTGGTCATTTTATATGTTTTATGTTTTTTCACTAATTTGATGTCATCAATGGTACCAAAATTAATTAACGCTGACATTTCATTTAATTATTTACTACAGTAGAGTAAGGCAATGTTATTACATTAGATATTAAACTATTTAAAATATTAAACATTTAATTTATTGTTACACAATTTATGATGTAGGCCTTTCAGATTGCAACTGTGTATCTATTTGTTTATAGATTTGTTTTGGACATTTATTTATAATTTGCAGGAAGATGTCTAATGACACTTTGTTTCTTTGTTTGTTTTATTCAGCTCTAATGGTGTTTTTGAAGATGAAACCCTTTTTAAACGTCAGTTTCTGAGAGTAAAGTGCATCTGTTCAGCTGGGAATGCTACAGTCCAGATGTATCAAAATGTAGAAGATTTTATTTAGATAACACACAAGATAAGTAAAATTATCTATCATTATATTAGCACATCTAAGATTTTCCACATCTGATCATGAGATTGTTTTCTCACCTGAGATCTTGACAGTGTATGTGACTGAGGTCTGGAGTTGATCTCTGTAAGTAACTGCACATCTCCACTCTCTGTTGTGATCTTTATTCAGGATTGTTGTATTCAGAGAGATGATACAGTGATCTGGAGCTGATATCTGATATCTGGAGTCTGATCTCGTCAGTTTAACACCAGCCTGATTCAGCCAGAACAGATCAATTCCCTCAAAACGGATCAAGTCATCACAAGAGACTCCAGCATATGAATATGAATACAACTGACAGGAGAGAGTCACAGAGCAACCTGCACTGATCTCAGTCTGTGAGGATGATGAAGATGATGAAGAGCCTGAAACAAAATAACAAAAACATCTGACTATTCAATCATCACGAGAAGTTAAATGTAGAATTTTTCCTTTTTAAAGTGACTATATAATCGTTAAATTACCATGAAGTACATGCAGAAAAACACGAGCATCGGTTCCCTGTTGTTCATTATTCACATATTGTCTGCAGATGTAAGATCCACAATCTTCTTTTGTGACGCTCTTGATGTTCAGAGAGCAGTCAGACCCCAGACTCAGTCTCTCATGACTCTCTGTGTCTGTCTTCTTTCTCCCTGAATTAATCAGTTCAACTATTGCTGAACGACTGAATCTGTTATTGATCCATGTAGTTGATTTACAGTCATGAAGAGCATTATTACAAGGCAGACGGACATTTTCACCAGAACTGATGAACACATGAGTTTCATTCACTTCACTGGAACCTGAAACACAAGAAAATCTGAGTGATTATTATACTATATATTAATAAATGAAAACATAAAACACACCAGCATTAAAAGATTCAGATCATGCAGTCTTTTTCCTCATTAAAGGGTTAGTTCACCCAAAAAGGAAAATTAGCATGTGTTTTACCTCGAGGCATCCTAGGTGTATATAGGTGTATATGACTTTCTTCTTTCTAATTTTCATTTTTTGGTAAACTAACTATTTAATGCAAACACAAACTCTCCAGAATAAAATATTTATATCCCCTAATATATGTATCTATACAGGTGCTGGTCAAATAATTAGCATATCATCAAAAAGTTGATTTCACTAATTCCATTCAAAAAGTGAAACTTGTATATTATATTCATTAATTAGACACAGACTGATATATTTCAAATGTTTATTTCTTTTAATTTTGATGTTTATAACTGACAAATAAGGAAAATCCCAAATTCAGTATCACAGAAAATTTCAATATTGTGAAAAGGTTCAATATTGAAGACACCTGGTGCCACACTCTAATCAGTTAATTAACTCAAAACACCTGCAAAGCCTTTAAATGGTCTCTCAGTCTAGTTCTTTAGGCTACACAATAATGGGGAAGACTGCTGACTTGATAGTTCTCCAAAAGACAACCACTGACACCTTGCAAAAAAGAGGGCAAGACACAAAAGGCCATTGCAAAAGAGGCTGGCTGTTCACAGGGCTCTGTGTCCAAGCATATTAATAGAGAAGTGGAGGGAAGAAAAAGATGTGGTAGATAAAAAGTGTACAAGGAATAGGGATAACCGTACCCTGGAGAGGATTGTGAAACAAAACCCATTCAAAAATGTGGGGGAGATTCACATAGAGTGGACTGCAGCTGGAGTCAGTGCTTCAAGAACCACTACACACAGACGTATGCAAGACATGGGTTTCAGCTGTCGCATTCCTTGTGTCAAGCCACTCTTGAACAACAGACACCGTCAGAAGCGTCTTGCTTCAAAAAGGTCTGGACTGCTGCTGAGTGGTTCAAAGTGATTTTCTCTGATGAAAGTAAATTTTGCATTTCCTTTGGATATCAGGGTCCCAGAGTCTAGAGCAGTGGATTTCAACCTGTGGTCCGCGGCCCCCTAGTGGGTTGCGGTGGTATTGCAAGTGGGCCGCCAATTACTATTAAAAGAAATAATAATACTGTTAATATATGTAAAAAAGCTTAAGTCATAACATAATAACATCATTCCATATATATAATTAAATATCAAAAAATCCACCATTCGAGCTCGCTGATTGGTTTAAGAACAAACCACTAATTTATCTTAGATATTTTTGCTACAGAACAACAAAATCAAACGTGCATAAATGGCTGCCAACAGGCTCAACATAAATGGCTGTGTCAACGTGTTCCCTCCTGACTGCTCCATTGACTGTCTACCCGCTGCCGATCTTGGACTGGATCTGGTTTTCTCATTTTGCTGAGCGGTGCCAGTCCAAGATATTTTCTGTTCATTTCCAGTCCATTCTAGGGCTGTGAATATCACAATTTGAGCGTCGCGATTTCTAAATCGCTTTATAGCACGATTTTCCGCGGCCCTGACAGAACAGGTTTACACACTGTCTGTGATGCGCCTTTTTTTCTGAGCCCATGTTGACGGATCAGAGCGTTCACACTGCACGCTGTAAATGGCTAGAAATAAAAACGTGCGAAAATAATTAATATCTAACACATGAGCATAGAGAGAATTGTGAATGCACAGGACGCAGTTTAAGTGAGAGGAGACATGTTTTAAGTGCGCGCACTCTTTCCGGGCAAGCATGTCTGGTTTTATGACAGAGCAAAGGAAATCTGCGTGCGAACAGAGAGATTTGCGTTCGTGCATTATTTTAATGTTCTTTTGCGTTACAATAACGCGCTCTCGCTGCTGCTTCTGCACCGCATATACATACTGTATACACACTGCAAACGGAGCTACATGTGAACCTGTATAATGTATATCTATTTCAACACCTGAGCCACCGATACAATTAATGAGCTCTATGAACAATGTATGGTAAAAAAAGGAAAAAAAAGTCCCTGGACACGGGATTTATTTATTTATATTTTTTTTGCCACAAGTCTATAAATTTTGTTACACCTTTACTATAGTGATAATTTTGACTTATGTCTGTTCTAGAGACATTACAACTTTTTGATAAAGCTTTAATTGGTTTTCTTTTGGGAAATATGTTTCAAATTCATCCTGAATGCATTTATGACTGTAGCCTTAAGCATATCTGTGTGTGACAAAATCGTGATTAAAATCGAAATCACAAAATTGATCAAAGAAATCTCGATAGCACAGCCCTAGTTCATTCAATAAATACAGTTAACAATCTAGCTTCTGAGTACTAAGTAATTAACCCACAATAGTGAGGTCAGTTCATTTTTTTTGCAGTGGGCCGCGCAAACATATGTGTTTGGTTGTGTGGGCTGCGAGTTGAAAAAGGTTGGGAACCACTGATCTAGAGAAAGAGAGGAGAGGCACACAATCCACATGCTTGAGGTCCTGTGTGAAATTTGTGTGATTTTAAAGAAAATCTATGGAGTATTGTGAAGAGGAGGATGCAATATGTCAGACCCAACAATGCAGAAGAGCTTAAGGCCACTATCAGAGCAACATGGGCTCTCATAACACCTGAGCAGTGCCACAGACTGATCAACTCCATGCCACGCTGCTTTGCTGCAGTAATTCACGCAAAAGGAGCCCCAACTAAGTATTGAGTGCTGTACATGCTCATACTTGTCATGTTCATACTTTTCAGTTGACCAAGATTTCAAAAAATCCTTTCTTTGCATTGTCTTAAGTTATATTCTAATTTTCTGAAATACTTAATTTGGGATTTTCGTTAGATGTCAGTTATAATCGCCAAATAAAACGTCAAATCGTCTATAAAACTAATTAGGTTTTTTTAACACATGTTCAAAACTTTGCCACTGCCTCTTTTTTTTCTTCAAAATTTTACACACAAATCCAATAATGAAACACAAAAAATGCCTGACATCTCTTGTAAAATGAATCACTGTAATCAAAATACCACAAACACATCTCAAAAGCAAATGTTGCACAGACCTTTGCCATAATATTTTATTTTTGGATATATCATATCCTCAGTTCTTCTTTCATGAGCTTCTGTGATCATTTCTGTACAAGATTGAAAGTAACAGACAGAGAGATGTTGAAAAACATTTTCAAAAAACTTTTGTAAGTATTTGTAGTTGTGAATAGTTGTGATATACTAAACCGCAGATCATGATGGCACAATGTCAAAATTATGTTATCTCTGCAATGCTTTCGCATATTGCCACCAAATTTCAGACCCATCCCAATATCAAATTACTAAACACAGTTACATAGAGACTATTGAACAAGGCAGAAAACAAGAGAGCATGAACATAACACAAGCCAGTACACATGCTGTAAAACATCAGGTTGTATCGAGTGACCCAAGACGTGAATACAACCCAGTTGTTAATTCCAAAGAGCCGCAGGGAAATGCTTTTCCATACGGCTCATTGTAATCCTATGGCGGGCCATTTGGGACAGGCTGCAACACTAAATCGCCTCATGACCCGTTTCTTTTGGCCGGGCATTCATGACAACGTGCGCAGGTGGTGCGTGTCTTGGCCGGAATGTTAGTTTGGTGAACCCACCGGCCGCCCCAAAAGCGCCTTTGCGCCCTCTTCCCTTAATGCAGGTCCCCTTCGAAAGAATTGGTATGGACCTCATCAGGCCATTAGAGCGATCGGCACGAGGACATCGCTTTGCATTAGTCATGGTTGATTATGCAACACGATATCCTAAAACGGTGGCCCTCCGCAACATTTCCGCTAAAAGTGTTGCGGATGCCCTGTTTCGTCTTATCTCCCGGGTGGGAGTTCCAAAAGAAATCCTCACCGTTCAGGGCACGGCGTTTATGTCACGTACGCTACGTGAACTGTACGGATTGTTGGGCATTTAATCGCACTCTTAAATCCATGATCCATAAGTTCGTTCACGAAGATGCCAAAAATTGGGATAGGTGGCTAGAGCCCTTGTTATTCGCTGTGCGAGAGGTCCCACAAGCCTCCACAGGGTTTTCCCCCTTCGAGCTTCTCTATGGATGCCAGCCCCGGTGGGTGCTCGACGTAATGAGAGAAACTTGGGAGGAGGGACCATCTCAGGGCAAAAACGAAATTCAATATGTGCTGGACTTGAGAACAAAACTCCACACATTGGGGCGGCTATCAATGGAGAATTTGTTACAAGCCCAGGACCGCCAGAGCCAGCTGTATAACAGGGGAACTAGGTTACGCAAATTTGCACCGGGAGAGAAAGTACTTGTATTACTCCCAACGTCAAGCTCCAAATTAATGGCTAAGTGGCAGGGACCGTTTGAGGTCGCACGACAGGTCGGAGATCTCGATTATGAGGTAATACGGTCTGATAGGAACGGGTCCCGTCAGATCTACCACCTCAATCACCTTAAAAAATGGAATGAGGCGGAATCAGTGATGTTGGCAATGGTGATTGGCGGAGAGGATGATCTCGGGCCAGAGGCGAAAATCAAACCACAATCCCTCGCCCTGGCTCCAAGGGGAGATCACCTCTCGCCGTCCCAACTCACTGATTTAACGACATTGCAGGCAGAGTTTGCCGACGTCTTCTTGCCCCTACCGGGCCGTACTAACCTGATTCAGCACCATATCGAGACCAAGCCATGCGTGGTAGTTCGCAGCCGGCCGTATCGTTTACCTGAGCACAAGAAAAAAGTAGTTCAGGCTGAATTAGGCGCTATGCTTGACATGGGGGTAATAGAAGAATCTAGTAGTAACTGTGCAAGCCTGATAGTTTTAGTTCCGAAAACGGACGGCTCAGTCCGATTCTGTGTAGATTACCGCAAGGTGAATGCTGTGTCGAAATTCGACGCATATCCAATGCCGCGGGTTGACGAGTTGCTTGATCGGCTAGGCACGGCTCGCTTTTATTCGACATTGGACTTAACAAAGGGCTATTGGCAGATCCCCTTGTCTCCATTGTCCAGAGAAAAGACCTCTTTCACAACGCCGTTTGGATTACACCAATTTGTTACCCTTCCGTTTGGGTTGTTCGGGGCCCCAGCTACCTTTCAGCGCCTCATGGATAGGATTCTGCGGCCCCATGCTGCGTATGCGGCTGCCTACGTAGATGATATCATTATATTTAGTAATGATTGGCAGCGGCATATGCAGCATCTGAGGGCTGTCCTGAGGTCGCTGAGGGGAGCGGGGCTCACGGCCAACCCAAAGAAGTGTGCGATTGGGCGTGTGGAAGTAAGGTATTTGGGCTTCCGCTTGGGTCATGGGCAGGTGCGTCCCCAAATTGATAAGACAGCCGCTATTGCGACCTGCCCACGTCCCAAGACCAAAAAGGAGGTCAGGCAGTTCTTGGGGCTGGCGGGATATTATAGACGGTTTATTCCTAATTATTCGGACCTCACCAGCCCTTTGACCGACCTTACTAAAAAGGAGGTGCCAGATACGGTCCAGTGGACGGAGCCGTGTCAGCAGGCCTTTACTCGGGTTAAGGCTGCTCTGTGTGGCGGGCCGTTGTTAAACTCTCCTGATTTTTCTCTCCCTTTTTCTCTCGACAGACGCGTTGGACAGGGGGCTGGGGGCAGTCCTGTCCCAGGAGATAGAGGGGGAGGAACGGCCGGTGCTGTACATTAGCCGGAAGCTCTCGAAGAGAGGGGCTAAGTACAGCACCATCGAGAAAGAGTGCCTTGCCATCAGATGGGCCGTCCTCACCCTCCGCTATTATCTCCTGGGACGGCAGTTCACCCTCTGTTCGGACCACGCTCCGCTGGAGTGGCTCCACCGCATGAAGGATACCAACGCGCGGATCACTCGTTGGTATCTAGCTCTTCAGCCTTTTAAGTTCAAGGTGATCCACAGGCCGGGTGTTCAGATGGTGACGGCCGACTTCCTCTCCAGAAATGGGGGGGGGGGGGGGGGGGGGCTGCAGGCCGGATGGCTCCCCGGCCTGAGTCGGGCGGTGGGGGTATGTTGCAGGGGGGGCGTGGTTTAGCGAAGTCTGCAGTGGGAGAGAGAATCAGGAGACGAGCGGTAAGTGAGTGGTTTGGGCAAAAATTATCATCACCTGTTTCTTGTTCTAGTAATTGGCGTGGAGAGAGTATAAAACGCCAGGAGAGTCGGAAGCAAGCGAGAGAGAGACGGACTGCTGACGCGAACCGGAAACCGAAACCGGAAAGAGTAAACCGAAAGTGTTGTGCCAACGTGTCAGAATAGAAGTCACCATTTGATGTTTGTGAACTTTAATTTTATATTTGTTAAATAAATACGTCAGCAGTCCAGCCGACCCCTTTGTCCTCTTCCTTTCCTCCAACGAACTTGCATAGGCATAGTTTAGATACAAACAGGCATAGTTTCAAGAAACTTGTTTAAGCAATCGAGAAAAACTGTAATAAAGTTTTAGTTTTAACAGTATTAGTTTTCATGATTAAGGATTGTAGATGAAGTACAAGAGAATGAAATGAGAACATGAGTATATAAATTACAAATTAAGCATTGCTTGAGTTAAAGTTTGTGTTCAGCTGCTTTTAAAACTCCAGGGAGGACTACATTTAGATTCTAGTGTGAATTCAGTGTCTGAAATGAAGATACTGATTCTAGTGTGAATTCAGAGACCACACCCCTAAATGCATTGAAACAACTGCCATGTGATTGGTTGATTAGATAATTGCATTAATGAGAAATTGAACAGGTGTTCTTAATAATCCTTTAGGTGAGTGTATATATAAGTTGTGTGTGTGTGTGTGTGTGTGTGTGTGTGTGTGTGTGTGTGTGTGTGTGTGTGTGTGTAAAAGACCTCTAACACTAGCTTGCCCTATTCTTTTTCTATTCTATCTGTTTCCTTTTTATTTATTATATTATTTAAAATCCCATGCTACGTGTACTGTGTTAACCTAACTGAGACTTGTTATAGCACTTGTATATCATTGCTCTTTTGTTGTTTCCACTTTCCTCATTTTTAAGTCGCTTTGGATAAAAGCGTCTGCTAAATGAATAAATGTAAATGTAATATCATGCTCTGTTTGTAAAGTAATGTTTTCTCCCTGGTGAATGAGATATGAGATATGTCATAAGTCTTTTTATACATTTTATGGTTTAGATCACTACTATTTCACAGTTTCAATTTGTATTAAACCGCCAGAGAGTCAAATTGATCTCTGAATTTGTTCTCTAATCTACATTTGTTTGAAAAGAGTGTTTTCCCAGAACAGACCATGTGTCCAATGATAAATGTCAAGGCAAAGAAGTCTTATTTCTGTAAAGCTGTTATCTTAGGGGCTCGAGAGAGGGTTAATAGAGGATCTTATAGAGCTAATGTATCTGATGTCTAGAACCGTTAATCATTAGCTCAGCCAGTTAATTATTATTAGACAAGATACATGCACTGAAAATCAATTAAACATTATAAAATACATATAATTGTTTGGTTTTACATTGTTTTACTTGATCATGTAAAACCAATAAAACGTGCTCGGTTACTAACGTAACCTCGGTTCTCTCTAGAAGAGGGAACGAGTACTGCGTCTTAGCTAAGACGCTACGGGAAAAGTCTCTTTTCACGAAATACTGAAGCAAAAAATTATCCTTAATTTTGAATTATTGTAAAGCACATATGCAGCAGCACACAGCCATAGGCGAGACGGCTCGCTCGCTCATTGGCTGCTCTGCGGCAACTGTACAGCCTATCGAGCGCAGGCTGATGCAACATCAGACCAATAAGGGCACTTCGCGCCCTTCATGCCACTTGCCGCCGAAACGGGTGTGGCCCAACCCTATAAAAGGAGCTCGAAAAGGCTGACTTACCTGATTTATTTAATCGCCGAAGCGAACCAGAGTGAATCGTACGCACGGCAGAGAACGCAGTACTCGTTCCCTCTTCTAGAGAGAAACGAGGTTACGTTAGTAACCGAGTTAGTAACCGAGATTTACAGTGGACAGTCACCCGAGGGACTCACAGAGAGTCCAGGACAGGAAGGGGGGGGGGGGGGGACCCTCCGTCCCATATCTAGCTGCATCCATAGATGCGGCAATATGACATCACACAGTCGAGGCAAGGCCTGACCAATGTGGCAATGCAGGTCTTACGCAATACTGCCCATATAACAGTCGGCAGTGCATAACGCTCGCGATCTCAGAGTTCCAATCAGGGCCCTAATTTGACTATACCGACAGCAGCCTTGCTTGCAAAGCGGGAACCTCCAGGTTCCAGAACCTGATAAATGTAGACGGCGAGGCCCAACCTGCCGCCATACATATATCCTGCAAGGAGATCCCCGTAGACCACGCCCACGACGAGGCGACGCCCCTTGTGGAGTGTGTTCAGCCTCCTAGCTCCTCTAAGGAAGCGGATGACCAAATCGTTCCTTCCTATTGACTGACTGAGCGCTGTCTCAGAAAACGCTGCGATGGCCACCACATAAACTTTGAGCGTGGATGGGGCTCTGCCCTTATCCAACAGCTCCTGTAGGAAGGAGAGAACCTCCGTCACCTCAAAAACTAAGGGGTGAACATCCCTGAGCTGTGCACCAGCTGGAGAACACCGACCACTTTGAGTGTCGACGGAGCTCTAGCCTGAGTGATGGTATTTAGCACTCCCACTGAGAGATCAGTGGGTAACCGTTGAGCGCCCACACATGGAGGAACCACAACTCCGGTTGAGGGTGCCAAATCGAGCCCCTGGCCTGCGAGAGGAGGTCCCTCCTCAATGGCACTGGCCACGGGGCAGTGTCTGCTAACTGCATCAAATCTGGGTACCATGGTTGGTTCTTCCAAAATGGTGCTACAAGTAGTATTGAACATCTCATTTCTCTCACCCGTTCTATCACCTGCGGAAGGAAGGAGACGGGGGGGAAAGCATAAAGCGGGCAGCACGGCCATCTCCGTGACAGCGCGCTTTCGTTCTTGGAAAAGAACGCAGGGCAGTGAGCATTTTCGTGGGACGCGAAGAGGTCCACCTCCGCCCTGCCAAATCTCTCCCACAACAGCCGAACTGTTTGCGGGTGTAGAGACCATTCGCTCGTGGGAATGTTGTTTCTGGACAGCCTGTCTGGACCCAGATTCTGTAGCCCAGGCACATGAACTGCCCTCAGCGAGCGCAAGTTGCGCTGAGCCCAAACCAGGAGGCGTTCCGCCAACCTGTACAGGTTTCAGGACCCGAGACCGCCCTGGCGATTTATGTAGGACACCACAGACATGTTGTCCGAACGGACTAAGATGTGGTGGCCCTTTATTCGGGGACAAAAGTGCATCAGTGCGTTCTCCACTGCCAGCATTTCCAGACAGTTGATATGTTGGAGCTTTTCCCGTTCTGACCACAGGCCAAAGGGCGGTCTGCCCTCGAGCAGCGAAGTGGAGGCGTCCGTCGACACCATCTTCACTTTCGAGGAAGTCCCCAGGCTTACACCTGATTGGTACCAGTTGTTCGCTGTCCAGGGTTTCAGGGCTGTAACGCAGCTCTGATTGACCCTGAGACGCAGCCAACCAGGTACCCGCGCTCTCAGCAAGAACAGCAGGGGACGCATGTGGAGCAGGCCCAACCGAAGAACTGGAGATGCTGAGGCCATGAGACCCAGCATCTTCTGAAATTCTCTGAGTGAAACGGTTGCGCTGCAGCGGAGAGAACTCGCTGCGCACTGAATGCCCAACGCGCGCTGTGGTGACAGCCGCGCCGTCATGGAATGTGAGTCCAGAGCTATACCCAAAAACAGTATCGTCTGACTGGGGTTCAGCGAACTCTTCGTCCAGTTGACACTGTGACCGAGTTTCTCGAGGTGATCGAGTAAAATGGCCCCGTGTTCCACGAGCTCCGCTCGTGATTGAGCCAGAATCAGCCAGTCATCCAAATAGTTCAGCACTCGCATGCCTCTGAGTCTGAGAGGAGCGAGCGCTGCGTCCATGCACCTCGGCAGGACTGTAAACTGGTATGTCTGGCCCTCGAAGGCGAATCTCAAATATCGCCTGGGACGTGACGCTATCTGTATTTGAAAATACGCGTCCTTCAGATCTATTGACATGAACCAGTCTCCTCTGCGAATATGCGCGAGGAGTTTCCTGGTCGTAAGCATTCTGAAACTGTGTTTCATTTGAGGCATTTGAGGCGGGGAGCGCGCTGATCACAGCGGGCAGATCGCTCCTCCTCGACCCCGTCCCGGTGCTTAACCGATTGGGGGAGGGCTGAGCGGGTCTCGTGGGACTCGTGATGTCTGCGAGTAACTGTGGGCTGCAAGCAAGCACATTTACTGCTTTCGACTCGCTGTCTGCCTGGGCAGAGCGTACGTGCACGGGTTTCGTTTTTACAGAAACCACGCGCCGTGTGTGACATAGTGTTTGTGGGCACTGAGGAGTGGGCACGTTTACTAGGTAGCGCACGTGATCGACCTGAGTCGATCTTATGGGCGCGAGCCCTGTGTGCAGGGCTGTGCTTACATGTGGAGATGGGCACTGAGGAGTGGGCATCGTCACTACATTTATAGCACCATCGGCCGTGGCCGGAACACCAGAAATAACACTCTTTTCGGGAAATATCTGGGTAGCCGTGATAACGGCTTTTGTGTGCAGGCAAGCGGGCACTTGGCAAGAAGCGCTTTGGCAAGAAGTGCTTAAACGCTTGTGACGCTTTCTGATCCTCGACGAATCTCTCGACAAACTCGTTGACAGACGATCCGAAGAGGCCAGCAGGAGTCAGCGGGGCGTCGAGGAACGCAGCGCGCTTAGACTCTGCCATGTCCGAAAGCTTTAGCCACAAATGTCTCTCAGCCACCGTAGCGGAAGCCATAACCCGTCCCATGGCCTGTGCAGCGGACTTAGTAGCGCGGAGGGAGAGATCCGAAGCACTCCTCAGATCCGCGAGACAGATCGCTTCAGGTCCCATCTCATCCAGCTTGCGGAAGAGATCGCCCTGGATAATCTGCAGCGTGGCCATGGTGTGTAGCGCAGACGCAGCCTGCCCAGCAGCAGAGAAGATCCGTGCGAGCAGAGATGACGTCATGCGGCAGGCTTTCAATGGCAATGCCGCTTTCGTCCGTCCGTCCAGCAGAGGGCGGGCAAAGGTGCGTTGCTATAGCCTGTTCCACCGGCGGAAGTGACTGGTAGCCTCTGTTTTTAGCATCGTCCAGTGTGGAGAATGCTGGCGAAACAGACAAACGAGTTCTCTCCGAGAACGGAGCGTTCCAAGCTTTCGCCACTTCTTCATGAAGCTCAGGAAGAAACGGGGCGTGCTTCGAGCTGGGAGAAATATGCTCATCCGGGAGAAAGCTACAATCCAGCCAGGAACGAGAGGGGGGCGCTGGTGCAGACCACTCGAGGCCGAGGCTCGCCGAGGCAGCGTGAGCACTCGCATCAGCTCTTTCTCGATATCAGCCCGTCTGCTGGGCCTCTGAGCAGACACAAGGATATAAAAGGATATAGGCGCCGGAGAGCGCAGCAGGAAAGGCAGTGGAAGACGGCGAAGGCCAGCAGCTTCAGAAGTGGCTCGTCCCGCTGAGATGCTTATCAGACGGCGCTTGCTTCCTTCGTGATCCAATGATGCGTGAGCTTCGCTGAAGAGATGAAAAATCAGGTGAGTCAGCCTTTTCGAGCTCCTTTAATAGGGTTGGGCCACACCCGTTTCGGCGGGAAGTGGCATGAAGGGTGCGAAGCGCCCGTATTGGTCTGATGTTGCATAAGCCTGCGCTCGATAGGCTGTGCAGTTGCCGCAGAGCAGCCAATGAGCGAGCGAGCCGTCTCGCCTATGGCTGTGTGCTGCTGCAAATGCGCTTTACAATAATTCAAAATTAAGGATAATTTTTTGCTTCAGTATTTCGTGAAAAGAGACTTTTCCCGTAGCATCTTAGCTAAGACGCAGTACGAGAGAACTCTCGTAAGAGAACCATTGACATCTCTTATAAACTAACCACACGCTCAACTCTTCAGAACAAAACTCTGTGTAAAGCCCCAAATATCTCATCTTTAACAGGTCTTTCCTTTGACACTTTATTTAAACATCTCTTTCAGTTTAAGTTTAAGTGATGACATGTATTTGTTAACATTACATGTCATCAACGTGTACTTCTCACATTTCACTGCTGGTTATGTATGCTATATATAATTTGGTATGTGACAAATAAAACTCTTGAAATCTTGAAATCTTGAAACATGGACAATAGAGGATTCAGTGGTGTGTATTTTTTTTACTGTACCTGTTGTAGTAGTTGCTGGTGTTTTTGTGATGTGTACTGAAGTCACTGCTGTTTCTGAATCAGCTCGAGCTGGAAAGAAGAATGTTTGTTCATGTAAATGACCTAATCATTGAAGTGGGTTGACAGCTTCACTTCCAGCCACAGAGCAATAATCAAGAAAGGTCACTTAAGAACTATTTATTTGTTTGTTTTGGTTGCCTGGTGATTTTCGCATAGTGCTTAAAGTGGACATTGTGTTCCTGTTTGTATTTTCAAGAGCGTATGAAGCGTCCTTCTGATTAATGTTACCAGAAAAGAAAGATGAACTTTTGGGTGCACGCTCTACAAATATACACTTAAAAGCTTCCTCCTTGTCTTTTAGCTCCTGTCTGATGAAGTGCATGAGGTGCCATTTTAATTTCATGCTGTGTGGTAAACTTTGAAGTGTTTATTTTAGCAATCTTCTCTGAAGGTATTAATTAAGGTTTAGCTGGTCGTTAGCATATATGCAAGTTTGTAATATCAGTGATGTCCAGTTCACTTACTAATGTTGTTATTCAGACAGAGTGTGATTTAATGTTACTGTCTTAAGCAGAACACTGTATTATTTCCACGTCAATGTTACAGTTTTCTTGGTATGCACTCCAGATAGATTATTTTACAGTAAATCAGGTCTTTATTTGGTCATTTTATATGTTTTATGCTTTTTCACTAATTTGATGTCATCAATGGTACCAAAATTAATTAACGCTGACATTTCATTTAATTATCTACTACAGTAGAGTAAGGCAATGTTATTACATTAGATATTAAACTATTTAAAATATTAAACATTTAATTTATTGTCACACAATTTATGATGTAGGCCTTTCAGATTGCAACTGTGTATCTATTTGTTTATAGATTTTTTTTAAGATATTTTATGTTCATTTCCAGTCCATTCTAGGGCTGTGAATATCACAATTTGAGCGTCGCGATTTCTAAATCGCTTTATAGCACGATTTTCCGCGGCCCTGACAGAACAGGTTCACACACTGTCTGTGATGCGCCTTTTTTTCTGAGCCCATGTTGACGGATCAGAGCGTTCACACTGCACGCTGTAAATGGCTAGAAATAAAAACGTGCGAAAATAATTAATATCTAACACATGAGCATAGAGAGAATTGTGAGTGCACAGGACGCAGTTTAAGTGAGAGGAGACATGTTTTAAGTGCGCGCACTCTTTCCGGGCAAGCACGTCTGGTTTTATGACAGAGCAAAGGAAATCTGCGTGCGAACAGAGAGATTTGCACTCGTGCATTATTTTAATGTTCTTTCACGTTACAATAACGCGCTCTCGCTGCTGCTTCTGCACCGCATATAGGCTACATACTGTATACACACTGCAAACGGAGCTACATGTGAACCTGTATAATGTATAACATATCTATTTCAACACCTGAGCCACCGATACAATTAATGAGCTCTATGAACAATGTATGGTAAAAAAAGAAAAAAAAAAGTCCCTGGACACAGGATTTATTTATTTATATTTTTTTTGCCACAAGTCTATAAATTTTGTTACACCTTTACTATAGTGGTAATTTTGACTTATGTCTGTTCTAGAGAAATTAAAACTTTTTGATAAAGCTTTAATTGGTTTTCTTTTGGAAATATGTTTCAAATTCATCCTGAATGCATTTATGACTGTAGCCTAAAGCATATCCGTGTGTGACAAAATCGTGATTAAAATCGAAATCGCAAAATTGATCAAAGAAATCTCGATAGCACAGCCCTAGTTCATTCAATAAACACAGTTAACAATCTAGCTTCTGAGTATTAGTTATTAACCCACAATAGTGGGGTCAGTTCATTTTTAAATTTTTTTTTTGCAGTGGGCCGCGCAAACATATGTGTTTGGTTGTGTGGGCCGCGAGTTGAAAAAGGTTGGGAACCACTGGTTTAGAGAAAGAGAGGAGAGGCACACAATCCACATTGCTTGAGGTCCTGTGTGAAATTTGTGTGATTTTAAAGAAAATCTATGGAGTATTGTGAAGAGGAGGATGCAATATGTCAGACCCAACAATGCAGAAGAGCTTAAGGCCACTATCAGAGCAACATGGGCTCTCATAACACCTGAGCAGTGCCGCACATCCTGATTTTGCTGAGTTAGATGTGTTCCAGGGTCAACATATTTTGTTGACCCTGGAACAACATTTTACTCCAAAAATGTATTCTTAACCATATCCCTACACCTAAACCTAACCTTAACCATGAGTCATCCCTAAAATCAGAGGAAATGATAGATTAATGACACTGATGTACAAGCACCAAACAGTGATTTTAAGCATAAACTTCACAAAATCTATAAACATGACTGATCAACTCCATGCCACGCTGCTTTGCTGTAGTAATTCAGACAAAAGGAGCCCCAACTAAGTATTGAGAGCTGTACATGCTCATACATTTCATGTTCATACTTTTCAGTTGACCAAGATTTCAAAAAATCCTTTCTTTGCATTGGTCTTAAGTTATATTCTAATTTTCTGAGATACTTAATTTGAGATTTTCGTTAGATGTCAGTTATAATCGTCAAAATTAAAAGAAAAATATTCTAATTATATGACCAGCACCTATATATATATATATATATATATATATATATATACCCTGAATGTTTCCACTATCCATGATTCACGTCTATAAAACTAATTAGGTGTTTTTAATACATTTTCAAAACTTTGCCACTGCCTCTTTTTTTTTTCTTCAAAATTTTACACACAAATCCAATAATGAAACACACAAAATGCCTGACATCTCTTGTAAAATGAAGCACTGTAATCAAAATACCACAAACACATCTCAAAAGCAAACATTTGTCTTATGTTGCACACACCTTTGCCATAATATTTTATTTTTGATACATTTAACTTCCAAAGTCCTTTTTTAAATCTTCTCTTTTTTTATGGTATAAAAAAAGCTGGGTATGTTTTGAAGCATAGTACCTGGTCTAAGCTCAAGTTTTTTTATTTAAAAAAAAAATAAATAAATAAAATAAAATAAAAATTATTTTAGCCATGGTTTAACCATGGTTTTGTTACTTCTATTAATCATTTACAAAGATTTATTAAGATAATGTGTGTGTGTGTGTGTGTGTGTGTGTGTGTGTGTGTGTGTGTGTGTGTGTGTGTGTGTGTGTGTGTGTGTGTGTGTGTGAGACGATCACTAGATGAAGTGCCCATGAACTTCAGTAGAGGTAAAAGCATAAAAGCAGCGCAATCACTCTCACTCACTGCAAAGTCTTGTTTAGCCTGTCTGACATTCCCGAGAGGTTTTCCCTTGAGTTTGATATTCCCGTGTTTGACCTTTTGGACTGTGTATTCAACTCTGATTTCTCTGCTGCCTGCCCCGATCTCTGCTTGTTTCTGGTTATGATTCTGGTTATCCCTGACACACCTGACGCCATTCCTGGTCTTTGCCTGTCTAACCGCTCTGTTTAGTAAATGCTGCAGTTGGATCCGAACGTCTCTGACTCTCTCTTCGTAACAGAAGACTTCGCCGCACCAGGATCCAGTAGCCCGGTGTCCCCTCGTCACCGAGGTATCAGTTCCAGTTTCCATATCAGCCCAACCATGGATCCGTTCGACCAGCTATTAAATCTACAACAAGGAAATCAATCTATTGAGGACTATGTTCAGAAGTTCTGTGAGTTAGTGTATCAAGTTCCTTTAAATGAAGCTTTGTTTAAGGACTTGTTTCGGTTTGGACTCAATTAACCTATTAAATAATGGTTACCTGAAGGTATTTAATGGCCGCCTAAGGTATCTCATAGAATATGCTCTTTTGTTGTGTGTCTCTTCGTTCACTGTGGGTGAGGCAGAGGACAGTGTTGAAAGCCCAGCGCCGTTGCACAAGATGGCCACCGTCGACTGTCCAGAGTCAGGTCTGGTCCCCGTCGACTGTCCAGAGTCAGGCAAAGTCACCACTAACACATAACAATCAAGTAAAACAACAGGTAAGCTTAATGAGTCAAGTCAAGTCACAGTTGATCTTCACGAGCCAAGTCAAGTCACAGTTGATCTTCACGAGCCAAGTCAAGTCACAGTTGATCTTCACGAGTCAAGTCAAGTCACAGTTGATCTTCACGAGCCAAGTCAAGTCACAGTTGATGTTCACGAACCCAATCAAATCACCACGGAACTCCCAGAGCCTCGTCACGCAGCCACGGAGGCCGCTATTAACCTGTTTATGTTCTCTTCTTCAGTTCCACCTGACCAGACTTGCTCTCCTGTGCCATCGACTCCACTCTGGTGGTCCTCTGCTCCACCCTGGTGGTCTGCTGTCCCATCTTCTCGGCTGTGGTGGTCCTATTCTCCACCATGGTGGGCTCCAGCTCCACCAGCTCTGCTCTGGTGGGCTCCCACACCACTTGCTCTGCCTTGGTGGACCCCTATTCCCAAATTAAGCCCACAGTGGGCCCCTGTTCCCGAGTTAAACCCACGGCAGGCCCCTGTTCCTGAGTTAACCCTTGTTCCTGAGTTAAGTTCATGGTGGGCCCCAGTTCCTGAGTTAAGCCCTGTTCCTGAGTTAAGCCCACGGTGGGTCCCTGTTTCCCATGTTAGGCCCAGGAAGGGCTCCTGTTTCCCATGTCAGGTCCAGGAAAGGCTCCTCATCTCCACGTTTGGCCCAAGAAGGGCTCCAGTTCCGCCTGCTCTGCCCCGGTCCCCGGCCACTGCACTTCCACATGGACCTGGCCCTCCGTCCCTCCCCCTGTTCCGCCTCCGCTCCACCACCCTCCTAGATTGTTTTGATTGTCTGGTAGCCGCTCCTATGTCACGATCATTAGATGGAGTGCCCATGAACTTCAGTAGAGGGCACTCCACTCAGGACCATTCCACCCATCAACCACCAGATGTCACCATATCATCACACCATATCGGTTTGCTGGGCCGGTGTGTGTTGTGATTGGTTTGCTGGACCGGTGTGTGCTTTGATTGGTTTGCTGGGCCGGTGTGTGTTGTGATTGGTTAGCTGGGCCGGTGTGTGTTGTGCTTGGTTAGCTGGGCCAGTGTGTGCTGTGATTTGTTAGCTGGGCCAGTGTGTGACGCGATAGGTTAGCCGGGCCAGTGTGTTTTGTGATTGGTTAGCTGGGCCAGTGTGTGCTGAGATTGGCTCAATTCGGCGCCTGGTCAGGAAAAAACATGTCCCATATAATAACCACCTGCGAGCTTCAGTGTAAATATTGCGTCAATATCAAATCAATTTAAGCACGATATAAACCCTGATGATCACTCTAAGTTTGTCTGCCTTGGGAAAGCAAGTGTGTCTTCGATGTAGTGATATAACACTCGCTGCCTTCTCTAGTGCAGTTCAACCAGGTCTCGTCCCATTCATCGATATTTGTAATATCACAAATCCTGAGAAAATATGTGTTGTAGACCAAACAAGTCATTTGTTGTAGTTTTTGAAAAGTGCTTTCTGTTAAATAAAATATCTAAAAGAAGTGGACTTTAAGCTTTGTAACTCTTTTTCTGCTCAAACATCAACATTACAGACTGACTAAAGTTGAAAAAGTGAAAAAGCATAATTGGACACCTTTAATATTCTCACTTCCACCATGACACATTTGGATGACGAAGGACATGTAGCATCCTTACTTTAGCCAAGGAAAACAAGTCTCCACTTGGCGTCAAAGACCCGGTAATTGCTGCTACACTTACAGGACGATCAAATCCTAGTTTAATATTGACCAAACATTTAATTCAAATAGCCACTAATCTATACATTTTGGCCAACTTTTTGCGATAGAAATGACACAGTCTCTATAATTTATTCAACAAAAGCATGGACATCACAACCCTTACCAAAATTGACATGGTTTTATCATAGTAAAACTTCTTAACTTTCTTTTATGTGATTTCTGAATTCTTGAGACTATGAAATCAATAACTGTATTAATAAATCATAGCCATAGGAGGTAACTGTCTTTTTGTTGTTTGTCTTTTTATATTTTATTAAGTATTTAAATATACTTTTATATTTTATTAAAGTTCTATTTTGGCCCCATAGTAGTTTTTTTTTCTTCCATAATATTTGTGGGAGGGGCACAAAATTACAATTCTACTTAGGATACCCATTTGGCCAGCAGGGGCCATAGGGTCTTATATATAAAACTCTCTGTAAATTTCATCCTAGAAGTGCTCATATGCAAAAAATGCCAGAACCTGCGCAAAAACCCTTTATAAATCCCAGTCAGGGGAAGATTGTGTGTATGTGCATCTCCACCCCAACTCCTCCCCAAAATCACCATATATGGAGCTTACAATGCCTAGTTTTACTATGCATATCATTTCTATGCATGGTCCCATTCACGTGGCACCATGTTTAACACCATTTTTGGAATACACATTACATTGGTAAAAAAATCAACCAGTATCCTTGTTATGTTTTAGAATAAATATATCAAAATATCCATAAAAAACATGATGGTATAAAACAATTCTCAGGTAAATATTTTAGAATAGATTTGATATCATTCTTTTAAACTAGACAAATAGTATTGCAATTGTTTTAAACAATTCAAATCAAATGAAATGTATGCAGTTTTACATCTTTTAGCTATTTTTTGTGCATACAGATAGGCCTGTATTGGTTGCAGGGTAAATACAACTGTCTAACCCGACGCATCACTGATACAGTATAGTAAAAAGGAATTGTGCAAATCTTTCTGTTTTCTTCAAGTTGTGACCTTCAGATACTGTGGTATTTTTCATAATGTTGTGGCGATGACTTCATATGACATCAACACCTCTGTGCAGCTGCGGTTGTACAGTAAGATATCATCATTGGTCCTATTCAAACTGAACAATGGACTGTTACACCGCTGAATCCAATGCGTACACAACATTTATAAACAAGAGCACTGGTCACTATGTCCAGTATCAGCAGTATGTTCTGCCGCATGCCACAACTCTGAGATTACATTATAAATGTGGACAATAATAAACTGATCATATTCAGATGAACTCTTTCTCAGATTAATTCACTAACTGGCTTGAATAGAAAACACAGATGTCTTTACCTGTGAGAAGTGAAGAGAGAAAGATCAGTCCCAGCAGACACAAGTGACACTTATCAGCCATCTTCTCTTTCTGTCAGTCTTCCTCTTCATTATGTTCTCTCAACTCTTTCTTTAAATACTCTCAGCTCTTCCTGTGTTTGTTCACTTCCTCTGATATACAGACCGAGTGTATAAATGCTGCTTTATAGTGAGATGATGCAAGTGCGTGATGGAGAAGTGCTGCTTGACTTTTCTCTTGGTAATATTGATTAAATATTTTATTTATCCTATAGAATACATTTGCATAAGTTTTTTTTTGATATTATGAAAGCCAGATGTGTTTTGAAGGCCTCATGGTCACATGACTGTAACTGAATGGCGAATGAGTAAAGATTATTAAACCGTTGACAGCTCGTGTGTAATGTATGTGCCTCTGGAAACCTCTGGGCTTTAAATAAAAGATTACTTTTAAAAATAGACCAACAGGTAAAATCCCACAATTAAAGGAGAATCAAAGGAGTTAATGAATAATTGTAAATGGTGAGGAGAATAACACACATAAAAAAATGGCCATATGCTTATTGGACGATGAGCAGTGTTGGGAAGGTTACTTTGGAAATGTAATAGGTTACAGATTACAAGTTACCCTGTTTAAAATGTAATAGTAGTGTAACTTTTTCAATTACTTTATTAAAGTAATGTAACTAATTACTTTTGAGTACTTTTTGATTACTTTTGTAAATTTGTGAAAATTAAAGAATAATAAATAAAAGCATATACATCAACTTAAATACAGTTATCTTATAAGCATGTGACGTATTCTGTGTAATAAAATCCTAAACATTGGTGTTTTTTTTAAACTGCTGTCTCTGTATATGATTATAGTTTTCTCAAAATAAGTAAAATGCACATGAAGTGACACAGAGCAGTTCTATAAATTATGTTTATGTGCTCGTGTACTCCTATATTGAGGCAGCAGAGGTTGAAAACACTGCGAGCTTCAGTAGGCCTATGTGTAGTAAATGAAACCATGTCTTTGCCATTAATTTACAGGAGGGACAGACTGGGAAAAAAATTCAGACTGGAAAATTCAAACTCATACAAACAAATTCATGGACAATACATATTTTTTATCTATTTTAAATCTTTAATTTGGGGACATGCAAAATAATAAAAGTTCTCTCCTGAACTGCACCTTCACTTTTGCCCTGTTATGCATCTCTCTCATGGCTTTAATACTCAAGATTGAACAAAACTATACTTTACAATACAATACTCTCTACAATACTACAATATCTTTATAGAAAAATCCTATATATAATCCATATTTTTCCCTTACAAAAATTAACCATGCTTTTATTAGCCTATATAAAAGTAAAATAACCTTGAGTAATTTTTTTTTTTTTTTTTTTTTTTTTTTTTTGCAAATGGATTTGTATTTATTTTTAAATAAATACATTAGTAAAATAATTTTACATTTTTGGTTATCACAGTTAAACAATAGTAACCATTTTCTCTGGATTTATAGTTAAATATTAAAACGTTAATTTTCGTAAGGGTTGTGTTGTTGTCTGTCGTAGCTCCCCCTAAACCTATAAAAAAAATCTGAATTTTTTTCAGCTAAATTACTACTGTATCATTACAACAGATAATAATGATGTCCTTTATATAGTATTTTGAGTAATGACTGATGAGCAACGTGCTGCTGATGGATTAAATAAATAAAAAAACAAAGACAAAAAAGCATCTTTACAGATGAAACTGACCTGAAACCCTGAACAGGAGTTCTGCTTCTCTGCTTCAGCTGTCCACTCTATTCTTTCTTTCCTATTCTTTCTCTTCTCTTCTCTTTCTCTTTCTCTTTCTCTTTCTCTTTCTCTTTCTCTTTCTCTTTCTCTTTCTCTCTCTCTCTCGCATTGATTACTCTGAGTCTGACCCAAACCGTTTGGCGGAGGCGCGGAGAGCGCGCGAGTCATGACTATCAATTCATGATTTATTAGAGATTTAATTATCAAATGGCGGATTCACAAATGATCGCTTTAGTACATTCGGCAGGCAATTATACAATAATGATATTAAATAGTGGGGCAAAATCGGCTGCCAGGCCACCGGGAATTGTCCCGGTTCTCCCGGTGTCCAGTCCGCGCCTGATTTCCACAGACACGCAGAATGTGGAAGTCATATATTGCATTTTTGGGGCTTAATATTCACAGACACTAGTCCATGTCATGTTTTGATTCAAGTGTACTGACTTACTTTTGATTTAGTCATCCAAAATGTGGCATATTCCGTCCGCGTTAGGCATTTCGTTTTTATGACTGGATTCTACGAACCAGACTGTGTTTCCGCATCCCGGAAATTATTAGGGCGTATGTCTCAGAATAGCCTAGTCAGTGCAATTTGGGAAAGAAATCAGTTAAATCTGTATGTGGATGCGTGTAAATATTCAAATGTAATCCCCTTTGTAATCGTTAAAAATTTCATAAGTAACTGTAATTTAATTACTCATTTTTTCTTAGTAACTGTAACTAATTACAGTTACAATAATTTTGTAATTAAATTACGTAACGCCGTTACATGTAACTAGTTACTCCCCAACACTGACGATGAGTGATAACAAAACTATATAAAAATAGTATCCTGAAAAGAAACCATTTCAGATAAATGTCTGGCATCTCAGCTTTGTTGTCATTGTTCAATAAAGTCTCATTTTGACTTCTGGGTCTCTGTGTCTCTTGACTGATTCTTTTGAAAGCAAGCCGAGTCTCTCCACAACAAGATCCACTCAAATTCAAGTAGTTTTCACAACTAATATGTATTTTCGTTAATGATAAAAATGTAATGTACAGTACACTTGTACTGTAATAAGAACAGATCCTCAAGACAAATTTGTGGTTGATGTTCAATAGTAACAGCTCAGGCAGGTCATTCTGTAAACACCTCAACAGATTAAACTTTCTCTCGAGAGCTGAGCACGGACTGATGCTGCTGTTGTGTTGAACTCTGTTCTTCCTATGTTTACTATCTATCTAACCCTTACTATAACCATAACCACTAACCTGGGTAACCCAAGACTTTGACATGACAGTGGTTGTGACATGTTCCTCAATGAGGACGGCAAACATGACCCTAGTCTCAGCCTCAGACATCACGCTTCAGATGTGTCTTAGATAGAATCTTTAAAATATGTCATAGAGTTTTACACACCGGTCTGTTATTGTAGTGACATTTCCACACCATGGGCGTAGGTTTAGGGGGGGAAGCTAGGTACTAGTCCCTATCAATATTTTGAGATGACAAATTTGTCCCCACCAATATTTACCAAGCTCCTTTGAACTGCTATTTGTATCTTTGCACTGCTACTTGGATCGATTCTATCGGCCACGACGACAGTACAAGAAACGCTGTAATTTGATTGGTGGCGGGGTATCTGACAGGCTACACGTGTGGGCCGGGACTACTTTTGTGCTTGCACTAGCAGTGAGCGGGTGGTGTGTGTTGACGAAGTCTGACGTTAAGTTACCAGGGCTGTCTCTGTGCCACATACAAAGGCCAGTAAAAACATTTTAATATTCAGTTTTTTTCCCCTTTTTGTACTTTGTAGATGCCACCCAAGTAGAAAAAAGGGGACATAAGAAGCTTTTTCATAAAGCAGAGTCAGAGTGTAACGTGCCACACAAATAAACTAGCAGTAGTGACTGACCAGGCTTTCAAATGCAGATTCAAGTAACAATGTCAATTATCCTGTACCTTAACTTAGAATCTTGCAGTCAACATAAACGTGAGTGTACTGGAGGGTAAATAGTATTTATAATAGAAAAGGGTTATTATATTTATTTATTTAGATTTGTTTCCTTGTGGCAGAGTATTTTTTGTTAGTGTAAATACTAATGTGCATAATAATTTATGTTAATAAAACGTTTGGTTGTTCAGCATTACACAGTCTCAGTTTTTTTTTTTTTTTTTTGAGAGTGCATTTTTAAGATTACGTATAAGATACAGTTATACTAGCTCTTTAGGGACAGTATACAGGATGGTATATCGGGGTCAGGATACAAAATAATGAGATGAAGTAGATTCACTTCTATTGCCAACAGTCTGAAATAAAAAAGGAAATCACCATTAAATCACTTGTATCTTACAACAAAATAATTCCGGGGGGGTGGGGGTTGGGAGTGGTGTCCCGGGGTGTCCCCACCAAAAAAGCTGAGACCAAACCTACGCCCATGTTCCACACCTCGAAACATGATGCTGAATGAAACGAACTGTGTTTGGTTGTTTGACCTGTCAGTCAAACGGCCTCATGGGTGGGCTTTGGCCAATGAAAGCTGCTATGAATTCCAACCGTCAGTTTTAAGGTCTGGCTATGTGAGACTAATGTGACTCTGGAACACAGATGCAGTCAGAAGTAGCACTGGTATATTTGTAGCAATAGCCAACAATCTATTGTATGGGTCCAAATTATAGATTTTTTTATGCCAAAAATCATTAGGATTTTAAGTAAAGATCATGTTCCATGAAGATATTTTGTAAATTCCCTGCCATAAATATATCAACACTTAATTTTTGTTTAGTAATGCGCATTGCTAATGACTTCATTTGCACAACTTTAACACTAGAACTGCCAGAGGTCACTATATACCTAAAACCACCAGCGGGTAAATTTTTTACCCACATACATTACATTACATTTTATATGGCTAAAGAACATATTATTTCACTGTGTTATGCCACTGTCTTCACAAAGAATTGTCTAAAGTCATGAAATGATTATGTGTAGTCATCAACTATATTTTTATCCTATTGTTTTATTTTCAAGACTTTTCAATAAAGGTGTCACGATCATCAGCTGGAGTGCCCATGAACTCCAATAGAGGGCACTCCACTCGGGACTCTTGCATCTTGTGTTTCCATTCTCAACTCCATTTCCTATAATCCTGTACTTAGGGCTAATCACCACCAGATGTTTCCCATTACCACTCCCCGATATATATTATGTTTGGACTCTCAATGATTGCGAAGTCTTGTATTGTTATGTCTGGGATTTCTGAGCATTTTCCTAGTGTTTGTTCCTTCCGTGTTTGTTTCATCTGTGTTTGTTCCATCCGTGTTTGAATTTGGATTGTGTATACTGCCTTTGATTGTCTGCCGCCTGCCCCGACCTCTGCCTGGTACTGTTACTGGTTTTGGATATCCCTTAACACACTTGATACTGTTGGTGGTTTACTGCCTGTATGACCACTCTATATTAAACTACTGCATATGGATCCGACCGTCTCTAACTCCTCACTACAGAAGACTTCCCCATACCAGGATCCAGCAGCCCGGTATCCTCTCATTACCGAGATATCTGTTCCCACTCCCATGTCAACGTTTCACCTATCCAGCTCAACCATGGACCCAGTAGACCAGCTATTACATCTTCGTCAAGGAGGCCTATCTATTGTTGAGTATTTTCACTGGTTTGTGAGTTGTCAGATCAAGTACGACTTTATGATGAAGTTTTGTTTAAGGACTTTGTTTTGGACTCAGTGAACCAACTAAAGTATTGTTACCTGGATTAGAATTTAATGGCAGGTTGAGGGACATAATGGAATATGCTCTTTTGTTGTGTGGCTCTTCGTTCACTGTGGGTGAGGCAGAGAACAGTGTTGAAACCCCAAATATTTTCAATATTTGCAACATTGTCAAGCACAGATGGCAGCGGAGGTTGAACCACCAGAACCACTGCACAAGATGGCCGCCAGCACAGCGTCACTGCAAAGTCAAGTAAAGTCAAGTCACCGCTGCCCATCCACAGTCAGGTCAAGTCATCACTGACCATCCAGAGTCATGTCAAGTCACCACTGACCATGCAGAGTCAGGTCAAGTCACCATTAACCCCCATGAGTCTAGTCAAGGCACAGTTGATCTTCGTGTACAAAGTCAAGTCACAGTTGATCTTCCTGAACGAAGTCATGTCACAATTTATCTTCATAAACAAAATCAAGTCACCATTGATCTTCATGAGCAAAGTCAAATCACCACAGATCTTCAAGAGCCTCATCACATCTCAGCTGAACTTCCAGAGCCTTGTCATGTCTAAGCTGAACTTCTAAAGCCTCGTCACGTCTCAGCTGATCATCCATCTCATCTCATCCTGTCTGTTGCACCCAGCAATGTTCTTTCAGCCTGTTGTGTTGCTGTCAGGGAGACTGTTACTGCTTTGAAACCTCCAGAGGTGGCGGCAACTGCTGCAGAACCTTCAGAGATGTCAGTAGTATCCATCCATGAACTTTCGTCCTGTCCTTCCTGTCATAGCTATGGAGGCCATTTATGAACTCATTGCCTGTCCTGTTATGGCCACGGAGGCCACTCAGGAACTCACTGCTTGATCTGTCACACCAACGGATGCCATCCAAGAACTCATGGTCTGTGCTGTCACGGCAATGGAGGCCGTCTATGAAGTCTTGTACCGCCCTGTCACGGCTAAGGCAGCCATCTATGAACTCTCGCCTTACCCTGTCACGGCTATTTTTCTTTCAGTAATTTTAGTCCAATATCACACAAATATCATATGCAACTGTTCCTGACACTTCTCTTGCTTGTATTTGATCCGCTTCTGTTGAATTTACTTCATAGAAATGGTTTCTACAAACAATACTGGAAGCATCTTAACCATTTTCCAAGGAGGTAAATGCTAACTCTATAGACTGAGCTCTTTATGAAAGTTTGGGATTTTAATCACATCTTTATGTGTAGATGAGAGGATTGACACTTCTGTAAAAGTGTTGCTGGTTATTTTTGAATGGGTGACTGGACATTTCCTTTTTTTATAATTATTTAACCTAAATATAAACTACCGTTAATGTCACTTACATCAGCACTGAGTCCAGTTCAAACACATTTTGATCTTCATCAAATATGGGGCAAATAACATACTGTATTCCCATCCAAAAAAAAAAAAAACTGCACAACTTCTGAAAAAAAAAAATGTAGTAAAGGAGTAACAGCCTAATAAATACAGGTGCTTCTCAATAAATTAGAATGTTGGGAAAAAGTTCATTTCAGTAATTCAACTCAAATTGTAAAACTCATTATACCATACCATCTCAGCAGTGCCCCACACTCATCCCCTCCATGCCACGCCGAATTGAGGCAGTGATTAAAGCAAAAGAAGCCCCTACCAAGTTTGAGTACATGTACAGTAAATGAACATACTTTCCAGAAAACCAACAATTCACTACAAATGTTTTTGTTTATTGGTCTTATGAAGTATTCTAATTTGTTGAGATTGTGAATTGGTGTTTTTTTTTTTTATGTGAGCCAAATCGTCACAATTAATAGAGCCAAAGACTTAAACTACTTCAGTCTGTGTGCATTGAATTTATTTAATACCAGAGTTTCACAACTTAGGTTGAATTACTGAAACGAACTTTTTCACGACATTCTAATTTATTGAGAAGCACCTGTATATTAAAAATGAGTTTTATTGTCTCTGACAGGGTGCGATTTGCCGGTGGGGATGCGTGGGATTTCCTCCTTTCTGGTCAATGTATACCTGCCTCTGCTTAATTATTTTTATCCCCGGTGGGGATAAAAGTGGTACTACACTAGTGGCGAGACGGATCACAAAACTTATCATGGATCCGTGGTTTGATTAAAGTCAATTGTATTTTAAAATGCGCTACTTTGGCTGGCTCTGATATAGCTGCTGTGCTGCCGGCGCAGCCTCTCTGTGTTCACCACTCTGCAGATTTGCTCAATGTCCCACCCACGGCGCTATCTGATTGGTTACACCTCACGAGTAATAGCCTATCAACACTTGCGAGACGGTTGAAGCCGCTCCGCTGCGCTGGGCAGTGGAGTTGCTAACTTGGCGACTTTGGCACTAAATTTAGCGATGTTTTTCTAAAAAAGCGACTAGAGACAAATCTAGTGACTTTTTGGGCAATCATTATTTAGTCTCTGAGACTCTCTGGTGCTGCCGCACGAGAGCGGGGTCTCTCTTTCCCAGAGCGAGCATCTCTCTCTGTATCTGCTGTGTTCATCGAGCGCAGAGAGGAGCAGCACTTTCAGTAAAAAAAAAAAGATATTCTGTTGCTTCTAACTCTATTTTACAAGCAAGTATAGCTGACATCAGTCACAGCACAACCACTGACTTTATCGTATGTGTATTTGATTTCATTAGTGCACATTAAGGTTTGAGAGCTGGTTATGTAGTCTTAATGGACCGCGTTTCATTCATTATAATATTCATTCCATTGTCTGACAACAGAAACATTAAAATATAGTAATAAAAATTGAGAGTTAAATTAAATGGCTAAATTAAATTGCAGTACGTGAGCATAGGGAGACAATACAATACGACGCACATACGACATAAATATGCTAATTAGTGCATGACGTCATCTAGTTTATGTTCTCATTATTTATTTTTATGAATTAAAATGTTTCAAAACACCCCCCCCCCCCCCTCTGTTTTTTTTCACAAATCGCACCCTGATCTAGACTATATGATATTGAAATTCTGAATTGCATCTTCCTCATCTTTTTCAACGCTGTACTGGTCTGTGTTTCCCAAAAGCATCGTAAGCCTAAATTGATCAATGGTCACCAATGGTCCTATTAGGACGGATTAGATCACATCCCTGATGAAAGTGAAGTGACATACAGCCAAGTATGGTGACTCATACTCAGAATTCGTGCTCTGCATTTAACGCATCCAAAGTGGACACACTCAGCAGTGAACACACACACACCGTGAACACACACCCGGTGTGATCCAGAGTCAGAGACCATCTTCAGATCCATTTCCAGTATATTTAATAGAGAACAGTCAGACAGGCAGTAATCAAACAACAGCGTCAGGAATGTCAGAGGATATCCATTAACAGTAACAATACCAAGTGGAGGTCAGGGCAGGCGGCAGACAGAGAATCAGGAAAGAGTCCGGGGTCAGATAACAGGGAATCAATCAATGTAGAAATAACACTCGGAAATGTTAGCCGGGGCAGAACAAGACTTTGCACTGAGCAGGAGTTTGGAGACAGTTTATATAGGGAGGGAAAGTGGCTGCACCTGTGCAGGTGATTAGTCCTAGGTACAGGGCTGATGGGAATTGTAGTTCAATCCTCAGGTGATAGTGATCTTTGGTGTTCAGATCGAGCCACGAGGCGCGGTTTATGACACACAGAGAAGGGGGCATCATTTATGCTGCAGCGCCCAGGGAGCAGTTGGGGGTTCAGTGCCTAGTTCAAGGGCACCTCAGTCGTAGTATTGCCGGCCCAAGACTTGAACCTACAACCTTAGGGTTAGGAGTCAAACTCTCTAACCACTAGGCCACGACTTCCATTCCAAAGAACTTACATTGTATTTCATTATATAGCAATCCATTGAAATGCTTTATACCTCTATATACCAAAGATGATATATAAATCGTCTTAGTCGCATGTATTTCATTTTATAGAAAAAAGCAATGTTAGTGAATGTCACACATAACGTTCTTCTTAATGTTCCTTTGTTCCCAACTGAAATGAAAGTCCAACACATTCGGTAGCAAAAATAACATGACATATTTATTATTGAGTAAATACAGCTTTTAGTGTGTTGATACTATTTATATTAGCCTATAGTTTATACCTCTTTGTGTATTTGAGTGTAAATGCCTTTCTATATCATAATTCATCTTTAATTGTATACTACTCACAGGATGTCTGCAGATCCTTGTTAAAACAAGACTTAAAATATTTCTACTAGAAATGTGACTGAACCAACACCAAGACAGTTATGTTCTTAGAATTTAATTTTGCTTTTTGGGGGGGTCATAAAACTGTTAGCATGTGAGACCTGGTTCGTTTTAATGTTAGTAGAAGACAAATTTAAAGTGAAGTCGCTACAGTAAAGTTGCTTGGGCTTTCTGTTTTAAATTTCTCAATAAATCTTTTGAATTGAATTGAATGCCTTTATTGTCATTGTATTTTTCTGCAACCAATCAAACTAGGAGCACTGTTTCTGACTGGGGTTAGAAAACAAAAATACAGTATAACCACGGACAATAAATAAGAATTTAACTTTTACGTCACACTCTCTTGATTTTCATGTCTTGCAGTTAAGATAGCTAATGCATTTGCGTTTATTACTCTTGTTTTATCACAGACATGTTCCATTACTCAGTTATTAATTTAGCAGGAATACAACAAGTGAATCGTTGTTGGGTGGTAATTTTATTATTATTATTATTATTATTAGGTGACTTTCTCCCCTCACAGAGTTGTACAGTGCTTCATGTGGCTCTGCAGAGACTGTGGTTCTTCTCACACATCCAGATCAAATCCAGCACTCTTTATTGAGCAAGGGAAGTCTTGTAATGTCAGCTGTGATGAATTCCTTGGTTGTTTTTGTAATTCTAAATGATCTGTTGAAGCACTTTAGATGTAATTCACATTTGTGTTCATTTGTAATAAATTTATATGTAATCTGTAAGAGCTGGTAAAGCGATACTATGATTGTTGGTGTACAATATTATTTTAAGGTTCAAATGTGTCAGCAACCAACCTGATTTGTCCTTTTAGGTTTCTGTGAAATTCAGTTGGATTATAACAATCCCTTTAGTCTCCAGATGTATGGTTCAGCTTCACTTCTCAAACCAAAGAAAGGAGCAGCAGCAGCACAGAAGATCACAAACATCCTGTCACATATGTGTGACCGAATGCTCTTTTTTTTATGTTGCCCACTTATGCAAATTAAGCTAGAGGTTCTCGCCGTCAATTTCCCACTTATGTAAATTAAGCTAGAGGTTCTCGCCGTCAATTTCCCTTTTAAGTATTGGGACACGTCATTTCCGATTGGCTATAAATAGCCTCTTTCAGTCGGTTAGGATACGCTGCTTCCTGTTGACTCGGTGGTTCCCTTTTCATTCCCACGTGCGGGCATTTCGAGTGTGGTGTTACGCTAGCCATTGCGTGCTTTTTACAATGGCGATTGTCTACGCTTGTTGCAGGCATGTGTGAACTCATTTATACGACACTGCGGAATCAAAGTGAGATCAAATAACCTGGTGGGCGGTTTAGTGCTTGACTGATTTCATCAGCGGCTTGTTTCAGAGATATCCAGGCCAGTTTACGTGACAGGATCAAAGCGAAACCAAACCATCTAAAAGTGGCTCGTTATGAGCGATTGACTGACGTCATTGTCTGGTAAGCTTTTCCCTGATTGGGTCGAGACATTAAGCACTTTCGTGGGTATTAACCATTGTGTTCCCCTTTTTAGGTGTTTGAGATCTGTTGTACTCGATTCAGAAGGCCTATTTAATGCGAGGAATCGCCGTTGTCCTACAGTCTATTTCTCCCTTGCCTGTTCACCTTGATTGATAGTTATGGTTTGTGTTTTATGATTGGAATGATGATGTTATAAATTTTTTTTGTTTCGTTTCTTTCTTTATTTTGGAAATTATTTGTTAATGGGAGCTATCGTCCCAGGCGAGTGTTTGGGTTTATTAGTACAGTAATTTATTGTCTATATTAATTCTGAAATTATTCCTTTACTGTGGAAGTGTGTGTGTTTTGAGTGTGTTTCTTTTGCTAGATGCTGGGGGCTCCAGCCAGGAATCCCCCTTCTCCTTTTCTGTGGATTGGTGATGGTCTGAACACAGGGTGTGGTGTGCAGTGAGACGCACGGATTTTGTGTGCAGTGGTGTGAGTTGCCCTAAAGTGTGTGTGTGAAGTCAGGTATTACCTGTTCTTGAGTCCTCAGCTAAAGCTCCTGAGTGCAGTATTACTGTATGTCCTTGTGAGTGTTTGTTAAAACGATCATGTCTCCTTCTCTGATCACATAAATGATCAGTTGTGGTGGCATGCTCTGTCTGGCACGTCCAGTTGATTTTAAACGAGATTTTTATTGCTAATAAAGAATTATTGTGCCTGATATTCACGTCTCTGCTCCTTCCTAATGCAACTAACTTGCGTGCCTTAAGATAAGGTGTATCAATTATTCTCTGAGCGATGTCAGAGTGGCGTAGTCGGTTTTCTTAAAAGCTGCCTGTCCTTCCATTATAAGAAAAAAACTGCAGCCTAACACATGCCACATTGTGGCGTAGTCGGCAGGATTAGCATTGGTGTGGGACAGAGATGTGAATTATATATTCATTTTGTGTTGTTGTTTTGTTTCATTTTACTTTGTTGAACAGGAATAGGACAACGGCGACCCTGTGCGGCCAGTAGTGCTCAGGTGGTGTAGCCATTATTTTTTTGGGGGATTTAGTCCCAGCCCATTCAGGTAACCCGGTGGTATGGAGGAAGAATTGCAGGAGCTGCGGGCATTGGTGGCCCAGCTGCGGACTGATAATGAGCAGTTGCGCCAGGGGACATCAGCAGTGCTCCCAGCCCCTAATGCTTCAGCTAGTAATCCATCTATTGCGGCACCGACTTCAGCAGGTAGTTCTTCACTTCCTGATATTGGCCCACTCGAGCGATTTGTGTTTATTCCGAGGGATCATAAGTGCCCAAAATTTAATGGTAGGACCGGCATTGATATTAATGAATGGTTAGAGGAGGCACGCACTTGTATGAGGGCACGTCATATGGCTACTGTTGACCAAGCCTTCTTTTTGATCGATCATTTGGAGGGCGAGGCACGTGAAGAGCTTCGTTATCGTTCGGGGGTAGAGCGGCGAGATCCAGACCAAATCATCGCAGCATTGCGCGAATTGTATGGTTGTACGCGATCATATGTAGTGTTACAGGAACTGTTTTTCTCTAGGCGACAGCAGGAAGGGGAGACCCTTGTGGAATTCTCCCTGGCCCTGATGAGCTTATGGGAGAAGGTTAAGGAACAGGCGCCACATGAAATGCCCAATACTGGGGCCTTATTACGAGATCAGTTCGTTGAAAATGTTAGCGATAATACACTTAGACGTGAGTTAAAACAGTTAGTTCGACGTAGCCCCGATAGTACGTTGCTTGAAGTGCGTAGTGAGGCAATTCGTTGGGAGCGAGAGGGGACCCCCGGGGGCGCAAGGGGACGTAGCTATTCTGTTCCAACGGCACACTGTATACAATATGGGGTGCATGGACAGTCGCAGCCTGGCGGTAATATTCCAGGGGGGTCATCTGAGTTGCGTGAATTAAAGGAGATGATGAAAATGCAACAACAACAATTAAATCAACTTACTCAAAGTTTAGCCCACATTCAGAGAACTCAACAGGGGGGTGGAGTACAGCGATTCAGTCATATCATTTGTAGGCGGTGTAATCAACCGGGACATT
Organism: Carassius carassius; assembly: GCF_963082965.1. Classification (NCBI taxonomy): domain Eukaryota; kingdom Metazoa; phylum Chordata; class Actinopteri; order Cypriniformes; family Cyprinidae; genus Carassius; species Carassius carassius. The sequence continues at coordinate 50,213,814 of NC_081755.1, forward strand.
TCGCAAGGGAGTGCGAGGGGGAGCGTAGAGCTGCCCGGTTTCAGCCTACCATGCCGGCAGGTCCACCCCGGGGAGGGGGACCAGCTCCATCCGGCCAGCCACCGGAAAACTAATACCCACCGAGCGGTTGAGCCACCGCTCGGTCGGGGAAGGGAGGGGCTCAAGTCACCTGATTAGCCCAGACTCACTTGCTCGTCTGGTGTCGTCTTGTCCGCAGCTCGTCGTCCACATGGGAGGGGTTCCTGTGTCTTGTCTAGTGGACACTGGCTCTATGGTGACGACTGTCACAGAAAGTTGTTTTACTACTTATTTTAAACCTTGGGGACCAGAACGACTCCTTTCATGCCAGTGGTTGCAATTGCGAGCAGCGAACGGTTTGTCGATTCCGTATATAGGGTACCTGGAGTTAGATATCGAACTTTGTGGTCGGTCGCTCTCGGGGTGTGGGGTTTTGGTGGTCCGGGACCCTCCTGGTGGTTTGGCCGGCCGAGTCCCTGGGGTCTTGGGGATGAATGTTTTGGGCCGTTGCTACCAGGAGCTCTTTGGCCAGCATGGCTCTGCTCTCTTCGAGCTACCGGCTGTGTCACAGGCTCCTTCATTTATTTCACAGGCACTGCAACACTGTCATCAGGCAGACATTAAGCCTGTCATAACTGTCAGGGGTCAAGTCAGGGTACGAGGTCGCCAGGTGAATCGTATTCCCGGGGGGACATTAAAGCTAGTAGCTGCTACCTGTTCAACCCAGTATTCCAATGGGACAGTCTTATTTGAACCTCCAGAGGTAGGTCTCCCAGCAGGTTTGTTAGCATCCCCTGCTTTGGTGAGAGTGGTCCGAGGAACAGTATATATACCGGTAGTAAATGTCGGTACAACGGATATCGTTCTGTATCCACGAGTTACTATTGGTGCGTTAAGATATGTGGATGTGGTGAGTTTGCCTTCTGAGATTAGCGAAGTTCAGCCAGTGGCAGTGTCAGCAAGCGTACAGGCGGCCCGAGTTACTCCGGTGCGGGATCAGATTGATTCCCTTGATCTGTCTGTACTGCCAATGGCAGACCAGGCGAAAGTTCGGGCCTTGCTGTTGAATTATGAGTCTGTGTTTTCCACCTATGAGGGGGATCTTGGGTGCACAGGTCTCATTTCTCATGACATACCCCTTGTAGATCATACTCCCATTAGGCAGCGACATCGGCGGATACCTCCGTCCGAGTATGAGGTAGTGAAAGCACACATAAACCAGCTTCTTGAGGCACAAATAATTAGGGAGAGTAGTAGTCCCTATGCATCACCTATCGTGCTCGTGAGAAAGAAGGATGGTAGTCTGCGCTTGTGCGTAGACTACCGCCGTCTGAATGCGAGCACCAGGAAGGATGCTTTTCCGTTACCTCGTATCGAGGAGACCTTGGACTCACTGACGGGTGCCCAATGGTTTTCTACCATGGACCTCGCCAGTGGGTACAACCAGGTGCCTGTTACGGAGGGGGATAGATACAAAACGGCCTTCTGTACTCCATTTGGCTTGTTTGAATGGAACAGGATGCCCTTTGGGCTGTGTAACGCTCCTAGCACCTTCCAGCGTTTGATGCAAAGACTGTTTGGTGATCAACAGGGACAGTCTCTCCTTTTGTACCTCGATGATATAGTTGTGTTTTCGGCCTCAGTAGATCAACATCTCTCTCGAATGGAGGTGGTCCTGAATCGTCTGCAGCGGGAGGGATTAAAAGCTAAATTGGGAAAATGTTCATTCTTCCAGAGGAAGGTAAAGTATTTGGGTCACGTGGTCTCGTCTGAAGGGGTCGCTACAGACCCAAGTAAGATTGAGGCAGTGACCCAGTGGCGTTGTCCCACTACTGCAGGTGAGGTGCGTTCCTTCCTGGGATTTGCCAGTTACTACCGTCGGTTTGTGGAGGGGTTTGCAAAAGTAGCTGCCCCGTTACATGGGCTAGTAGCAAGGCTGACAAATCCAAAACGTCGGAGGTGTTCAGAGCAGGACTTTGCCGATGCCTGGTCTATACAGTGTCAACGGAGCTTTGAGGAGTTGAAGCAGCGACTGTCTATGGCCCCGGTGCTGGCCTATGCCGATTTCTCCTTGCCTTTCGTCCTGGAGGTTGATGCCAGCTATGGGGGTTTGGGGGCAGTATTGTCCCAGGAGCAGGGAGGGAAGGTACGACCGATAGCATATGCTAGTCGTGGGCTTCGGCCCACTGAGCGCCATATGGACAATTATAGCTCTATGAAGCTGGAGTTTCTGGCGCTCAAGTGGGCCATGGCGGAGAAATTTAGGGAGTACCTGTTAGGCCATAGATGTGTGGTATTCACCGACAACAACCCTCTCAGCTACGTTCTTACAGCCAAGCTGGGGGCCACCGAACAGCGCTGGGCAGCCCAGTTGGCTGTTTTCGATTTTGAGATCAGGTATAGGTCGGGTCGCTGCAATAGGAATGCAGATGCTTTGTCTAGACAGAATCCACCCACTAGGGAGGACATTCAAAGTCTAGTTCCGGGGCTGGCTATCCCAGAAGAGATAGCTCAAGCACCCCAGGCAGGACCGGTGGCCCAGGTGAGCCAGGTAACAGTGTTCCCAGGCCCATCTCTGGGAGATATGCGTTCCAGTCAGAGGGCTGACCCCCATATTGGAGAACTTTTACGGTTCTGGCGACGGCAAGCGCCCCCGACATCGGGGGAACGCAGGCAGTTAGTAAAACCAGTGGTCACCATGCTTCGGCAATGGGACCGCTTGGTGGAGCAGGATGGGGTAATGTATCGTCGGGTGAGACGCTCAGACGGTGGGGAAGAATCCTTGCAGGTCATATTGCCAATGGCTATGAAGGACAAGGTTCTGATGCATTTACATCAGCAGCATGGGCACCAGGGTGTGGAACGGACTACCCAGCTGGTTCGACAACGGTGTTATTGGCCGGATATGGCCTCTGAGATTGCCCGTTGGTGCCAGCATTGTGAGAGGTGCCAGCATGCAAAGGGCCTCCCCTCAGCACACAGTAGTTTTATGGGACACCTGTTGGCTTCCCGGCCAAACGAAGTCCTGGCCATCGATTTTACAGTTCTGGAACCCTCCCGGTCTGGCATAGAGAACATTATGGTCATGACGGATGTATTTTCTAAATACACGTGGGGGGTGGCTACCAGAGATCAGCGGGCTGAAACGGTGGCACAGGTTCTGGTATCTGAATGGTTTTGTCGACTCGGTGTTCCGAGTCGTATTCATTCAGACCAGGGTCGGAACTTTGAGGCCGTTCTCATCCAACAGCTTTGCCACTTGTATGGTGTCGAGAAGTCTCGCACTACTCCGTACCACCCGGCTGGTAACGGACAGTGCGAGCGGTTTAATAGGACCTTACACGATTTGTTGCGATCTCTGCCCGACTCTCAGAAGGGTGACTGGCCGTCGTGCCTTCCTCAGGTGCTATTTTCATATAATAGTACCCCTCACCAGAGTACGGGGGAATCCCCGCATTTTTTGATGTTTGGTCAGGAGCCACGCCTACCAGTTGATTTTCTGCTTGGGAGAGTCCAGGAACCAGAGGCTGGCTGTGTGCAGAGGTGGGTCCTGGAACATCAGAATAGGCTCAAAGTAGCTTTTGAGGGGGCGAGAGAGCAGCTAAGAACGGCGGCGGAACGTCGCAAGGTCCGGCATGACGGGCATGTCCGGGAGGAACCTTTGCGGGAGGGTCAGTTGGTGCTTCTTCAGGCTTTTAATGTGAGGGGTAGACATAAAATACACGATCTCTGGGGCCCGGTAGTATACCAGATCGTGAAGGCGGGTGAACAGGTATATTCTATTGCTCCAGTGGACAATCTGGGTAAGGTGAGGCGAGTACATCGCTCGGCAATAAAACCTTGGGTGGGTGCGAGTCCTTTGCTTAACGCTCCTGAATGTAACTTGGGGGGACCAATAGCATCTACGGAGGAAGAGGAGGAGATCGGAGACTGGTTTGTAGTGGTACCCGACGCTCCTCAAGGGGGGCAGAGGTCAGTGCCACTGGTCGAGGCCCCAGTAGGGGGTTCCGGAGGGGACCACACGGTTACAGACAATCTCCCCGAGGAGGAAGAGAATGCAGAGGTTATAGCACCCACCACAGGTGAGGTGGTGGCCAGAGTGCGGTCCCCAGAGCCTACTCCTCTTGAGCAGGATACGGGGGTAAGGCGCACAAGAAGGCTGATGGCAGGACACCATCCTAATCCCCACCGCCTCCCCCGAGCTGTAGGAAGACCATGGAACGAGGGAGGGGCAGGCGATAGTCCGATATCCAGTGCGGTGGTTGCCTTGTTCCGACCTTGGCATTAAAAATCCTGGGTGAATAAAGTATCCATCGTCGGGTCGACGATGAAAATGTCGGGGGTAGATGTGACCGAATGCTCTTTTTTTTATGTTGCCCACTTATGCAAATTAAGCTAGAGGTTCTCGCCGTCAATTTCCCACTTATGCAAATTAAGCTAGAGGTTCTCGCCGTCAATTTCCCTTTTAAGTATTGGGACACGTCATTTCCGATTGGCTATAAATAGCCTCTTTCAGTCGGTTAGGATACGCTGCTTCCTGTTGACTCGGTGGTTCCCTTTTCATTCCCACGTGCGGGCATTTCGAGTGTGGTGTTACGCTAGCCATTGCGTGCTTTTTACAATGGCGATTGTCTACGCTTGTTGCAGGCATGTGTGAACTCATTTATACGACACTGCGGAATCAAAGTGAGATCAAATAACCTGGTGGGCGGTTTAGTGCTTGACTGATTTCATCAGCGGCTTGTTTCAGAGATATCCAGGCCAGTTTACGTGACAGGATCAAAGCGAAACCAAACCATCTAAAAGTGGCTCGTTATGAGCGATTGACTGACGTCATTGTCTGGTAAGCTTTTCCCTGATTGGGTCGAGACATTAAGCACTTTCGTGGGTATTAACCATTGTGTTCCCCTTTTTAGGTGTTTGAGATCTGTTGTACTCGATTCAGAAGGCCTATTTAATGCGAGGAATCGCCGTTGTCCTACAGTCTATTTCTCCCTTGCCTGTTCACCTTGATTGATAGTTATGGTTTGTGTTTTATGATTGGAATGATGATGTTATAAATTTTTTTTGTTTCGTTTCTTTCTTTATTTTGGAAATTATTTGTTAATGGGAGCTATCGTCCCAGGCGAGTGTTTGGGTTTATTAGTACAGTAATTTATTGTCTATACTAAATTATTTCTTTACTGTGGAAGTGTGTGTGTTTTGAGTGTGTTTCTTTTGCTAGATGCTGGGGGCTCCAGCCAGGAATCCCCCTTCTCCTTTTCTGTGGATTGGTGATGGTCTGAACACAGGGTGTGGTGTGCAGTGAGACGCACGGATTTTGTGTGCAGTGGTGTGAGTTGCCCTAAAGTGTGTGTGTGAAGTCAGGTATTACCTGTTCTTGAGTCCTCAGCTAAAGCTCCTGAGTGCAGTATTACTGTATGTCCTTGTGAGTGTTTGTTAAAACGATCATGTCTCCTTCTCTGATCACATAAATGATCAGTTGTGGTGGCATGCTCTGTCTGGCACGTCCAGTTGATTTTAAACGAGATTTTTATTGCTAATAAAGAATTATTGTGCCTGATATTCACGTCTCTGCTCCTTCCTAATGCAACTAACTTGCGTGCCTTAAGATAAGGTGTATCAATTATTCTCTGAGCGATGTCAGAGTGGCGTAGTCGGTTTTCTTAAAAGCTGCCTGTCCTTCCATTATAAGAAAAAAACTGCAGCCTAACACATGCCACATATGGCTTAGGTATATCTAAATTCATCGTCATTTTAAATCTGACAATAATTCATAATAAGGACATTTGGTGAATGGAGAGACGAGACAGAGTTCGGCACAAAGTTAGGGCTCCCTAGAAGACTTCTAGCTGAGCATCATCTGCACATAAAAACATCTCCGAATCTGCTTGTGATCTTGTGGTCAGTGATCTTTTAAAGTGTGCAGAAGTCACAACCTCTAGAAGTGAGTGAGCAACAAGAAGTTCTTCCTTTGGAGGGAAACTTCACGATCCATTGTCTTCTAGCAGGGTATTTCAATATGAAACTGGATTGGGTGTTTGAGATTCTTCTACTGATGTGTTACAGAGTTAGCCAAATGTAATGTAAAATAACAAATAGAGAATGAGAATTGGTGTTTATACCAAGCATGCTACACGTGATCTTATTTAACCACAGCATGCAGTTCTTTAATAAAATCCTCCTAATGTGCAGCTTATATATAATAGTTAGTAAGGTAGTTATTAAGTTTAGGTGTTGATATGATTAGGGATGTAGAATATGGTCATGCTGAATATGTGCTTTAATAAACAGCCAATATGTTAATAATAGACATGTAGTAAGCAAACAGTTATACTTGGTCCCTAAACTAAAGTGTTACCGACTAGATTTAAAGTCAGCTGATTTTATCTCTAAAATCAGTTATATAATAATTAATATAAAAAGAGTAATTGGTCTAATTGAAAAGGGAAATGTAAGACAGATTAACCCCTTGGTCAAGTTGGTCAAACAAGTTCATAAGACTAGTATTGAGACTAGTTGAGATGTAAATTGATATTTCAGAGATGCTCCACAGAACTTTCTGGATTAATAATTGTGTGTATGATTGGTCCAGGTGCTACACTATGTATGGAGTATCCCTAGATCTTTAATCTTCTACTTTCAACGATGAAAGTTTGGGATTCAGCTCTTCAACATCAGTTTCACTCATTTTCAGACCAAGGCTCAAGGGGAAATGATCAGACAGAAATATATCATTGCATATTTCACAACTTCGCACATATTTCAGATCCTGTTTTAACATGAAAAAATAGTCTAATCTAGACACGTAATTGCTGCCCTGATACGTGTATCTTTCTGATTCTGCTTCATGCTTTTCTTTCCAGACATCTGACAGCTGCTATATACTCATGAACCTTGTCAGTCTTTTTCTCCGTGGCTCATGTGCTTTCTTCACATCCTGGTCATCGAGTGTTGTGTTAAAGTCTCCACCAAATACAGGCCTGCATTTTAAAGCTTCTGAGACACTTCTTAAGAAACTGGAGAAAATCTTTACCATGAGATCACAGATTAGATGGTCGTCGTCAGAATGGTAATAGACACTCACAAAGGTGTACTTCTGATTGTCAATCTCAGCATGAACCCAAGCGTAATCTCCATCCTCACAGATTGCTTCCAGACGTGTGTGTGGTTTGTTAAACACCTTTGCTTCTTGAACTGAAGAGAGTCAAATACATCGTCTTCCTCTCCCTTTTCAGTTGCTCTTTGAATTCCTTATCCTTCAGTGTTTCTATGTCATATTCCCCTCCAAAGGCCTCAGTGATTTTACGAAAGTCTTTCTCACCAATATGAGCCTCTTACAGAAGCACAACGTCGTGTTGTCCAAAGATTGCCAGTAGAGCTTCTTTTTCATTTAGTCCTGTTTTCAGACCACGAATATTCCAGGACAGAACTTTGAATTCTGATTCCGATGCCATCATGTGGAGGAATGTTGTCTTGTCTGTGAAGTTTATTAAAAGCAAACACGTGTTAAATGACAGAGACATGTTTTTCTGCATTTATACCAGACCTGAGCCATTCACTCCATTCAAATTTAATTTATTACATTTATTTAAGTGCTGCATGAACCTGCAAGTTAGAAAATTAAATATAAAAAAACTAACAATGTGTTTGAGTACAAACTGTCCAGTATAAAATACTTTTAAATATCTGGCTAAAAAGCTGCAACACGCCTTAGCAAACAAGCATTCATTTTTCAATTAATTTCATTTGTAAGTCACTTTGAATAAAAGCGTCTGCTAAATGATTAAATGTAAATGTAATTCATTTATACCTCCAAAGCAGCTATGTATCCTGGGGGATGCAAACATTAAATAAAAAAAATTAAATTAAATTAAAATTGATGCTGTATTAATCTGCTGAGGGATGGACAAGCTTTTCATTTCTAAAAACTGTGGTGAAATGGTTCTTCTTTCTGAGTTAACTTTAGAAAATTGATCCGTCTCTTTGTCATTGTGTGAAACGTCTGAAATGTTGCATTAATATCTTGTGGGGTATGGGAAATGTTTTCATTTTTAATAATAGGTATAAGTGTTTTTACTTAACTACATGTAAGTAAGTTGCCTAGATATTTTCCAAATTTGTCATTTTGTTCAAATGTGGATTGTAGCCATTATTTTTTTATTCCAATTGTTTAGCCGAGCCATCCATAGTACAAACAAGCAACAGTGAATGCTTCTGAAAAGCAATTTGTTCAATTCCTTCAAAGCTTTGAAAAGCTTAATTTCCCCCATTATACTACATAAGTTTGTGTGGGGGGGTGTATAATATAATATATAAGATGTCTCTTCTGTAGTTGTGAGATTGGTGCACACCAGTTTAAAGCTGGGCTGTAGGTTCTTCTTCAAATGAGGAAACAAGGTTTCTTGGTACTGCTGGTTAGGGATGCTGGAATTATTTCATCTTTATTTCAAGATCACAAACCATCTTTCTTCAAGTGCAATCAGTAATTTATTTCAATTATTTTCTTTCTTCTACTAATATAGTTAGCAAAAATGCAGTTGTTCATTGTTAGTTCATGTTAATGTACAAGTCAGCAAGTCACTGACAGATTTTTCTTGTCTTTGAATCATATTTCCTACATTATTATTTTTTTCAGTCATTTAATTTAGATGTGTATATCTATTTTCTCTGCCCCTTTTAATTATTTAATTTCATTAAAAAAAATGTAATAAAGTGTACAATAAAGTACAATCAAATCCTTACATTATGATCCCATTGCACTTGAATCAAGTTAAAGGTCTAATCTGCCGACTGTCCAGCAGGTGACCGCATAAATTAAATTATAATGCTTTTGGGAAAAAGACCATGAATATAAAGATCAGTCATGCGATCGTTTTTACAAACTTCATCTTTTTAAAGCTTTTGGAAAATGCAGCCCAAGTTGGATGAATAATATTTGGACTGCTTTTTAAAATAAAAAATAGCCCAAACAGCTACTTTTAAATCTTCTCTTTGGTGTTTAGTTTAGAAGATTATCTTGGTAGTGAATCTGAAAGGTCAATATGGATTATTGAATTTTTAATAATAAAAATGTATGTAAAATGTGTTTAAATTAAATATTCACAGCTTAAATATATATGATATGTTGAATTTCAGCCTATAAAATGCAAGCCCCAAAGTTACAATGGATAGAAATGTAAAAATGCAAGCACTGTTAATGCTATACATATATATATATATATATATATATATATATATATACACACACATACAAAGCGGTTTTTTTTTTTTTTTTTTTTTCGAAACAATTTTGCATTAAACTATAGCTTGTGCATGTGGTGAGAGACAACTCAAAGAAGAAAACACTCTGTAAATATAATTGTAACTGAAATCCTTTACTACTCTAGCATCAAGACATCTCTCAAACCGTCCAGACTGGACTGGTGTACAAACAGTTTTGAATGTGCAAACTTCTGCATTGTGTTCCACAATGCACTTCACAAACGACTTGAGCATGTTGCTTTTGTTAATTGTTTGCTGTCGCATTATCATACAATATGTATCCTTAAATTACACATTAGTGGTGTATGAACAAATGGGTGTGAAATTAAGCTTATTCTCACTGTTGACACTGATGTGTTTTTCAGATGATTAAAGTCATTGTTTAATTTTTTTTTTGTTGTTGTTATTCCCATTATGAGATAGTTTCTAAGCAAAATCATCATTATTATAGTTTAAGAAGAAAAAATGGTCTTTATTAATCTTGATTGACATATGGATAAAATTCTACCACATTATTTTAGCAGTTAAAGTTTTGGGCATGTTTTGGTGAACTTTTGGTTTGTAAATCGAACACCCAATCTGGCAACACTGGTCCTAAGTGGGGTGGAAATGAGGAAGCAAAAATAAGAAATGAGAAGCACTACTGAATAAATTAACTAAGTAAACAAACACAGCATGATTAGCATTCGCCTAGCATGTTGCTAGCATGATTAGCATGTTGCTAGCATGATTAACATGTCGCTAGCATGTTTCTAGCATGAATAGCATGTTGCTAGCATAACAAGCATGTTGCTTGTATGTCACATATGTTTCTAGCATGATTAACAAGTTACTAGCATGTTGATCGCATGACTAGCATCATTAGCATGCTTCTAGCATGTTGCTAGTATGTTTCTAGCATGATTAGCAAGTTACTAGCATGTTGATCGCATGACTAGCATCATTAGCATGCTGCTAGCATGTTGGTAACATGTTTCTAGCATGATTAGCAAGTTACTAACATGTTGATCGCGTGACTAGCATGTCGCTAGTATGTTTCTAGCATGACTAGCATGCAACTAGCATGTCGTTAACATGTTTCTAGCATGATTAGCATTTGAATAGTATGTTTCTAACATTATTAGCATGTTGCTAGGATAGATAGATAGATAGATAGATAGATAGATAGATAGATAGATAGATAGATAGATAGATAGATAGATAGATAGATAGATAGATAGATATAAACAGTCAGATAGATAGATAGATAGATAGATAGAAACAGTCAGATAGATAGATAGATAGATAGATAGATAGATAGATAGATAGATAGATAGATAGAAACAGTCAGATAGATAGATAGATAGATAGATAGATAGATAGATAGATAGAAACAGTCAGATAGATAGATAGATAGATAGATAGATAGATAGATAGAAACAGTCAGATAGATAGATAGATAGATAGATAGATAGATAGATAGATAGATAGATAGATAGATAGATAGATAGATAGATAGATAGAAAGAAACAGTCAGATAGATAGATAGATAGATAGATAGATAGATAGATAGATAGATAGATAGATAGATAGAAACAGTCAGATAGATAGATAGAAAAAGTTTGAAGATAGATACTGTAGATAGATGATTGATAGATAGATAGATATTGTAGATAGATAAAAAATCAAATAAACTGAAGTAAAATTAAAAGTAATATGTGAATGGAACAACATGAATGTAGATGTTTGTGACCGTCCTCCAGATGTCACGCCAAAGGTGTTTAAAGCTGAAAAATGCAGGGAAAACAATTAGTGTGTATTAATTTTAACACTGAATCCTGTTGCACAACTCGTGAGCAGCCTGCAAAAATAACCTCCTCCCTGACGTGTCCAGTACAGACAGCCTGTGATCCAGCTGTTGATGCAGACACACCCAGTGCAGACCGAGTGTTAGAGCAGGGGAGGGTGAAGATACCCGTACAGTACAGTGACATCACTATACTATATCATATACACTATACAAGTCAATATCATTAGATGACATATTACAATCTTCTTACTTGTTTTTGTATTGTATTTCATTAGACGTTATTCTGATGTTAGATGTTTTTCAGTTAATATCGGATGTAAAAATTAAAAAAGAACTATGGCGACAATTCTAAAATGAAATCTAGTAGACTGGCTGTCTCCACACGCTCTCGTTGGTACATACACCTGCCAGAACAGTAAATTAGCTGTGTGCAGATCACTAAACAAGCTCATTTTTAGAGTGGAAGCTGCCTGTACTGTTGTGACTTATTCAAACAGAAAATACATAATATCAATCAAAAATCAAGTACCAACTGTAAGACAGAATGGTTGAAGTCCGAGTGATAATAACTGATGATATTCAGCAAATAAAGTCAAACCTGTGTGTTGATGTCTCTCTCTCTGTGTGTCTTCTGTCCTCCAGAGGTCCAAACAGTAAATGAAAGCTCTCTGCTGGTGTTCATACAGACACTAGGTCTCCTGAAATCACATGATATGCCTTTCCCTGAAACCACATGACAAAACAGAAAGTAAAAGTATTTGAATTATCAATCCAATATTTAATAAGTACAATGTTGTACAGAGCCTTTATGCCATTTATTTTACAGACCGTCCCTGTCATTCAAATCTCCTATTGAATACACTTAGTAATCATTTTGTAGTAGTAGTTCATAAAGTATGTGAACCTATTATGTAATATATTCAGCTATTATTAGCTTCTCCAAAACAGGACCTAAAGACGCATTACAGAGATGCACCAAACTGGAAAAAGCTACAAAACCAGTCTAGTCAGTTCATCTTTATCTATAAAGTGCATTTTACAATACAGATTAGTGCTAACAGAAAAATTATGTATTGTTTGAGTCAATTTTGTTTTTGTTCAGGAGTAAGTCAAATGATTGGGTTCAGTTATTATTCACAGTTATTAACTGAGTTCATTTTATCTATACGGCAGCTCTGGAGAAGATGGTGATGTCACCGTCCAGCTCAGGTCAGCTCTGTGTCCCAAACCGCTCCCTGTCCACTGTATAGTGCTGTATAGATAGCTGTCTCAATTCTGAGCGAATGACTTAGTTCCCTACTTGCGTCCACTACTTTTTACCCACAATGCATTCTGAATTCAAGTGTGTACAACTGATGTACACTCGCTGAAGCACTATTTCCCATAATCCAATGCGGAGAACCGGCGAGCTGGAAGCGAGAGCAGGAGCGAGCGAGTTTGAATGAGAGATGCCGTTTACATCGTTATTATTTCTGCTTTAATGTTGTTGTTTTTTCGTTCATACATTATATTATGCCATATTACATACATTAGGCAATAACTAAGTTTAATATTTTACTAATTCACTGATGTGGCGTCATTGTTGACTCATAAAAATGATGATCATTTGGCGGATAATTTATAAATGTTCGTTAATCACAGTAGCGTATTCATTCTGAGGTCAAATTAACGGTCGCTTGAGGGTACTCTATGACCATTATCTTATCTGAGCTCAACATGCTGCTGCTTGGGAGAGTGTCAAGATACTAAAAATAATGAATACATAAAATTATGAACATGTGTTTATTTGTGTTTATTTTTGTTCTCAGTATTTTAATAGTATTTAATGATTATGAACATAAAAGCTAATTAATGACATACCACCGATGAAACCACAAAGTTGACGCGGCGGTATGTAATTACAATATAAAGTCCTTTTAAATGTGTTGTTGCTTTTAATGTTATTTTCTAAAATAAGGTACATGTAAAAGTATATATGATGATGTTTTTGCAACAGCTCCAAGTTTCATTTGCAGTGTGTATGTCACTGTCCGAATCCATTCTCTTATTTAACTACTTTCTGATATAGTGCACTTAACTGCCACACACTATATAGGGATTAGTGAATGAGTGAGCGATTTCAGACACAGCTCTAGTCAGTGATCAGTGATCCACAATAAGTGCATACAATTATAATTTTATAACTTCAAGTTATGTAACAGTAAGGCATTACACAGTACACACGTTCAACAGTTAACAGTAGAAAAGTCAGTAAATTCAGTGAAGTGTAACTGTGCTCTGCGGTCAGTAAGGTTGTGTTCTCTCTGATTCAGATGATGCAGGCAGTGGCTGTGAAGTGTGCTGAAGTGCAGTCATCTCAAGCGCTGCTCCTGGAGTCTGTGTGGAGCTGATGAATGAAGGAGTTTTTCATGAACAAGCTGATCATTGTGGGTCAATTTGACACATGAAACTGTTTGTTTTTAGTAAACTTCTCCAAACCCACCCTAAAAAAATCAAAGAGTCATGTAAAACCCAGTAAACCTATTATTATTTGTGATATATTTGAGATTATTATTTGTGATATTAGAATAAAATATAGGAGTTGAACGACTTCAGAGTTTTAAAATGTGACTTTTATGGGATGAAAGTCGAGTCAAAGTCGACCAGTCGCTGATGACATCAATAATGAACAAATCTCGGCGTCAATGGCTTTTGCTCCTATAACAGCTCATTTTTATCAGTTCTTTTGTCTTTGGGTCGTTATAGTTCTCACAAATAAAGTAGCATAGATTACATTCAAATAAATGCATTAGTGAGAGCTATCACGTGTGTTAATCTCTCTACTAGTAGTGAAATAAATGCTTGAACTTTTCAGTTCTTTTCACTGTTTTTATTGAGAAATCACAGAACAGTGTTGACAATACATTTCTGTGCTGAATGATTCTGTGTGCTGTTCGCTGTAGCAGATAACTGTGTGTTTGTGTTACAGCGCAGCAGCGCATTAGATTAGAACAGCGATTAACTTACCTGTCTCCTGTTTAATTTCCAGCATCCAGTAATATAATCACACGTCTTGCAGATCACTTTCAGAGTATAAATGTATTTGTCATTTTAACTGTATGGAAATGGAGTGTAAATGTAGAAGTCCTTCAAAGATTTATAGTCATTGTCTCATCAACACAAAACAACTTAAAGTAAATAGTGTTAAATCATATCTAAATCAATTCAAGTGTTTAAGTAGTTTGTCGGTACAACACTTGAAATGTATACATTATGATATCCATATATTTTATTGCAATGTCACAAATAATTTTCTTAAGTTTTACTGGGTTTTATATGACTCTTTGATTGTTTTGTAGTGTGGGTGTAGCTCACTGAAAAAAAACAAAAAAACACTGTTAAAGGTCTTCCAAACTGACTCACAACCTCAAGGCGCACATTTTCATAATGCAGAACTGTCTAAACAAGCAAAAGATAGTGTAGGCCTAGAAGAAAATGTATCTGTATTTAAGTTCATTATTAGCCTACTCATGACAGAGAGCTGGTTTGGTTTTTGAGAGACAGAGGCGGCATCAATGTTGCTGTTACTGAATGTCTCGTGATCTGTGAGAGGAATAAACATGAATTGAAGTCAAGCTATTGTTGTATTTAGGTTTATATATATATGTATATATATATATATATATATATATATATATATATATATATATAGCAGATCAATATTTGCTATAGTTACTTTACATAGTAAGGATAGGAAGATATTATGATAATTACAACATGCACTTAAATACTTTTTGCTCTGAATGTAGTTATTAGAAAAATTTACATATAATGTTATAGCTATTTACTTGTTGTTGTTCATGAAGTTGAGTCATCAATTTTCTGTGATTTTTTTCACAACAATCACACATTCAGTAGTTCACCAATAAATGTAGGACTATCTCCATCAGTTTACAAGAGAAGACAAGCATCAAATCATCAGGAAGAGGTGAAATCTGTAAAGACTGAGTTTATTAAAGAGGACAGAGAGAAGATGAGCGATCCAGAGCCCTGCAGAATCAAACACACTGAAGATACTCAAGAACGTTTGTTGTAATAGGAAAACCTTTAGAGCTCTGTAATAATATGTGACACTTGTGAACTACTTATTTTTTCCCAATACATTTTTCTAGATGTAGTTGATCAAACATATTTAATAGTTAAACATAGGATTTGTGATTATAATGTTTTAAAAATAATAATTTGGAGATCAATGTACTTCAGTCCTGGAAAGTTTTAGGGGTGTATAATTTAGAAAAAATGCATCAAAATGACCAAGGTTTTGTAATGCAACTGTCCATCAGGGCATTCATACACTGTAACATCAGGGTTCCTCTGCGTTACTGAGAGATGCTGAAAATGAACAGCTTTTACTTTTATTTCAGAGTCGATGGAAGAAAACAAGGAGATTGAAGAATTGAGTGAATATGAGGAGAGTTTTAGCTGCTCTCAACGAAAACAGAAAGATTTAAAGAAAAGAAGAGCCAAGAAATCTTTGACCCGTGTAACGGAGGCCAGCGAGTTGCATCCATGGACTGATGCAGAAGCAAGATATGCTGATTTGTAACTGATTCTTCTGTGGATGGCATCTGAACCCGGTATTAAATGAGTTCTGGGTCTAAAATATAAAAGACTGTAGTATTGATAAGCTCTGATCTGTTGATCAGTTCTGCTTTCAGTAATGATGAAAAACCACTCACACTTTATTATTGCTACATAAAAGTTATGAAGCTAATGGTACCTTTCTGTATATGCAATAATATCAAGGTATTTGAATATAATGTGTTTTCATGATTTGCAATCCAAAAGTTAGAGATCTGTTGCACTTTAGGGATGTGTGATTAATCTAATGTTATTTTAAATTCAGACTTTGGCTTTGAGGTGAAGCGATATTTTGGAGAAAATCTGATGTGTGCGTATACTGGATCTATGCATAAGCAGCAGCCTAATGAACCTGTAGCCATCCGTATCAATGAAAATAAAACAACAAATGAAAAAGAGAAAGTCCAATTACTTTGTTAGAGTGGTATTGAACGCTGAGCTGTAACCTCTGAAGAGACATTTAGAAGAGGTTTCTGTCACGGAGTACAACAGATGATGAGGAGAGACACAGTGTTTATCTCTTCAAAAAGGGCTGTGGCAGAATAACCTTAAAGACACAAGACAGTCACCTTCAGTAGTATTTGTTGTTTAAAAGCCATAACATGTTCTGCATTAGACACATTTTACTGTCTACCACTAAACTGAACCCATCTGTAATATCGGAAAATGAGCAGTTTCAGTTGTTTTTATGGCGTCTTTTATCCTCTGTGGCAGAAACTTCTCAAATACATTCTTCAGACACATTATCATTGAAGCCTTTTGAGATACAAAATAAATCTATATGTATCTGAAAAGTGACGGCCCAAATGGCCAATTCACATTGTGTTTATTGCTATTTTAATTATGAAGGTCCTGCTCCAAAGACAGAATGCTGGATTAAATATTAAGAAAAAATAAAACTTTATAGAGGCATCAGTATTGTTATCAGTGATACTGGCCTTCAGTCATTAAATAAATATTACAAACTATTCAATAGATATAAATAATTGCATACACAATCAGTGACTAGAACATGATAATCAAATGTGTTGATTACATTCATCATATGGAGTTATGCATCAGAATGCTATTTGTTCATTAGCATTTAGTCATGTAAAGACAGTCTCTGTGTCGTTCTGTGAATGTGAGAGTGTGTTCTGTGAGGAACAACAGGTCTAAAGGGTCTAGAAAGAATCTTAGCCTGGTTCTTGTCTTCTAGGTGGAAGTCGTCAGTCTGAGGAAGTCTTTAGCTCTTGATTTCTATCATGGATTTACATGTGATGGTCATGCTGTGTGTCTCTTTGACCATTAATCTTTATAACTTGCACCAAATTTCACAATCTCCTTCCTGAGTTGAATTATCAATAAATGTTCTTTTGTTTTAATGCTGCAAGCTGTTCAAAGCTGTGAAAGAGTTGGTTAGGCTTACTTTAGACTTGTGCTGGGATCTGATTTATGATCATCTGTTGTCTTGAGCCTCTTCGTGGAATTCAGCTCTTTGTGTTTCAACACTGTTCTGATTGAATCTGAAATTGTCTGATTTGCACTGATACGATACATTGTTGATACAATGAATAATGTGTTTATATTTGTTTACATGTGAAAACAAAACTTCAAATACAAGTGAGGAGAATAAAGACAGATTTTTCTTATGATTTCTAAGAGAGCAAAAGCATGTCAAGAGGACAAGAAAAGCAAAGTAGCCAAAATCAAAGGTAGACGAAAGTAGATCTTTTATTTGCACAGAAGAAACAATATATTCCAATAAAAAAATGTGAACAACAACAAAAACAATTATATCAGATTCATGTCTCTCTTAAAAGTATTATGGCCTTTTTCAGCTCCCTGAACTCTTGAGTTCATTTAAAACACTTCTACTTTTCTTCATAAAAGGACTAAAGTTGATCTTGTCACCGTGATTGTGACTGTAGACTAGATAACCGATTAAACTCTGATGTGGTTTCTGTCCAGTTTGAACATTTAATGGTTTCTGACAGATTGAATCTTGTGTTACAGTCTGTACCCTTTTCCAGTGTGAATTTTCTTGCTTTCAGTTCGGTGTCTGTAGTAAAGAACTTCCTTTTATCACGAATGAATCTTCTGCTTTGTGTGAAGTGGCAGGTGTTTCTTCAGGACTGAGACTGATCACAGTTAAATGCTCTTTCTTCAGAACGAGAAGGCAGAAGTGATTTCAGAGGGAAACCCTGAGTGTGAAACTCATGACAAACTTCAGCCTTGATTTACATCTCAATCTGTTTTACACCGAGGTCAGATCACAGTTGATTTTTTTAGCTTCTATTTTTGCTTCTTTGTTCACGTTCATCATTTCTAAAAGAAACATTAAATCAAGTGAGATTATTAAATTAAGGACAAATTTGAATCCATCAGTCTACAACCGCTGTGCATGATTATGATATATTTTCAATTCATGAAGATGATTTGTGCTATAAATAAATAAATAAATAAATAAAAAACACACACACACACACACCACGTAGTTTTCAAATAAGCCTGAAGGATTTAATTAGTATCAGGTGTTTAATTAAGGTTAAATCTGAACTCTGCAAGGCTCCGGTCCTCCAGGAATGGGCTAGTTGCACAAGATGGCGCCGGTGAGCTTCAGCGACGCGAGTGTGTGCATACTTACTTCCGGTCTTGCTACGCTCGCATTGACTGTAAGGGAAACTTACATACGAAACTTGGCTAGATGGATATAATTAATGTTTTTCAAATTTAACAGCGGATAGTGGTATATCAAAAACATGGGGAAACATCCTCCCTACATTTTGCGTACCTCTGTGTGGAAATTCATCAAGATACAACGCGGAGATTGCTTTATTCTTCTGTTGATTATGCGGATCAGCGTCAGGTCAGGTCCACGGGGATTTTTTCTTTCAAACACAAACCACTCAAATATGCAATACTTTTCATTTTCGAAGAGCTGGTTTTGTTCTGACTGTTATGTAAGATCAATGTTTCTGACTGTCAAACAAGACGCACAGAGATGTCTGATAAAGCATGTTTTATTAACTTTATTTGTTAACAATTTATAACTAACTGTACAATTAAACGTAATATAATTATGGTAGGTTTGCATTAAATAAAAGATCGCTGTTTGCATTCATGTGTATTTTTTATTTGTTTTGTGAAAGATCTGCAGCATAAATCATTATGAGCAGCCATGTATATTGTTATTCTTTTGCATTAATTATCAGATTAAACAGATATTAAAATTAGTCATGTATTTTTTACTGTGTAAAATAATAATATATGTTGTGAAAATAACGATGAAACAGACTGATGTATGTGTACAACTGAGAAATGGATACTTCTGAAGATAAATCGCAGCCCACGTCTCACGAGGTAAATATTTCATTAAAAAAAAAAATAATGCAGACATTTTTGAGAAATAAGTAATTTGTACATTTACATATTTGGTAAGATAAAAATACATTATGTAGCTGTGTATACACACCATGAGTTCAACTTTCATCTCGTGAACAGTAGTGAACATTAGTGCATTTAATTCATTCACCAGACCCAAACATACACAAGTTTCAAATCCACTGGCTCAGTTAACATTTATAGTATAGTAATAATAGCAGTGTATATCTTATTCGCATTTGAAGTGATATTATAAATCCTGTAAACATATAGAAAGTAATATTTGGACTTCTCCGTTTCTCTGCACTGACGTTTAGCACAACCGGAAATATCTACGCACACACTCGCAAGACCGGAAATCCAAGATGGCGGAGATATGCAACTAGCCCATTGTGCACAAGCTGATTTGACATCTAAGCTATGCAAAACTTGTGCAATACAGGTACCACATGCACTGCACTTTCTGATATTATAAAAGTAACTAAGGCATTAATGTAAATGTCTCACATGGCAAACGTGTGACTTTCAATAGATAATTTCACACAAACAACTTGTTAATCATGTTTTACTGTATGTTATTCTAATCTAATCTATACTGTAAAAAATATTACATGCTATCTGCTTAAAAAAATTATGGTAACAATATTACACGTATTATGTTTGAGTAGATTTTAAGGTTGTTTTTTTAGTGAAATGTACCCAAATAAATTAAGTAAAAATTCCTAAATTATTTAGTCTATGGCACATGATGAATTTAATATTATTAGTGGAATGTGCTTTTTTAATTTAAGCTGTCTCACAAATAAATCAAGCAGAATTTACTCATTTGTATGAATTAAATTTACTTAATTATAACATTTACTGCTTTTTTCAGGTTAAGATAATAATGAATACATAATGCACTTTTTGTTATCAAACATGCTTTTAATCTTTCTTTTTTTTTGCACAAATAAAACAAATCTGTATAAAATGTAAGTCAGCAGTTTTAAGATATGAAAATAAAATTAAAAAATGCCAACATTTTCCATGAGAAAGATCCTTTTGTTAAACAACTTGTGCATACAAATTTGTATGCAACATTTTTCTGTTAGAAAAGTCACATTATGGACTAAAACTTGAGAATAACTTGTAGCAAGACTTTGTAAAACATTTGTACTTGCTGAAAGCTTGTATGTAGAACAATATTAAACGTTCATCAATCAATGCAGTTTACTTTTCACCAGAACTTGATAATGCTGCTTTCACTTGTTGCCACCAAATGCTCTGGAATGTGTATTGAGTGCAAATGTGACACTCATCTTACAACAGTTCACGAAGAAGTTAATATTGTGTTATTTTAGACAAAATGTTGTCTGTTTTGCTAAATTTTGCCAACCAAAATATAAAAACAATTTAGAACTGTTCATCTCCGAGCAACTCACAGCGGCATTTAATTTCTTAATCCATGTTTTGAACCGTTGGCCATAGTCGCTTGGCTTTGAAGCGGCGCTGCACAGACCGATCGGTGTTTGACATCAAAGTACAGCGAGAGCGATTAAAATGCAGAAGGAGTCGTCTGCTCTCTAAGCTCTTGCGGTTCTTTGATGTCACACACCGATCGATCGGTCTGATGGTGATGATCCGCTTCAAGTCAAACAAGCCTGATTCAATGAACCATTCCTACAGAACCCTTTACTTCACTCCTGAATGAATCAGCCATTTGAACGAATAAAATTAATTAATAAATGACTTGATGACACCTACTGGCAGTTTTAGTTTATTATTTAGAGTATCATTTCATTAAAGAAATAATTTCATATTTTCATTGTAGTAATTATAAAATTAAGAAAATAAATTATTAAATTTATTGTTTACCAAACCAAAAATGAAAATTATGTCATCATTTTATCAAACAAAATATTTCTTGCTGAACCTACTTTTTGTAATCCCTGTTTAATTTTTTACACAACAATGATTTTAAATTATCTTTAAATTACCATCATGTAATTAATCAGATTAAAAAATTGTAATCGCTTACCGGCCCTAGTGTTTCTACTGTGGAAAGACCTTCAGACTTCCCAGCTCACCTGCACTTGAGGCTTCCCTGGGTCAAATTCATATAAAAGTTCAATGTCAAAATAATGAATTTAATATCTGATTTATTTCATGTCTTTATGTTACTCTCAACCTAAAACAATGTAACTCTAGTGAGCTTCAGCAGGTTCTTCAGCTTGATGAATGAGGAATCAGGAACAAACACAAACCACTTTGTTCTTCAGTATCATGATGTTTTATTCTGGATCACTCCTGTTCTCTCTGTCCTCTCCTTCTGCCAAACACAAACAAGTTTAATTTTCTAACAGACATGATGAAATACGAATAATCAATATTTCAGAAATCAGACACTGTACAGATGAGTCTTTACTGTGACTTAAGATGTGTTTTTTATATTGCATAATTTATATTTAATGGTTAAACCTACTCTGTAAAACTTGTAAAACTAAGTCATGTGAGTTCTTCCTATTTTTTTTAAATGATCTTCAACTTTACAAAACAAGCTCCAGCACCATGAGCAGACAAAGAGCAATATTCTGACTAAAATATACATTTGTTGTTAGACCTTAAAGATGAAGAGGAACTTTATTTACTGTGAAAACCTTAAATTTTTCGTCATGTCACTTGTAACCCTAAGGTTGTGGGTTCGAGTCTCTATACCATGACTGAGGTGCTCTTGAGCAAGGCACTGAACCCCCTAACTGCTACCCGGGCCCTACAGCGTAATTGGCTGTCCTCTACTCCAGGTGTGTGTTCACGGTGTGTGTGTGTGTGTTCACTGCTGTGTGTGTGCACTTTGGATGGGTTAAATGCAGAGCATGAATTCTGAGTATGGTTCACCATACTTGGCTGTATGTCATGTCACTTTAATGTTTGGTTAGAACAGATTTATCCGGATTATATTTTATTGCGTCTCATTTATTGAGGACTCAGCATCAGATCTGAAAGTGCTGGATCTGAAGATGATCTACTTACTGTGATTGTTTTTTGTATGACTGTGTAGAGAAGATAACTGAATGAAACACTTCCCACATTCAGTGCAGTGATACGGTTTCTCTCCACTTCAGTTTCTATAACATTTTACTGAGGAGATGCTTTTATAATTTTTTTTGCCATCCCCCCTCAACTCGAGCCCTGGGTATCTTTAAGATATAAGAGTGTAAGGACCATCGACTCTACCTGCGTGACTCCACCAAGCAAGGACAACAACAAGGCACTTTTTTTTTTGCTTTTCTCCCCTTAAATTTTTGTATAGCTTGTTCTCAAATACTTATTAAGGTCTATTGTAGCCACTATGTGCTTTCAGATCTCTACTATTAATACTAAAACTCAGAGACCATGCAATAAACATCGAAGGAAGGCATATCTGACAAATATATGGCCTTTTCCTCTGACCTCTACTACTACGTTCTCCATTCCAGTTGGTCTCTGGAACTGCCAGTCTGCTGTTAACAGAGCAGACTTAATTTCTTCTATTGCTACTAATTCTGGTCTCAACCTCATGGCACTGATTGAGACTTGGATAAAACATGAAGACACTACCACTCCCCCAGCCCTCTCCACCAATTTCACTTGTTCCCACACTCCTGATATGACTGGGAGGGGTGGAGGTACTGGTTTCCTTAAATCGAAAGAATGGAAATTTGATCTTCAGCCATCACCTACGGGTAACGGTTCATTTGAATCACATGCAATCATTGTAACCCACCTTGTTGAAATCCACTTTGTGGTCATTTAACGTCCCTCAGGTCAATTGGGAAAATTCTTGGAGGAGTTGCTGCTATCAAACTTTCCTGAAGATGGTACTCCTCTGGTACTGCTTGGTGAATTCAACATCCACCTAGATAAACTCCAGGCTGCTGACTTCAACACTCTGCTCGCCTTATTTGATATCAAGCGAGTGTCTACTACAGCGACTCACAAATCAGGCAACCAATTGGACCTCATGTACACACGCTGTTGCTCCGTTGACAGCTCTTTAGTTCCTCCACTGCACACCTCAGACCACTTCCTCATTACTGCTAACTAGCACTTACTCGTGAAGCGGCACAAATTCCAACGCAGGTCACCTTTCGACGGAACCTACGCTCACTCTCTCCATCTCGCCTAACTTCTGTTGTTTCATCCTCACTTCCTTCACTCTCTCAGTTTTCAGCTCTGGACACGAACAGTGCTCTGGACACGAACAGTGCTACGGACACTCTTTGCTCCACTCTAACCTCTTGCTTGGACAACTTTTGCCCACTGTCATCTAGACGCGCTCACACCACCCCATCTGCCTCCTGGCTGTCCGATGTTCTCCATGAACATCGCTCTAAACTCAGGGCTGCAAAGAGGAAATGGCATAAATCAAGAAACTCTACCACCATAGTGTGTATCAGTCTCTCCTCTCTTTCCTCCTTCTCTCCACTCTCAGAGATGGACGTTTCCAAACTTATCCTGTCCTTAAGTGAGACTTATCCTGCTACTTGTCCACTTGACCCGATCCCCACTCACCTCCTTCAAGCGATTTCTTCTTCAGTCATACCTTCAATTACTCACATTATCAACTCCTCTCTTCACTCTGGAATAGGGCTGCATGGTTAATCGCATGCGACTCGCATGTTAATCGCAGCTAACCCAAAGTTTCATCACAACTACTCTATACAGCTGGGTTCGTCAACCATAACTCCTTCCAGGACAGCAAGAAACCAAGGAGTGATGGATCATGAGTTACGCTTCACAGACCATATTGCTACAATGACCCGGTCCTCCTGTCAGAGCAAGCCACCCAACTTCTTGACCCAGAATGCAGCAGCGTGGGCTGTCTTCAATGAGCCAAAAAAGCTCACGTTACTCCTCTCCTCATCAGGTTACACTGGCTACCAGTTGCCGCTCGCATCAAATTCAAGGTACTGAGGCTTGCCTACAAGACGACCACTGGCACGGCACCAACTTACCTAAACTCACTGGTTAAATCTTATGTGCCCTCCAGAATTTTGCGCTCTGCAAGTGAATGATGCCTTGTGGTGCCATCTCAAATATGTTAAAATCACTCTCACGGACCTTTTCCTGGACTGTGCCCAGCTGGTGGAATGACCTCCCAATCTCAATTCGTACAGCTGAGTCTTTACTCATTTTCAAAAAAACATCTAAAGACTCATCTTTTTCTCCAGCACTTAACCAACTAACACTAGCACTTACCTTTTCTTGTCTTGTCTCTCATATTCTTATACAAAAAAAAAAAAACCTGGCTATGTGTTCTGTACTAGACTGAAACTTGTCATGGCACTTGCATACTGTTGATGTTCTCTTGTTGATCTGATTGCTTCTATTGTTCTCATTTGTAAGTCGCTTTGGATAAAAGCATCTGCTAAATGATTAAATGTAAATGTAAAATTTTAACGTTATTACAATTCTCACGATACTGCACATCAGTCCAGCTCTTTAATGTTATTCTTTTTTTCATTAAATACCATTTTCTAGTTCCCATCCCTTCTTACAAGAGAAGCACAGAAGGATCAGTTGCAAAGCTTCATGACAGTTTATTAGTCATTTTAAAAACAGTGTATTAAAAAAAGCACAATAATAAAATGTTTTGACAGTTATTTTTGGGAGGAACTCCATCTCTGATTTGATCAGAATATCATGAATCTTGAATACTTACTGTGATAGTTTTTTGTATGATTGTATAGAGCAGATGGACGACTGAAACACTTCTCACATTCAGTGCAGTGATACGGTTTATCTCCAGTGTGAATCCTCTCATGTCTTTTCATATTTCCTGCATGACTGAATCTCTGGTCACAGTGTGAACACTTGAAAGGTTTTTCTCCAGTGTGAATC
This sequence comes from Carassius carassius, assembly GCF_963082965.1. Classification (NCBI taxonomy): domain Eukaryota; kingdom Metazoa; phylum Chordata; class Actinopteri; order Cypriniformes; family Cyprinidae; genus Carassius; species Carassius carassius. Next base: position 50,238,727 of record NC_081755.1, read on the forward strand.
CTCTGGTGCAGTTTTAAACAGTTTGCTGAAGTAAAAGTCTTTTCACACTCCAAGCACATGTACTCTCTCACAGCAGCATGCATTTTCTGATGTTCTTTCAAATGTTGTAGACGTGAAAAACTCTTTCCACAACAATTACATGAATGCGGTTTCTCCTTTGTATGAAGTTTCAGGTGCTGCTTTATGTCTGAAGCCCTCAAAAATCTTTTGCTACATTGATCACATGAGTACAGTTTCTCTCCAGTGTGGATGTTCGTGTGTCTCTTAAGGTTTGCTGAGTGTGAGAAACTCTTCCCGCACTGATCACAAGTGTACAGTTTCTCACCAGTATGAACTCTCATGTGAAGCTCAAGACTACATTTGCTAATCAAACTCTTCCCACATTGATTACATGTGTACAGTTTCTCTCCTGTATGAATTCTCATATGTGTTATAAGGATTCCTTTCAATGCAAAATTCTTCCCGCATTGATCACATGTGTATGGTTTCTCTCCAGTATGAACAATCATGTGACGCTCAAGACTATATTTGCACTTTAAACTCTTTCCACATTGATTACATGTGTACGGTTTCTCTCCTGTATGAATTTTCATATGTGTCATAAGGGTTCCTCTTCGTGCAAAACCCTTCCTGCATTGATCACATGTGTACGGTTTCTCTCCAGTGTGAATCCTCTCATGTGTTTTCAGATGTGTTGACTGATTGAATCTCTTGTCACAGTGTGAACACTTGTACTGTTTCTCTCCAGTGTGAATCCTCTCATGTGTTTTCAGATGTGTTGACTGATTGAATCTCTTGTCACAGTGTGAACACTTGTACTGTTTCTCTCCAGTGTGAATTCTCATGTGAACAACAAAACTATTTTTTCTTTTCAAACTCTTTCCACACTGAGTGCAGGTGAAAGATTTCTTAGCTTTTCTTTTCTACAAATCTTTCTGTTTGGTTTGAGAGCAACTCAAAGGTTTTGCTGTTTTTAAACGGCTCGCTAAAGTAAAAGTCTTTTCACACTCAAAGCACATGAACTCTCTCACACCAGTATGTATTTTCTGATGTTGTTTTAAATGTTGTTGACATGAAAATCTCTTTCCACACACAGAACATGAATGAAGCTTCTCTTGTTTATGAAGTCTCAGATGTTTCTTCAGGTCTGAAGCTCACAAAAATGTTTTGTCGCACTGATCACGTGTACGAACGTCAAGATTATATTTGCTATTCAAACTCTTTCAACACTGAGTGCAGGTGAAATACTTCTTGCCGCTTCTTTTCTTTAAGTCTTTCTGTTTTGTTTGAGAGCAACTCAAGGGTTTTTCTCCAGTTTTGACATGATTTTTCTCCTCAACTTAACTCAATTCTTCATTCTCATTGCTTTCTTCAATCAACCCTGATATAAAAAGCTTCACGTAAATTATTATTATACAAATTGTTGGACAATTTGATACATTTTAAAAAATGATATGTCCCTGAAAGTTTTTTCCATGAATGTGGTACATTATTCTTCAAATTATTTTTAAAACATTACAGGCACGAATCCCTGTTTCTGTAGGAAGAAATATTAAATATTTTTGATCCACTACAAATTATATAAGATTTTATAGAAACAAAGTACCCAGTTCATAGTAAGTGTCTCTTACAGGGCTCCAGACTAACAATTGTTAGCAGTGGCACCAGTCCAAGTTCAACAGATGGTGGTGCCAGGCACAGGTTTTGAAGTGCTGAGTGGTTTACAAAATAAAGATAATTTAATCATAAAATGACTATTGTTTTGCATAAAAAAAGTGTAGTTACTAATTTGCAGCAGGATTTCTAAGCTTAAATTTAAAGGTTCTTTATGTAGGATTGACACCAATTTGTTGAACTATGTATTGCAGCCCACATTCAAAATATTGGAGAGGGTTTTTTTCACCCAGTCCCTCCTCCTCAGACTTGACATGCAGGTTGAAACACAAACAGGAACGAGCGCACTTGATGATGAATGAAACTAAATACACTGTGTTTTCCAACAACTGGCAACCCAGAGTGCCGAAATACAATTGGGTAAACTGGCAGTGGGCGAATTTTACAAACCAAAACAAAGATTAACATTCTAGCCCTGAGGGTTGTTCCATAAAACAAGATTAGAAAATAAGCCAAGCTTATTTTGGTTAGTCAGACTTATTGTCTGTGAATTCTGTTTCATAAAGCAAACTTAAAATAGTTCAAACTCAGTTACCCTGGAAACTTATGCTGGGAAACTAGCCTGGTCCGGGGCAGGCTAACTGTCAGGCTAAGCCTGAGTTGATGCTTAACCAGAATACCGTTTTAACACTGACCCACTAGGAATGTGATATTACATCGGACTCTCTGGCATGCTGCAATTTTATTTCATGTAGGCCTAACCACTATCAGTCCAACAATGAAAACAAATGCACTTTAAAAATAAATGTAATTCGAACATACAAAAAGTGAAACAAATGTAAAGAAGTAATTGTAGGCCTATTTGTTTAGTTGGTGTGATTTTTATAATGAATCAATTAGCCTAAATGTCTATAAATAGGGAGCTCCACCCGTGTAGGAGGACGCATAGTCATGGCGTGTCCTTTCATTGATGAGGTGGTGGATGAGGGAGCGATAATCATACGCAGGGCATTTCAAAGAGAGCGTACTTTCAGGGACAGGGCAGACCCGTTGGCTTTTTCTGACTACTACCTGCATGAGCGGTATAGATTCTCGAGGGAAGGGATAGCATATATTTGCAGATTACTGAGCCCACACATCACAAATAGCACACGGCGCAATAAAGCGCTCACAGTCCCGCAGACTGTGTGCATTGCACTTCGCTTTTTTGCCAGCGGAACATTTTTGTACACAGTTGGAGATGCAGAGAACATCAGCAAAGCATCGGTTTGCCGCTCTGTACGAATTGTGTACCTGTCTTTAAAAAAATTACTCAATGTGTTCATCACCTTCCCTGGCCACAGAGCGATTCACAGTATTAGACAAGCCTTTTATGGAATCGCTGGTAAGTTAAAATAAGAACTATATAGAAAATGGAAATATTTATTGTCTGTTAATGTAAGACATGGCAATTGACAGACAAACACTTAACTTTTGTAGCTTTCCCAAATGGTATCGGAGCTCTGGACTGCACCCACGTGCGCATAAAGCGCCCGTCTGGTCCGCATGAAGCAGACTTCGTTAATAGGAAATCATTACACAGCATCAATGTACAGGTACAGTCCCACTGAGATTATATTGTAGGCTAGAAGCGATTGTTCTTTACAATAAGCTGGGCACCTGTGTTCTATTCATTGCAAATGCATTTACAATTCTATATATATATGTGTGTGTGTGTGTGTGTAAGTCCAGTGTAGTGACCTACATTTTTAATTATTTAGATGATTTGTGATGCAGACTGCATCATCACAAATGTAGAGGCAAAATGGCCTGGCTCAGTGCATGATTCCAGAATCTTTCAGGCCTCTTCTCTTTCCCACCAACTGGCACAAGGTATGTTAGTCACTTAACATATAGCAAAAACTACAGCTTAAAAAAAAACTTCAATTTTTTTTTTTTTTTATTCAGGTCAATTCTCAGGAGTTTTGCTGGGAGACAAGGGATATGCATGCCTGCCTTATCTCTTGACTCCCTATCAGGAGACGCAGACTGAGGCACAGCACAACTACAATATTGCCCATGCACGCACAAGAGCTCGTATAGAGATGGCATTTGGGCTCATCAAGTCAAGGTTCCAGTGCCTGAATTACCTCAGAGTGATTCCACACAGGGCATGTGACATTGTAGTTGCATGTGTTGTGCTACATAACATTGCCTGCCTGAGGAGAGAGAGGCAACCAAGGATGCTTGTAGAGCAAGACTGGGATATTGAAGGCATTTTTGATGACAATGAAATAGGCAGGGTTATAAGAGACAGTTATGCCAATAATTATTTTAGTTAATACTGTCCAAACCATGTTAAAGGTTTTCACTTTCCCTTTAATTTACCAGACACACAAGTCATATTTTTTTTTTTTTTTAGGTTGAAGCTGCCTGTTGGGGGTGAAAACACAATTAAATGTGGTCAAAAAACAAAAAGGTCATGTGTCATTGTTTTAAATATGGCAGTTCTACTTGCATTTTTCTCAAGCTGTTGGATTTCCAGCTCCAACTTTCTCATCTTGAGTTTTTTATATTGGATGTCAGTATCTATGGCCTCCATTTGTTTCAGGAGATACCTTTTGTAGACTCCCTTTATGTTCTGGGTCTTGTAGGAACAGAAATGTATTTTATTTTTTTCAATTTGATCTAGTGCTCTTGGGCCATTTTTGTAATTTCTTAATACTCACTTGGTCACATGTCGTCCCAGACTGAGAGGGCTCTAGAAGGGTGTCAGCATCCTGTTGCCAATAATGGAAATACACACAATTTAGCACCTCACAGGTGCCTACCTCAGGCCTCCTTGAACATACTGACATGGTTTCCTCATCCTCCTCAACTGTAGATGGGCCTTCAACCTAAAACCATTAATTAAACTTGGTTTAATAAATAACCACTTGACAAATCAGTGCTTTAAACTCATACTGTCATACTCACAGGGTTCAGCATGATTTCTGGTGGATCCAGAAAGCACACAGAATTTGGCATCATTATAAAACAAAAATATTTAGTTAGGAATGGAAGAATAAAAATAAATAAAATAAACAAAATACCTTTTAAGTAGTGATCTCTTATACTAGATGAAATGGATCCAGATGCTGTTCCCCCCTCTATTCCCTCAATGACAGGCCTCCCTTTATTCAGGTCTAATGCCAGCTCCTCTGCAGGAGTAAAGTTGGCTGTCGGTGGCCCTCCCCCAGTGCCAGCAACCTCACTCTTCTTTTTGGCAGCTGCAATTATTAAACATCATGAGACTGGACAGTTGTACATCAGGCTGGCTATGCTTAAGTACTAACATAGATTTATACTTTATAATTAATACTTACCATTCTGAACAATATTTTTATATTTTATTTTCACCTGCTGCCATGTTCTTTTTTCTTCACTTAATTTGCTGCTGTAAAAGTTACACACACACACACTGTGACAAACATTTAATTTAAATTTAATAAAATATATAAAAATATAGTAAAATAATAATAAAAGTAAAATAAAATATAGTAATGTAGGCCTACATTAATTGCTACTTACGCATTGAGACGATCAGCAATTTCCTGCCAGCCTTTTTCTCTCGTTTTATTAATTGCTGCCGTATTTCCTTTTTTTGTAATCATGTGTTTAAATTCTTCGTAAGATTCGAGAAGTAATTGCTGCTCAGTTGCCGTGAACATCGCTGCTCTCACTTCCCCTTTAGTTGCCATGTTAAATTGATGAATCTATGCTCCACCATCAGGGCTTCTTAAGAATAGCGTGCACGCGCAATTATCTAGACTAGATAAACCTGGTTCAAATTAGTGAGATTGCGTGAACTTGAATTACCTTTTATGAAACCGCCTTAAGCCCCAATTGATTTGTTAGGTTAATTCAAATCGGGTTTTGGAGCTTAATCCCCGCTTTTCTAAGCTTCTTTTATGAAACAACCCCCTGAACACACATTTTCAAAAGAGAATAACTGACTGTAGCCATGTTTTTTTTTAGATAAATATGCGTGATTGCTTAGCATGTTTCTTACATACAGTACCTTTAAGATTTTACAAGACTTTTTAAGACTTGCACAAAAAAAAAGATAAAATGACGAAATATTAAACCGTGAAATGAATGTAAAAAGCATGATTTTAAAGTTCAGATACAAGTTTTCAAAAGTGAAAAAAGTTATATTAAACAAAATACACTTCACATTTCAGAGTTTAAATCATTTTTATGAAAATGGATGAGTCAAGTAGTTATTATATTAATTTAAACAATTATTATCACTGAATTATTATATTAATTAAATAACAAACATTTGTACTGTTTAGATTTTTTTTTATAATCAATTATCGATCCACCGGTTCACAATGACATCTCTGCCTGTTTGGAGGGTAAAAACATTGGTCAATTATTACATTGGTCTAAACAAAAACAACCCAATACTATGGGCCCTATCATACACCCGGCGCAAGGCGCAGCCCAAGTGTGTTTGCTAGTTTCAATCCAGCGCCTTTCACATTTTCCCATCCAGCGTCACGTCGTTTAATTACCAAATTCATTTGCGCCCATTTGTGCGCCCATGGGCGTGCTGTTCTAAAAAAAAGAGGTGTGTTCAGGCGCATTGCTATTTTAAGGAGCTGCAAATAGACTCCCGCCTTCTTTTTCCAATGATTGTGAAGTTTTTACATTGTTACAGACTAGCTCTGGGGCAATCCAGTTCTGTCACTCTAAGTGGCGATGGCTCTTTAGTCGCGATGGGCTCTGGCTCTCCGTCAGTGCCTGGCTTGGGCATGCACTCCACACATCGGGGAGATGGTGGGCTTAGCTCTGGGTCTGGAATGGACCTGGCGAGATCCTCCATAGGGCAGATGGTGAAAGAGTGACTCGTTTCTCGCCAGAGTCCACTCCACGAATGTGGCGAATTCCTCCCAAGGACCATCTTCGGATGACAACCCTCTGCACTCTGTATTCAGGTTTGCCTCATAGAAAGCGCAGGGTGCATTGTCTGGGTAGCTGGTGATGCTAGCTATAGGAACTGTCTGTTACATGGTCCTTGAGAGTACGTCCTTCCTGCTCCATCTGGTCACCTTAATGTCTGTGCAAAAATATGATAGGGATTATACTGATGAGTAAAGATGAGCTGTGTCATATTGTAGGCAGATTTTGAGCTGTAATGAATCTATTGTGGAGTTGTCCATTTTTGGCATGATTGGACATTAAAGGGGGCGGTGTAGCATGTTGAGTAATTTCAGTCTACTTGGGCAAAATTGTACTTCTTATTTCATCTTTCTGTGATTACACAGTGCCTACTGAAAATGTTAATGTATAAAACATCACAGTTTTGATAAATTTTAGGCGTATGAATCAATAATTATCCTTGATGATATTCTGTGAAGGTTTTATATATATATATATATATATATATATATATATATATATATATATATATATATATATATATATATATATATATATACATTCAAATGAATTGAATTAATTAGTGCTCAGGTGTTCACCTTGTGGCCTATGAGCAATGTGATGCAATATTGCTTAGAGACTCAAAATGGCAGGCCAAGTGAGACTAATTTGGTTTATAGGTGATTAAAAATGTAAAAGTGGAGTTTGCATAATAGCCCCCCACCCCACCCTCCCAAAAAAAAAGAAAATTGCTTATAGGAACTATTCAGTGGGGTGGCCCTTAACCATTAGGGAATCTTGTGTGATTTGCAATGAAGTTTTTGACTTCTCTCATTTTTCTCTACCAATCCTCACTCATGAAGACTGTTGGTGTTGATAGAATACAGTTCAAGTCTATAATTCTCTATCATTTATTTGTGCAGATCGGCTATTTCAAAGGAATAAAGTCAGCTCACCTTATACTGTAGACGCACGTAATTTTACCGTATTATTTCCCTCCTCGCGTTGCTTCACTCTCCAGTCCAGCGGGTGGCGCTAAACACATACGTTTGTTTGCCAAACACCATTAAACCTCAGAAGAAGAAGATTCGCGTCAGCGAGCTCTCTGTTGTTTTGTTGTGATGCTGGTTTAATACAAACGGTTGGAAATGTTGTTTCTGTAAATACATACCGTTTTTGAATCAGGTCAGTAAATAGCTGTAATATTCTCATCCTCAAAATCGTGACTAAGTTTTGAATTAAGCAGGAATAATATCTGTAGGAGAATCATCTGAACTGAGATCTGCTGCTGTGAAGATGATGTTTGTTAAAGAGGAGAGTGAAGAGAACACGAGTGAACCAGAAACCTGGAGAATAAAACACGAGGAACCAGAAACCTGGAGAATAAAACAAGAGGAACCAGAAACCTGGAGAATAAAACATGAGGAACCAGAAACCTGCCGAATAAAACAAGATGAACCAGAAACCTGGAGAATTAAACAAGAGGAACCAGAAACCTGGAGAATAAAACACGAGGAACCAGAAACCTGGAGAATAACTCAGGAGGAACAAGGTTTGGTGTTTTTCTTCATTCATATTTGAGGTACATTCAAAGGTCCTTTATGCAAAAATAAGACCTTAACTATGATTAAAATGTCTTAAATCCATGTTTCAAAGTTCTAATATAAGTGAATTGACACTGAGAAGATTTAATTGTTACTTTAATTAGACTTTATTTTCCTTTTTGGAATCATAAACTGTCTTGAACTCAGAGCGTGTGAGACTGAATTAGTTTTTTACGCTAGTAGGAGCCACATTTTAAGTAAAGTCGCTATAGGACCGTCTATTTTAAATCATGTTCATGTCTCAGTAGAGCATTATTTGCTTGTTCGTTACATTTCTGTGTAAATCAGTAACAATTTTGCTATAGGCTTTGCAAATGGCAATTCAAACTGACTTTGTAAGATATATGTGACCATGGAGCACAAAAGCAGTCTTAAGTATCACTAGGTATGTTTGTAGCAATAGCCAAAAATACATTGTATGGGTCAAAGTTATCAATTTGTCTTTTAATCTTAAAAACCATTAGGATATTAAGTAGTGTTCCATGGAGATATTTTGTAAATTTTCTACCGTAAATATATAAAAATTTAATTTTTGATTAGTGATATGCAGTGCTAAGAACTTAATTTTGACAACTTTAAAGGGGATTTTCTCAATTTTTTATTTTTGCTCCCTCAGATTCCAGATATGTTCCACATAGCTGTATCTTGGCCAAACTTTATCCTATCTTAACAAACCATACATCAATGGAAAGCTTTTTTATTCAGCTTTTGGATTTTGCACACAACCTAATGCCGATATCTTAGAGAGCAGGGTGGCCGATGGTTAATATAAGCATATTTTCTATTTCAATTAAAAAAAAAAAAAAAAAATATATATATATATATATATATATATATATATATATATATATATATATATATATATATATATATATATATATATATATATATATATTCATTTTAATTAATGTTTGAGAAACTTTCAATAATTTGAAAATGAATTATATTAAAAATAAATGTGTAAAATAAACAGGCTAATACTTTAAATTAGGGATGCTCGATCCGCTTTTTTTGCCTCCGATACTGATTCTGATACCTAGGGTTCAGTATTGGCTGATATAGATAACGATCCGATACCAGTGAATTTTTTTCCCCTGTTTAAATAAATGTACAATTTATATATCTCTGTGTGTGGAACTGATAATCATTCTTTCACAATCTACTAGATACAGACTTCTTCATTATAAAGAAAAATTAAATAATATATATGAAAAAATATGGCCCTATGCATATTCATAGTATATGGCAAAAAAAATTCAAACTAGGTTAGTGGATATTTCGGCAGCAAAAGTTATTATAGAATAATCAGTGCACAATCATTTTAGAAATTCAAACATTAAGTGAAAAAAAACTATTTTGTGGAAATAAATTAAAGGTGTTGCACTAAATATGGTAAAATGTTGCACATTGCTATTTGTATTATTATAAAATCCATTAATTAAAAGCATTCATTAATGTGTTTATAAGTATAAACTATAAAATGAAAAATACATTTCTTATGTAATGTATAGCATATTTTTTAATAAGGCAACAATATATGAAAGGACAAAACAAATACAGTGCTGCATGAAGCTCTCACAAGCGTGTTGCTTCAAGCACATCATTTTGCACACTGGATGCACACATTGTAAGCAATTTGTGTTAAAAAGTGCAAAGCACAAAGAGAAGAGACATTGTTTACAATTTCAGTTAATGTGCACGTTAAAAACTATTTACAGTCTTTTCTACACCCGTGTTTTGTTCTCACAGACATCCGGTAGCAAGTAACAAAACAACTTTAAACTCCAGCTAGAAGTTAAAGTCCTTTTTGCAAATTCATAGACATTTATTTACAAATCAAGTATTATAATGAGAGCACAGAACGATCTTAGAGAGCTTTACTGAGCTGACTGTCGTAACCGAACGCGATCAGGCTTAAAGGCTGATAGACTGACTGACAAGACACAGCAGAGAAAAGAGTTAATGTTAACTTTAATGTAAGGGCTTAAATATTCATATGTGGCTCACATTAAGCCAGCGGTTCTGAATTCCAGTCATCACCCCCCCCAGCTCTGCATATTTTGCATGTCTCTTTGTAAACACACCCGATTCAGATAATCAGCTGGTTAGAAGTGAGCTCCATGCATGAACTGTGTTCCCATTGACATGGTCCCTACTTCCTGAGCATTTAAATAAACAATATTCTGAATTTAAAGAATTTAAATAAACAATAATGTGATTATCTTTTTTTTTAGTGGATGGCCTCCTTCGGTGGACACTGTATGCTACAAAACAATGCTGTTTTTAATGCTGTGTTCCAGGCAGGTTTTTGAGCACATAAGTCATGATTTCAAACCATGACCAACGACTTTGTACCGTTCCTGTCATGTCACGACAAACTTCCTGAGCGCAAGGAATTGTAGCTAGATTATTAATTTTATTGCAATGTTAACATTGTCCTAAAATCTTTTTTTCAATGTGTACCACTTGCATAAACACTGAATCCATATGCAATATTATCCGTAGGGGCTGCTATTGTTGTTTCGTGTGCTGTGTGACGTCAGAGCTCTAAGTACTCTAAGTACATCGATCTAGTACAAGTTCACAGGATGGAAGTCATGGGTTTGACTGCCAATCCAGTGCACTTTCATGGGTTTAAGGTTGGAAAAACACGGGTTACGGGTTGCCTAGAACGCAGCATTACTACCGAGACGCAGTTTTTTGAGTGTAAGTTATTCCATAACAGATACAAACAGTAAGTCTCCCAAAGAACTAAGACATAATCAAAGGAATTACTATCCATATTACAACCCCTACCTTTCTCACTAAACCGTGATTTACAGTTGTGGATGTGATTATAGCCGGGTTTTCAGCGCAGGAACTAGGGACTTTGGGCTGGTACTTGTTGTGTTTCCACCACAGGAACCAGGATCTAAATAAAGTTCTGGTTAAAAAAATGCCCCCCACAAAGTCCCTGCTTGCGAGGTAGTACTTTTGCAAAGTTCCGGAACTTTCGAAGGCGGGACTTGAGCGCTAAACATGCTGATCGGTGGAGTTCACGCAGCATTGTGATTTCAACCACTATTTATTCGGCTCATTTCCTATATTATGCCATGAAATATAATTTTGAAATTATTTCAGGTGACAATGTTGTTGTTTAAATCTCAAATCTGCGGCTTATTTATAAAGACGCCACCTATTTAAAAATGTGTTTCCCCCATTTCGGAGACGGTCAGCTCCACGCGATCAGCCGAGTACATTTCTGAGGCTATTATTATGTTTAAATGAAAACGAAAGGAGGCATTGGTATTTGATATCCTATTTCATTTTTATTATAAATATACAATGAAGAAAATTGCAGTAGCCAAGGCGAGCTTATTGATGTTGTCAAGTTCGATGCTGTTTGCAGAATTACTGGTTTTGCATTGTCGCGGACATCAAACTCCCCAGTCGAACTCACAAAGTCTGAACTACTGAGGATGCAAGTCCGAAATGTGCGTACTTTGTATTGAGAAATGTATGCAGACCTACATCACCAGACTATTTGCCTAATCTTGCCGGTACTTTAGACCGTAGTGGAAATGCAGAAACAACAGGTCTGGGGGGGGGGGGCAGGTTCCTGGAACAATTGTTCTGAGTAATTTCGGTGGAAACGCGGCTCATGACTCACTATTACGACGAATCTGGGACGTACTGCATTTTGTTTATACATGTTTTGATGTGTACTGCTTAAACAAATTTAGCAAATACTAGGGATACACGATCATGATTTTTCTTGTCCGATTCCGATACCACTTTTTTACAAGCAAACTGGCCGATTCCGATACCGATTTCGTTTTTTTTTTTTAAGCAACAAACAAGAAAGAAGGAAAGTGTGCCTAAACCAGATGTTTATTTGGTATTTAATTGGGCAAACTGGCTTTTGGCTATTGAAAACAATAACCATAACCATCTGAAATTAACAGCAGTAACTGCACAGTAAGTGGCCTACATTCAATACAAACAGAGATGATACAGAAATCAGCATTTAGCTTTTGTTTTTGAATTGGGTTGAAACTACGTAGAACTGGCCTTAAATTGAAACATTAACTGTAACCATGTGAAATTAAAGACAATAACTGCATAGTTCTACAGTCCAAACAACACAATCAACACACATTCAATAAGGTGTTTCTTAATCAGCATTCAGTATTTTAGTTTTTACATTTGGTTTTAAATGTAAAAAAAGCTCTTTACCAGTGAGACTAAATAAAAATATGCTATATAAATACATTATTTCCAAATGTTAAAATCAAATAATGTTGGTGCGAATAAAACAAAAATGCAAAGTGTTTCAAATTGGTGTGTTTCACCGGGCTGCAAAGAAATATAGAGCTGAGTATCATCAGCATAACAGTGAAAGCTAACACCATGTTTCCTGATGATATCTCCCAAGGGTAACATATAAAGCGTGAAGAGTAGCGGCCCTAGTACTCCATATTGCATCTGTTTTTTATTTGTTGAACCTCAATTAAATTGTTAATCTTAACTTGGTTTGGACGTTTTTTGTATTTTCTAGTTCGGGGAACAGACACAGTCTCTATAGTGTGATATCTAGGTGAAAGAGTCTCTATGTGCTGAGAATTAGCTGACCTCTGTGACGTGAGGCGGCTAGCAGATGGTCGGTTTAGCCAGTCTGTCTGCTTCCTGACCTGGGCCCCAGTTAGTCAAGTACAAACACTAAGACTATTTGTCATATTTCTAGTGAGAAGAGTGGCGTCACCCCAGGAGGGATGAAAACCATCTCTTTTCAACAGGTCAGGTCTGCCCCAAAAGCTTGTCCAATTGTCTATGAAACCTATGTTATTCTGTGGGCACCACTTAGACATCCAGCCATTGAGTGATGACAATCTGCTATGCATCTCGTCACCACGGTAAGCAGGGAGGGGACCAGAGCATATTACAGTGTCTGACATCGTGCTTGCAAATTCACACACCTCTTTAACCCTCTTTAACCCTTCTTCATTTATGAGTCACACTCAGGACTTTCGGGTCAAAAATGACCCGGAGGGCGGGATTCAGGTATACTTTTTTTCAGTAAAATCGATCAAATGTATTTTTGTTCAATAATATTTTTTCTTTCTTTTTTGGTGTTTTGAGAGAATTTTATGATAATAATGAATTTTTATGCAATAATTATGATCAATTTTTTCCCATAGAATATAATAGAAACTTTATATATATATGTAATTTTTTTTTTTTATTATTAATGCTGTATTTTATTTTAAAGTACAGCCAATGCCTATAGAAAACAATTTTTGAAATTAGATCGGTGCCTTCTGGTGGACAAATTAAGCATTTTTATCATGCAATAGCACATTTTTACCAGTATAGAGACTACAGCTCTCTGTAGAAAGGCTTGTGAATTCTAGTGATTTTTGCACATATTTGCCTATTTATTTCAGGTTGTGGATTTTAATATATAATCACAGATTCTCAAAGACTATTTTTGTCATTTTTGTTTTTTGTTTGGTTGGTTTAAATGGTAATTTCAAGTGCCAGTTTTACTTCATAATACAGTCAAACCTGAACATTGCACTAGAAAGAGAACAAATGGAAAGCATTTTGTTACCCATTGTTTTAATTCTAACTTAATAAAAAAAAATTAAATTATTTCAATCATAACATGTTTTTATTAACCTTTTATTAGAGAGAGGCATAGTATGTGACTTTTGAATTTTGGACCCAATGTCTCCCCTTTATTTTATTCATTGATTTTATTTCACATATTCTCATATTTCTCTGTTACAGGCTCACCAGTCTAGTATTTCCTTGTGTGTGTGTCAACAGATGCTGTGATTGGCTTCTTGATTTTATAAACAGGTGCTGCAATAGGCCTGGAGGTTACTAGGGAAGAATTCCATCCTTTGACCTTACTCTGTTTGGGCGCGCGTGCTTGTGTGTGTGTGTGTCTGTGTGTGTGTGTGTGTGTGTGTGTGTTCAAGAGAGAGACATGGTGTGTGACTTTTGCATTTTGGATCCAATGTCTCCCCTTTATTTGATTTTGATTCATTGATTTTATTTCACATATTCTCAAATTTCTCTGTTACAGTTTCACCAGTTTCATATTTCCCTATGTGTGTGTGTATGTGTATGAGTGTGTCTATTTTGCAACCTTGATGGCTTACAGCCTCATGCTTTCATTGCTGTGCACTTTATTTCTTACATTGATGAATAATTGCTTTTATTTCACACATTTCCCAAAATTAGCTTTTGCAAAGACACACTTTCATTTGTGTGTGCGTGTGTTTTTGTGTGTTTAAGTGTGTGTGTGTGTGTGTGTGTGTGTGTTAATTTTTGTTTTGCACTCTTGATGTTTAAGAGATTCACCCCTTCACTGTTGTGTGCTGTTTCTGCATTGTGGCTGATTTGTAGATTGTACACACAAAAAAACTCAGTATTTTCATATTTTTTGCCAATTTCCCATTCATTTCCTATGGCGGGTCATTTTTGACCCGAAGACCCTGAGTGTGACTATTTGTTTTACGACCACTTAGACTTTTCAAATCCTGTCCCCAATTTTTTTGCGTGTTCATATACCAAGTGCCAATAAAGTCACCAAGTTTCAGACCATTCCGATGAAGCTACGAGTTTTTACATTTTTTTTTTTTTTTTTTTTTTAATTTTCGGGTCATAAATGACAGAAGAACCCCAGAGGGTTAATGTTATTTTTAGTGATCTCCGACTGGCGAAGTCGAACATCATTAGTGCCAGCATGAATAACAATCTTACTGTATTTATGTTTAGCATTGGCCAGCACTTTTAAATTTGCCAAGATGTCAGGCACTCTGACTCCCGGTAAACATTTGACTATGGTGGCTGGTGTCTCTATATTCACGTTCCGTTCAATAGAATCACCAATAACTTGAGCACTTTCATCAGGTTTCTCAGTGGGTGCATCACTGAGTGGGGAGAACCTGTTTAATGTTTTGATCGATACAGAAGAGCGGTGTTTTGACCCACAACTACGCTGCCTCACCGTCACCCAGTTTGCCCTGCTGCAGGGGCTCTGTTTCCGGAACCGAACAATGTACAGGAATCCCTGAGCTAGACGCATCCAAAGCCGTATCTAGAGCCCTAACATTCTTACTGTCCTCAATTAAAGTTTGGATGCATGTCTCTAATACTGAAATCTCTGTCAGCCTAACTATTTCCATGCATTTATCACATGTGAATACCTCATCTGCAACAGAGATAGATAAACTGTACATGTGGCAAGAGGTGCAAATAACAATAGCAGGAGAAGCCATTACTCACCGTGCTTGATGAAATATTTTTACTGCGGTTGTTTGATGAACTTGTGAAAAACTGGAGCGAGAGAGAGGAGAGGAGAAAAGAAAACAGCGATAGGTTCGAATGAAAATGCTAATGACAAGCTAAAGAGTGCTAACGCTTTGCAGGTGTACTGCACTCACGGATATAAAAGTGAACAATCAAAATCAATCTGATAAGATTGATCCATAATATCAGAAATATGGTGTAAATTAAGTTATATTTTATCACTTTAAAAAACAAAGAGTGATAGTAAGATAAAGATTCTAGAGAAAAAAAATAAAATTAAATAAAAACAGCTACACGGAGCTACGATTAGCAACAGAAGGCCAACAGGAAGTAGAGAAAACACTGTCCAACCCTTAGACCTTTATAATGATATATCGTTTGTAAAGATGATCCCCCCCGTTCATTTAATCTATTCGTAAACACTGACATATGCAAAGATAATAGAAAAACTTATCGGTCGATGCCAATATTTGGAAAATGCCATATATCAGCCGATATATCGGCCATGGCAACATATCGGTCAACCACTATGCATTTTGTCCAAATAAATGTGTAATTCAGTGCTATAATTTGATGTGACCAGCTGAAGTTGTACAGGCACTGTGGGTAGACCCGACAAATCGATAATGAGAATTTTTGCCGATAATTTTCATCAATAATAAAAACTATTTTATTGATTAGTTGTTGCAGCCCTAGTTAAATTACAGAAATGTATCAAAGAACAATACCTGTTTGCTGGAGCTGTCAATTTGTAGTGTTTCTTTACAAAATGACATCGCCATCTACTGGCCTGGCAGCATAAATCAATGTTTTTAGACATTTTCATAAAATTTCATGGATCTTTGTTAAAAAGGGACAGTTTTGACATTGTTTTCGTTTCTACATAGATTTTATCCTGTTATTTTTCAAACGTACCAACTGATTTTTTATCTTTTTACTGATTTAATTTTAGGCCATTTTTCAAATGTACCAACTGATTTGTATCTTTATAGTGATTTAATTTTAGAACATTTTTCAAACGTAACAACTGATTTTTATCTTTATAATGATTTAATTTTAGGCCTGATGAAGATTAAAGAAGAAAGACAAGATCTGAATGAGGTGGAGGAGAAATATCAGGATCAGAAAGACCATGCCAACAATGGAGAAAAATCAGTGAGTTGCAGCATTAAAACAACAGAAGTCAAGAGGCCTTTCATCTGCTCTCAGTGTGGAAACACTTTCACTTGTAAAAGAAATCTTAAGGATCACATGTTACTTCATGCTGGAATAAAGCCTTTCAGCTGCTCTCAGTGTGAAAAGAGTTTTACACAGAAAGCAAGCTTAAAGAATCACATGCTAATTCATACCGGGACGAAGCCTTTCAGCTGCTCTCAGTGTGGAAAGAGCTTCATATGTAACAGAAATCTTAAGTATCACATGTTAATTCATGCTGGAATAAAGCCTTTCAACTGCTCTCAGTGTGAAAAGAGTTTTACACAGAAAGCAAGCTTAAAGAATCACATGTTAATTCATGCTGGGATAAAGCCTTTCAGCTGCTCTCAGTGTGGAAAGAGTTTTACACAGAAATCAAGCCTTAAGGATCACATGTTAATTCATGCTGGGATAAAGCCTTTCAGCTGCTCTGAGTGTGGAAAGAGTTTTACACTGAAAGTTAATCTTGAAAAGCACATGTTAATTCATGCTGGGATAAAGATGTTCATCTGCTCTGAGTGTGGAAAGAGTTTTACACATAACGTATGTCTTAAGAGGCACATGTTAATTCATACTGGGATAAAGCCTTTCTCCTGCTCTCAGTGTGGAAATAGTTTTACATATGAATCAAGTCTTAAGAGGCACATGTTAACTCATAATGCGAAAAAGTCTTTCTCCTGCTCTCAATGTGGAAAGACTTTTACACAAGAAGGACAACTTAAGACTCATTTGGTAAGTCACTCTTGATAAAAGCCTTTCACCTGCTCTCAGTGTGGAAAGTATTTGTCACGTAAGAGGTACCTTGAGACTCAAGTGTTAAAGGGGTCATCGGATGTCCATTTTCCACAAGTTTATATGATTATTTAGGGACTTAATAAAAAGAGCTCTGATCACCCCTTCTCTCGCTCCAGTTTGGTGACAAGCCACTCTAATGAGACCATAAACTTTTGCCACATTTAGCTGCAGAGCTTGATAACTAGGACATTATTAGGAAAAGCAATTTGCAAAGATTAATTTAAAATAAATTACAAATTACACGTAGTCAAACAGACAGTGAACAGTTTTAACTGCAATGATAATATGTTGAGATTAAACTTTGTGATTGCGAATAAACATTGTGATTAAGCAAAAAATTTTAGTTTTATATGTTGTTCCAAGGTTAGTATCATCTGAAGTCTTCTGGAGATTGGCATCATCTCTGCTCATCAGGGATGGGTACAGAGAACCAGTATTTTTTGAATTGGTATGTAATTGGGTTGATATTGGAATATGGATAAGCTTCAAGACGAACGATAATGTTATTGATACTTGCGTTGTTTTATCTCTGTATACTTCAATGTTAATGGTGAATTCGAAGCTGCTGCCTGTCATTTCCCTTCACTGAATGATGTGGCCAATGTTTGCTCAACGTGCATGTGATATCCATGATGCATGTGCTGTTTGCGTGCGATCAGAAGAAAAAAAACAGCAACTGTTTAGTTTTCCACATTCTTCAAAATAACTTTTTATCTCCAACAGAAGAAAGAAACTCATTCAGGTTTAAAATTAACTTGAGTAAATGAGAGTGAGTAAATGATGAAACAATTTTCATTTTTGGGTATCAATATCTATAACATGTAAACTATACCCATCCCTACTTCTCAGGTGTTTGGTCATTTCAAATATTCGTAAGGATTGGATCCAGACTGAAGCTTGTCTAATTCCTAGTTGCCTCGGCATGCAAGTCCCGTGACAGAGATGGAAGCAAACAGCGACAAAATTAGTGTAGCAGCTCTTCCAACCAAGCAAAGATGGTGTGTTCCACCCAAGCAAAAGAATGAAAATGTGCATTTGATCAGCTATAGCTTGCTAAAAATCTCTCTTTAATCTAGATTTAAATCGAGAGAGTGTGTCTGAACCCTGAACGTTATTGGATCTATTATAACATCCAATAGCTGTACTCCTCAATCGCTTAGGTGACATTTTGTCTGTTCCTGCTCCGGCCTCGAAACAATGGCAATGTGTCAGTCAACAGTCGTGGGATAAACCTGGGTCTGTATGACATCACACAGCCAAGAATTTATAAATGGCTTGATCTGAGAAACTGGTTATGATTTATGGTGATTCTAAAAAAACACATTGGGTGGATTGTTATCATTATAGGGTGGTTGTGTACACACACTGCCAAGACGCATTTCAATTCAAACAATATGTAAGAGCATCCGATGACACCTTTAAACTTATTATTCATTGTATCAACAATGTGGTGTATCAGAGCAAATCAGAAAATGTAAGATTCAAACAGAACCGTGTTTAAACACAAGCCCCTTTCACACTGCATGTTGGACCCTGACAATTGTTGGAACATTGCCGGATCACCTTCTGTTTTGAAAGCAAACATGTTCCGGGATTGATTGATTGATAAGTGAAAGTTAACGTGCCTAGCGTTATCGACTTGTGCATTACACGTCACATCCTGATGTCCCACATCATTACGGGACCTCTACGAGTTGAGTGAACACATGCACACATTCCTGGAAAATCACTGGCAGTGTGAAAAGGGCGAAATTAGCCCGGGAACAACTGCCGGGACACATTACCCGTGTATTTTCCGAAATCGCAGTGTGAAAGAGTCTACAAAGAGCTAAATTCCACGAAGAGGCTCAAGACAACAGATGATCATAAATCAGATCCCAGCACAAGTCTAAAGTAAGCCTAACCAACTCTTTCACAGCTTTGAACAGCTTGCAGCATTAAAACAAAAGAACATTTATTGATAATTCAACTCAGGAAGGAGATTGTGAAATTTGGTGCAAGTTATAAAGATTAATGGTCAAAGAGACACACAGCATGACCATCACATGTAAATCCATGATAGAAATCAAGAGCTAAAGACTTCCTCAGACTGACGACTTCCACCTAGAAGACAAGAACC
The DNA here is from genome assembly GCF_963082965.1 of Carassius carassius. NCBI lineage: Eukaryota > Metazoa > Chordata > Actinopteri > Cypriniformes > Cyprinidae > Carassius > Carassius carassius. The sequence continues at coordinate 50,258,257 of NC_081755.1, forward strand.
AGGCTAAGATTCTTTCTAGACCCTTTAGACCTGTTGTTCCTCACAGAACACACTCTCACATTCACAGAACGACACAGAGACTGTCTTTACATGACTAAATGCTAATGAACAAATAGCATTCTGATGCATAACTCCATATGATGAATGTAATCAACACATTTGATTATCATGTTCTAGTCACTGATTGTGTATGTCATTTTTTAATAACTATTGAATAGTTCATAGGTTTCTATTCATGTTTGGTATGTTTGTGTTTGAGAATTCAAAGTATCATGTTCTTGTTATAGGAATCATGTGTAAATTATACTCTGCATGAGTGGGGAAATTCAGACTATGTGACATAACATGCTGATTTGTGTATTGGGAGGTGAAACATTGCACCCCCCGAAATAAGACAATGTCTGTTTGGTCAAGACACCTTTAGACATATGTTCAACATATGAGTTTAAAAATCACAACACCAACAAATGTAGCCTTTTTGGATTTTTTGCCAAGTTTTTTTGTTTGTTTGTTTGTTTTCTTTGCGTTCTCTTTCAGCGTGCTTTGGCCTGCACGCCAGCTGTTACTCAACCACCATGAGAAGACAAGCCATCTAGTATTATCAGCTTATGTTTTTTTCTTCTACATCAGTTTTTCCACAAGGCCATGTCACACGTTGTCTGTACCAGCTTTAAATCTTCAACCAGCGCACACGACTCCAGAACATCCTTCAGTCAACGCCCAAGACATCAATTCCAATGACTCCTGAACTTACAGCCAATCAAAAACTTTGGGAAACCCCTTTCTGCAGCCATGCCATACAGAAGGACTTCTCTTAAAACAAAGGCAACACAAGTACAATCTCCAGATTCTAGCTGAACTGGTGCTTTTATTATAAAGTTGAATAGCCTCACTGAGAAACTCAATGCGAGGGTTTATTGATTAAACGCTCTTCAGGTCTAAGCATATATTGCTATAACCATTGGATTTCACATTTTCACTTTCTCAAACTCGTTCTTTCCCCACTTTGTTTCTGCAACTTGTTTATGCGTGTTCATGTGTTGTGGTAGCTTCTTCCATGTCTATGAAGAATCACTCTCGAAGGTTTTCATATATCATATATTTTGTCTAATGTCAAAACAGGACATGAAACTTTACCATTTACTGAATTTTTATAATGTCTGGACCTAGGAGGTCTCATATATTTTGTCCAAATAGAGTGTGCGGCTCCACCAAATCTGAACCCCTGCACTGTCTGCACATTCAGGCAGATCCATGATTATAACAGTAGAATAACTTCATACATAAATGGTTAGATTCACATTCTTTATACTAGATTAGTTCATATTTTGACCGATAAAAATATTCCACAGTGTTAGATTAGTTTACGTGTAATTTTGAATTCTCCAATAAAGTCTTATGTATGTTAATAAGAGAAGTATCTTTTGTTTTGTGCTTACAATTTAATGTCCTAAAAAGCTGATCTTGTTACCATGCTAATGTGTTTTTGCTATATGTTGGATTCGTTCATTGAATCCCTGGCCGACTGATCAGCCGTAAAACATTGATTCTGACCAAATTCCCAATAAATATCATAAATCATTCCTTTTGAGCTAAATTTATCTGTTTCCCTTACAACAACTTGTTTTTCAATTTTGATTTCCTCTTGATTCGTTTGAATGTATTAATTTTACTTGTGAAAGCTGTTTGTTTTCTGAGCTTTTCATGTCTTCATTTTATAATACCTTTAAATGCCTAATAAATTATTAGGCAAGCAGTTCACTGTATTTCTAACTCTAAAAACACTGGATTAAAAAAACATTAACTGGGTATTTTTAACTCAACTGCTGGATAAATATAGGTCAGAACCCATATGGGTTAAAATGTTTACACATTAGTTTTAATCCATATGCACAAGAAATTAAAATTCTACAGTACTGTACCTCAAGAACAACTGTTTGTTACAAAGCAGTAATGTTTTAGTCTGCATTATGAACACACATAAAACTATGAAATACAATCTTTTGCCAACACAAAAATGTCATTAATAATCACCAGTTAGTGCAAATAAAGTAATACTCTTCCTCAAGTAATATAACAGTTGTTTATATAAAAAACCAAACAACATAAAATCTCCTGTGCAAATAAACTAAAATGCTTCCTCATGCACTCGAACCACTGTTTGTTCAAAGAACCTCTTATCGTCTACTTGTAAGAATGTAGTGTCGAGTGTAAAAATTCACTGTTGAGGATTCACTTCCCTCCAACTCAAATATTTTGAATAAACTCTCAGCTATAGAAACACTGTTTTAGGTTGTGTACATCACAATCATAAAACGATTTGAAGCATACATCTACTGCCCCAATGAAAGTGCTTTCCAAAGCTTCTCCTGCGATGATGACAGATGCCTGCGAGTCAATGCGTCCATTTTCAAGTGACAGGACATACAGTAAGGGTAAGGTCTTGATGCTTCAGCCGGCTGGAGGTCCTCCACCATATTTGCTTCAACCTAAAGAAGAGATAATGCAAAAATGTGAAAGAATGGGAGTGTTGGGGGTACGGATGGTGGGTTGGGGAGTCAATCCACAATGTTTATTCAATCAAGCAGTCTTTAGAAACAATAGGTCTTGTATAGCCAGAGCTTTGGATGAGGCAAAATACCTGAAACTGATTACAGCTTGATCTGGCCTACTTTGACAGAGCCACTGAAGAGCAAGTCAAAAGAGTTTATACACAGCAAAAAAGCCAGTGTACAATGAAGTCAATTCCAGTCAAATTTAACACTCCTGAAATGCATAGGACTTTGAAATCGAGAAATATGTACTCACAGAGTACATTTTAACACATTTTAACACTGAAAGAGTTTATTTGTAAATCCAGCAGATGTGTCACACAGTTCTGTCAGATTACAATTAAACACGTTAGCACAATGCAGTTCCTCCCAACGAAGGATGGACCTGACTGAATGTATGTCTTACATGGTGTCTGTGGAATGGCATGAGTATAAGTAAACAACAATTCACATGAACAACTTGTTTTAAAGGTATTTAACCCCTAAAAATATGAATTATGTCATAATTATTTACCTGACTGTTGGCATCTGTGCATGAATGTGTGTTCATGAGTATTTTTGCACATTTATTAAAAGAGAAAAACTGAAATAGCACATGACATTCAGTATTCAGACCCTTTGCTGTGACACTAATATATTTAACTCAGGTGCGGTCCATTTCTTCTGATCATACACCTTCATTTGAGTCCAGCTGTGTTTGATTATACTGATTGGACTTGATAAGGAAAGCCACACACCTGTCTATATAAGACCTTACAGCTCACAGTGCATGTCAGAGCAAATGAGAATCATGAGGTCAAAGGAACTGCCTAAAGAGCTCAGAGACAGAATTGTGGCAAGGCGCAGATCTGGACAAGGTTACAAAAACATTTCTGCTGCACTTAAGGTTCCTAAGAGCACAGTGGCCTCCATTATCCTTAAAGTGAAGACGTTTGGGACGACCAGAACCCTTCCTAGAGCTGGCCGTCTGGCCAAGCTGAGCTATCGGGGGAGAAGAGCCTTGGTGAGAGAGGTAAAGAAGAACTCGAAGATCACTGTGGCTGAGCTCCAGAGATGCAGTCGGGAGGTGGGAGAAAGTTGTAGAAAGTCAAGCATCACTGCAGCCCTCCACCAGTCGGGGCTTTATGGCAGAGTGGCCCGAAGGAAGCCTCTCCTCAGTGCAAGACACATGAAAGCCCCCATGGAGTTTGTTAAAAAAATACCTGAAGGATTCTCTGGTCTGATGAGACCAAGATATAACATTTTGGCCTTAATTCTAAGCGGTATTTGTGGAGAAAACCAGGCACTGCTCATCACCTGTCCAATACAGTCCCAAGAGTGAAGCATGGTGGTGGCAGCATCATGCCTTGGGGTTGTTTTTCAGCTGCAGGGACAGGACGACTGGTTACAATCGAGGGGAAAGATGAATGTGGCCTAGTACAGGGATATCATGGACGAAAACCTTCTCCAGAGTGCTCAGGACCTCAGACTGAGCCAAAGGTTCACCTTCCAACAAGACAATGACCTTAAGCACACAGCTAAAATAACGAAGGAGTGGCTTCACAACAACTCCCTGACTGTTCTTGAATGGACCAGCCAGAGCCCTGACTTAAACCCAATTGAGCATCTCTGGAGAGACCTGAAAATGGCTGTCCATCAACGTTTACCATCCAACCTGACAGAACTGGAGAGGATCTGCAAGGAGGAATGGCAGATGATCCCCAAATCCAGGTGTGGAAAAACTTGTTGCATCTTTCCCAAAAAAAACTCATGGCTGTATTAGATCAAAAGGGTGCTTCTACTAAATACTGAGCAAAGGGTCTGAATACTTAGGACCATGTGATATTTCAGTTTTTCTTTTTTTAATGTGCAAAAATTTCAACAATTGCGTGGATTTCTGTCAATATGGGGTACTGTATGTACATTCATTAGGAAAAAAAATAACTTAAATGATTTTAGCAAATGGCTGCAATATAACAGCTTAGTTTTTTATTTAAAAAAATTCTTTATTTATGAAAGTGAAGTGACATTCAGCCAAGTATGGTGACCCATACTCAGAATTTGTGCTCTGCATTTAACCCATCCGAAATGCACACACACAGAACAGTGAACAGACACACACACACACACTGTGAGCACACACCCGGAGCAGTGGGCAGCCATTTATGCTGTGGCACCCGGGGAGCAGTTGGGGGTTCGATGCCTTGCTCAAGGGCACCTAAGTCATGGTATTGAAGGTGGAGAGAGAACTGTACATGCACTCCCCCCACCCACAATTCCTGCCGGCCCGGGACTCGAACTCACAACCTTTCGATTGGGAGTCCGACTCTCTAACCATTAGGCCACGACTTCCCACCCTATTCTCACTAAACCTTCTTGTATACAAAGTGACTTTGTGCTTCTTTGGGATGGCACAATCAAGCAACGTTCACTTGCAGAATGCAAGCTTCTAGAGGCACATAAGTCTGAAGTAACAAATCTAGGTAAAGGGGTGCAGAGCCAGTGGTAGTTTTGTAGGCAAACATCAATGCCTTGAATTTTATGCAAGCAGCTATTGGAAGCCAGTGCAAATTGATAAACGTGTGACGTGTATTCTCTTCGGCTCATTAAAAATTAATCTTGCTGCCGTGTTCTGGATTAATTGTAAAGGTTTGATAGAACTGGCTGAAGACCTGCCAAGAGGGCATTGCAATAGTCCCGCCTGGACAGAACAAGAGCTTGAACAAGGAGTTGTGCAGCATGTTCCCAAAGAAAGGGCTTGATCTTCTTGATGTTGAATAAAGCAAATCTGCAGGATCGTACAGTTTTAGCAATGTGATCTGAGAAAGTCAGCTGATCATCAATCATAACTCCAAGGAATAAAAAAAAAAACATTAATGATCTTACTATTAAAAAATATATATTTTAACTGATAGGCTATACATGTATCAAAGTGGTGGTGGGCCGCCTGAACCCAAATATACCAGGGACGATTTTTTGTCCCAGTCCAGCCCTGGTCAGAAAGTTCTTGTTTTTCATCAAATATATCTTAATTTGTGTTTTGGGATGAACAAAGGTATAATGGGTTAGGAATGACGTGAGGTTGAGTAATTAATGACAGAATTGAAATTTTTGATTGAACTAACACTTTAATGTTTGTGGAGTATAATTTGACTGGAAGGGTAGAATTAAGTTTATTTTTCATGAGTTTGTCTGACTGTACGTGTGTGCTACAGTAAGAGCAGCACATTCATTTAAAATGGTGATTGAACTTATTGTTATTATCTCTATATACTCATTGTTTTTAATACACACCTTCCAGTCAATCAGAGAGAATCAAAGAGTCTGCATTGAGAATAATTGCTTATAAAACTAGATTTCATTACCTTTCCTCTGTCTCTCTCTCTCTCTCTCTGTGTGTGTGTTTTCATACTGAACTGGCACTAATGTTGTAAATCTTTTTTAGCTCTTTGATTTGATTTAACTCCTCAATCTCTTGATGTCTGAAGATCTCTTACATGGCTGAGGAGACAGAGGACTTGGTGCACTTGATTTCTCCAGCACTCCCACAGGTCTTAGTTCCTGTAATACAACACCAGTTATTATGTATTCTAAACTATAAAGACAGAAGTTAATAAAAGATCAAATAAATAGATTACTGCTAACCTTTATTTGAGTGCTTGCTTCACCACAGCCATCTTCTGTTGAATTATATTTTTGGTCTTTTTTTTTTTAGTTGTAACCGCTGCATTTTTCTAAAAATAATCACACACGGGCACACACACACACACAAACAAATCTCACTTCCCACACATTAATGTCACACTATAAATGCTGGTCTACAGAGCTGTGAAAAAAATACTGATGTATTTTATTTTTGTGTATGTTGTCAGATATATTATTTACAGTGATAAAAAGACAAATAATGATGCAAACAAAATTCACTTCTGCTGTGAACATTTGGTCAGCCATTCCCTTCACCTTCGCTTATAAGGGACCCTTCAAATAACTCACTTAAAGGGCTCTTCGAAGGGAGTAGGGCACAGGGATCCCTACTTCTGATTGGCGTTCGCCCCAAATGATGACGAACTGGTGACGTTCTGTTTTTGCGAGACACCCCTCCCTGCAGACTGTAGTGTCACGTATGTGTTTACCGCGCATGCGCTTGTAATTTGCATTGCGTGATGAGGTCAGTTGTTTTCACGTCGTCCGTGCGCATACTTAACAGAAAACTCTAATAAAATGTTAAAGTATTAAAGAAAATTAAGGTGTAAAAAAGACGTGAAAAACAACCATGTTTAACCATGTTTCATCTGAGGTAAAATTATACGTAATTAAAGTTTATTCTGTAATATCTGTGTAGTATCTTACTTACAATATATTAACATTCTGTTGCACTTTACTTCACTGTGTATATTGTAATATTACACTTTAATGGCACCTTATATTTCTTATTGAGCTAGTCAAAATTACAACAGATAAAAGTACAGTCGTCGGCTCTAATAGTGCAGATGGTAAAACGTGTGTTGTTCACAATATGATGCAATCGATCCGGGTCCGAATCTGCCTTTTGACAGTTTTTTTCCTCCCTTTTCAAATTTGAAATCACATCAGAAAAGCATTTATTTTAAATAAAAACGAAGGAAATAACCAAAAAGTTGTGAGGGAGGGCTTTATTGTCCTAATATGGTGGCATCCATTTAATAATTTGAATTAAAATTATAATTTACACTCAGTAATTATTGCATACTGTTTTATAATGTACTACAATACTGAGGTGCAAATAATTGCCACTATTTGCAATAAGTAATATAAATAGCAGAAAATCCTGCTATTTTAACATAGTGTAAATATAATCTTTAGCCATTTGCACTTAGCCACTGCCTTTCTTATGCTATGGTTCTTGTTTATCTATTTTTTAACTATAAATTTGGACATTTTTCTTTTGCTTTGGCAATTCTGCATGTGAAACATTTAAGCCAATAAAGTAGTTTTAAGTTGAGTTGACTACATACAGTATATTTTCAGTGTCTGCATCTCATTTTATGCAAGGTGCCTCCAAAAAACCCAAAGTGATGACAGTGATCTTTTTTTATTTATTTCAAAGAACAAAACAGATATATAGATTAAGACTATAGACATGACACAAGAAAAAAAAATCTGAAATTCACCTCCATCACTGATAAAAAATAAAAAAAAAGTCATTGTCAAATTTCTTTGAATGACTGAAACCCACACAGGACTCTCCTGCGATTCCTCACACACAGGTGGACAGATGACAAAATGATTATAATAATGAAAAAGATTACAAATATGATTTTTTTTTTTTGCAATGCATGCAACCATCAATGGCATTACTTACATTAATAAAGTCTTTCTGCTCTATTTTAAGACACCTTTAATGGTTCATTTTAGGCGAAATAAGACTTTGAAAGACCAGCATTCGAAAACTATATCATAAAACATATCATATATCATAAGTCGTTGTTTTTCCCAAACTGGGTAAATAATAATTTTATTTTGGTTTCTCAATTAATCAATACTAATGGATACCTGTATTCATATTCAGAGTTTTTGAACAGGTACAATATACCTGTTACTCCACGAGAGTTTGCTATTGTAATGGATGCCATCCCTTGGAGCAATAACTCTTCTCAGAGATTCAGCTAGATCCCAGATTTCGTTATCAGTTGCTCATCCTTTTGATACAACGATTGGAAATATTTGTTTCTTATCTAACTCTTGTAGTCGGAACAGGAAAATTAGACAGCTATTTCAAAATGAGATTGTTTCTCTCCCATACATTGTGTAGTACTGGAATGGCCAGTCGATATTCCTTGGAAGAAAGTGTGGACTTTGTCATCTAAATACTTAATAACCAATAAGGTTAAGGATGTGTCTTACAAATTACTTCATCTTTTCTTTCCTGTGACGCTTTACTTAAAAAAAGATGTTTCCTGATATTGACACTTTATGTTCTTTTTGTGGTGCTGAACACGAATCCATTTCTCATCTCTTCTGGGAATGCACATATACAAGTCTGTTCTGGAAGAATTTTTGTATCTTTGTTCACACATTTTCATCGCAGAGTTTTTCTTTGTAATATAAAGATGTTTTATTTGGTCAGCACAACTTTGATAAAAATGTAAAGGACAAATATTTTCTGATAAACCTTTTTATTTTTCTAGCGAATTTTTTTATACATAAATGTAAATTTCGGATGTTAAGCCCTACTATTTTTTTATTTTCTATAAGGAACTTAAATCTTACCTAGACACTCTCAGTACATCCAGCAATTCCAAAACCTTTAAAACTGTCTCACTATGTCATTTGCATAATATTCTTCTGACTATATAATCTGTAGCTGTACTCGCAATTGTATTTACCCCTGGCATTGATTTTGTATGCTCTTAGCATTTCAATAAAAAAAAGCAAAAAAGTAAAAATGAGTACTTGGTTTTTGCTGCGTCGCTTCTCTCTCCAGTCCAGCGGGTGGCGCTAAACACATTCATTTGTTTGGAAAGACGCCATTAAACTTCAGAGGAAGAAGTTTAGTTTCACCGCGTTCTTTGTTGTAGTTATGTTGGGATGCTGCATTCAAACAGACATGTTTCTTTTAAGAGAAAAATACCGTTTTTGAATCAGGTCAGTAAATACCTGTAATATTCTCATCCTCACAGTCGTGACTAAGTTTTGAAACAAGCAGGAATATCATCTGAACTGAGATCTGCTGCTATGAAAATGGAGTTTGTTAAAGAAGAGCGTGAAGAAAACATGAGTGAACCAGAAACCTGGAGAATAAAACAAGAGGAACCAGAAACCTGGAGAATAAAACACGAGGAACCAGAAACCTGGAGAATAAAAAACGTGGAACCAGAAACCTGGAGAATAAAACACGAGGAACCAGAAACTATAAGAATAAAACAGGAGGAACCAGAAACCTGGAGAATAAAAAACGTGGAACCAGAAACCTGGAGAATCAAACAAGAGGAACCAGTAACTATAAGAATAAAACACGAGGAACCAGAAACCTGGAGAATAAAACACGAGGAACCAGAAACCTGGAGAATAAAACAAGAGGAACCAGAAACCTGGAGAAAAAAACACGAGGAACCAGAAACTATAAGAATAAAACACGAGGAACCAGAAACCTGGAGAATAAAACACGAGGAACCAGAAACCTGGAGAATAAAACACGAGGAACCAGAAACCTGGAGAATAAAACACGAGGAACCAGAAATCTGGATAATAAAACACGAGGAACCAGAAACCTGGAGAATAAAACAGGAGAAACAAGGAGGTTGGTGTTTATTCTTCATTCGCTGATACACATACAGAACATTTGTTTGGGTACTAAATATGGTATACTAGAGTTTATGCTACAAAAATGATGTGAAAATCATCCTGTTCACTAATTCACAGAAAACAATATTATGGTGTTATAATATTTTGAATAATGTGTATAACCAAACAGTTGAACAGACTCCCTAAGTATTTATAACTACTATCAAATGTGCACCAGCTACTGTTTGGTTACCCACATTCTTCAAAAAATCTTCTTTTGTGTTCACCGCAAGAAAGATATTAAAGGGTTAGTTCACCCAAAAATGAAAATCATTAGAATTGGAGTAGGTGGGTGTTTTTGTTCAACAGTCCAAAAGTAGTCAAATAAAGCATGTACATGATGACTTCACACATGCACCAGTGATTAGTGAAGAAACGCGGAAGCGTGGATGAGAGACACCTAAACAAAAAGTTGGTTTATATAAGGTTAAAATATTTTTCTTATATTGCAATATAATATCGATATTGCCTTGACAGTGTAAAATTTCGTGAAATGAATTGTAGCTTATATCGCCGACCACCACTTTAAGAGAAAGTGAAACTAGAGGTTAGGGCTGCACGGCATATTGAAATTATCAAAATATATGAACATGGATTGCCTACTGTGTTTCACACAAAACACATGGGTTTTTGGCTAGGTTTAAAACAAGAAAAAGAGCACCTTTAGATAAACAAGGCAACATAATATGCACTTTTATTGAGGCAGAAAAACAAAATTCAATAAGATCCGTGAGATTGCTTGTAATAAATATTTAAATGCAAAAGGCACCGGAAGAGAAGACCATGCTAAATAAAGTCATCGTTTTTGTTATTTTTGGACCAAGATGTATTTTCGATGCTTCAACATATTCTAACTGACCCTCTGATGTCACATGGACTACTTTGATGATGTTTTTATTACCTTTCTGGACATGGACAGTAGGGATGTCCCGATCAGGTTTTTTTGTCCTCGAGTCCGAGTCATTTGATTTTGAGTATCTGCCGATACCGAGTCCCGATCCGATACTTCTATAATACATAAAAAAAGAATAAAGAAGAGCGAAAAAACAGATCCAGGATCTTCAATAAATTACATTTTGAAATATATTCAAATATAAAACAGCTATTTTAAATAGGCTAGTAAAAATATTTCAAAATCTTACTGTTTTGCTGTACTTTGGATCAAATAAATGCAGGCTTGGTGAATAGAAGGGACTTCTTAAAAAAAAAAAAAAAAAAAATCCTTAACAAGCTTACTGTTCAAAAACTTCTGACTGGTAGTATAGGCAACTTTATTTTTTCTTTAATTTCTAGCTTTTAATTGGCTTAGAAATCTATAAATGCTGGACAATAACAAATAATAATGATTTGTTTATATACTACAAACACTGTTTATCACATAATAATGCAGAATAGTTTCTATACTGTAATAAATACTATGTCAATCAGCACTGCATTGTTCATACTTTATTTATCACCTGCTGGAGATGACCTGAAGAACAATTTATTGTCGTGATCGTATATTAATGTCTTCGTGTTTGCATACGTTTCTGTTTTCCTGTGAGCACCACAGCGATAGCTGGACGCTTTTGTCCATATTAGGAATATCCTGATATCAGCGCGAGAGCGTGCTCCGGCTTCGAGTATGAATGAAACACACACTGCATGAGAGTTTAGTGCTCTGTGATGTTCATCTCGCTGTATCCTGGGTCCGAATGAAATATCAGGTCATGCGCAAACTATCATGTATCTTTGAGTTTGAATCTATATTTATTCACACCAGCTTTTGAAAACAAAGTGATGTCATGCCGCACACGTTGCTGTTTCTGTGTGGAGTCAAAAGAGTATAACTCTGTGCCACCGCATAACAAAAGATGTGTTAAAAATTAATGAGAATATATATATATCCGAGTCCTGATCGGGAGGTAATGTCCGATTCCGATCGAGTCTGAAACCACGCGATCGGGCCCGATTTCCGATCACGTGATCGGATCTGGACATCCCTAATGGACAGTATATCGTACATGTCCGATACATATCGTACATATCTGACATGAATTTGACAGGATTATTTATTTTCTTAAGTGAAAAAGAACTTCAAATGCAGCCAAAAATCTAACACCGCAAACTAAAAAAGGTATTTTAGTTTTGCAATATAACTGTATAAAAAACTGCAACAAATAAGTCTAGGAATATAAAAAATGATATATTAATCAGATAATCTCTTTACAACAAAACAAGTAAAAAACAAGCAACCATCTAGGCATAATTATTATTAATAGAGACATATTATTATTACTAAGTCAAAGTCACCTTTATTTATATAGCGCTTTAAACAAAATACATTGCGTCAAAGCAACTGAACAACATTCATTAGGAAAACAGTGTTAATAATGCAAAAATGAAAGTTAAAGGCAGTTCATCATTGGATTCAGTGATGTCATCTCTGTTCAGTTAAATAGTGTCTGTGCATTTATTTGCAATCAAGTCAACGATATCGCTGTAGATGAAGTGTCCCCAACTAAGCAAGCCAGAGGCGACAGGCGACTAAAATAGTCTAGTCTGGCTATGTCTATTTGTATGTTTCTGCATGCAAGGTCAGCAAACAGCGAGGTTTGTTCCGATCAGAGCTCATGAGCGGAGAGCGCATTTCTGAATATACGGATCTGCTTGCTCATTCCGTGGGATCTCACTCAACCCAGAATGGCCTGCTGGTTCGAAAATATGATAGGAGTCATTTTATTGTTTAGTAATAAACTGGTGTTTTCTGTGTTGCTGCAAAGATGAAGTTGACGATGCGGACTCGCCGTGAACAACAGAGAGAAATGCACATTTCATATGGATTACATCATCAGAGTAGCCCGTTTATTTTGGTTTAAATATTTCTTAGGCTGTTGTTGAAATTTAATCGGAAACACCGCCATGTTGAAGCCTGCAGTAAATGTTTTGCATTATGGCAGTCCACTCTGCTTATTGTTTTTCGAAAATGTTGCACTCCTGTTTGTCATTGCGCACGTAACTTCACGCCAATAAATCATCAGAAATATTGGTCTTTACCAATATATTGAATCTTTACATTCCTCCTGCCTGTTGTCCGTGGATTTACCTATATTTGGTGTTATTTGCCGTATAAAACTTTAGACATGCAAAATCGATTTTACAATCGATTCAATGAACACTCGTCACTCAAATCAAACAGGATTTTTTTCACAAAAGTGACAACCCAAGAAAGCAAAGTAAACGTTCTCTCATTTGTAGGTTGCATTGATACGTAGCGGTGGATGCAAGTAAAACAGTACCTCATTTTTTTTCTCACCTGAAATTCATGCAATAAACATGTTTTTGACAAAGATTTAAATTTGTTTGTGGTCTATATAGCCTGCATCAAAATGAGGTTTGCAACGATGCGACCGAAGGCACGGGTTGAAGACCCAGTCAGTGACGTCACGATATGCTAATTTGTTTAAATTCATACCGACGTCATCACCATCACAAAAATTTACTTTTTTTTTTTACATTGAAACTTGAAAAAAAAAATATAGACCGACCTACCGACCCTTTTTTTTTTTAATTACTGTTACTGCAAACCAAAATATTTTTAAGGATGGCCTAACCTAGCAATGCTAGGAGTGACAGGCTACCAGCCAATCATGTAACAGTTTGGTTGTGCCATATCGTTGTCTCATGTTTGATTCTTCAGTAACAGAACCGGCGTGGAGAGATAAGTGGAAAGCCTTATTTGATCAGTGAGTGATGTAGATAAGATGACTGACTGTTGCGCCATTTCTGACAGGCGCCCGCACATGTTACTGAGAAAACGAGCAGAGAGAGAGCGACAGAGAGAGAGAGACAGTGATGAAATGTTTTCTGTGTTGACACAAATCTACGAGCTGTCGCTGCGTCATGATAGGTGCGCCTTATATTTTCCTGATTTTTGTTCTTTTTCAATCACACCTATGAATCAGAGGAAGATTAAAGGATTAGTTCACCCCAAAACTAAATTGTCCTAATCGTTAACTCAACCCCAATGCCATCCAAGATATCCATGTCTTACTTTCTTCAGTGGAAAAGAAATTAAGTTATTTGAGGAAAACATTTCAGGATTGTTTTGTTCATAAAATGGACTTCAATGGCAACAAACTCGGTTTCCTCAAAAAACTTAATTTGTTTTCCACTGATGAAAGAAAGACATGGGTAGCTTGGAGGGCATTGGGGTGAGTAAATTTTTTGGAAATTTCCATTTTGAGGTGAACAAATCCTTTAAGTTTAAAATAAAAAGTTTAAATGCAATATAATTTTCTCCTGGTCCTTTTTTTAAATATGTCATGAAAATATCAATATGTAACAATGTTAAAACTCCATGATCACGGGAAGGAGGAGGCGGGAACCGGCAGACAATCACAATGAAGCTTTAATCATCAAAATAAACACAAAGCAGTGCGGCAGCCCCTCATGGATGACTGCTGCGCACAAACAAAATCAAAACTCATCCTTCACTGTCGTCACTCCTGTTTTATATCCTTCCATTTCTTCCGTGGGACTCGAGACCGCTGGGTCAAGCAGGTGTCGCTCATTTCCAATCACTCCACCGGCCTCGCTCCATTCCCACGGCTCTCGGCCCCGCCCCACTCGCCACACAATAATTATCGGTATCGCCCGATATGAAACACTTATATTGTGATAAAGTTTTCGGGGATTTGCATTGCATATCAGGGATGATGGATTGATTTAAAAAAAAAAAAAAGAAGAGTATTTGTGACTAGATGTAACTTTTAAGATTTTGCAGTAAAAGTTAATTTCTGATTGACTTGTGTGCAGTTCCCATGAAAACAAATTAAATATTTTTTTGACTCAACTTTAAGGTTGTGGGTTCGAGTCTCAGGCCAGCAATACCACGACTGAGGTGCCCTTGAGCAAGGCACCGACCCCCAACTGCTCCCCGGGCGCCGCAGCATAAATGATGCCCACTGCTCCGTGTGTGTGTTCAAGTCAAGTCACCTTTATTTATATAGTGCTTTAAACAAAATACATTGCGTCAAAGCAACTGAACAACATTCATTAAGAAAACAGTGTGTCGATAATGCAAAATTACAGTTAAAGGCAGTTCACCATTGAATTCAGTGGTGTCATCTCTGTTCAGTTTAAATAGTGTCTGTGCATTCGTTTACAATCAAGTCAACGATATTGCTGTAAGTGAAGTAACCCCAACTAAGCAAGCCAGAGGTGACAGCGGCAAGAACCAAAACTCCATTGGTGCCAGAATGGGGAAAAAAAACCTTGGGAGAAACCAGGCTCAGTTGGGGGGCCAGTTCTCCTCTGACCAGAGGAAACCAGTGGTTCAATTCCAGGCTGCAGCAAAGTCAGATTGTGCAGAAAAATCATCTGTTTCCTGTGGTCTTGTCCAGGTGGTCGTTTGAGACAAAGTCTTTACAGGGGATCTGTATCTGGGGCTCTAGTTGTCCTGGTCTCCGCTGTCTTTCAGGGATGTAGAGGTTCTTTCTAGGTGCTGATCCACCATCTGGTCTGGATATGTACTGGATCCAGGTGACTATACAGTGACCCTCTGATCTGGATACAGACTGGATCTGGTGGCTACGGTGACCTCGGAATGAGAGAGAAACAGACTAATATTAGCGTAGATGCAATTCTTCTAATGATGTAGCAAGTACATCGGGTGTAATGGGAAGTATTCCCGGTTCCGGTTTACCTAATTAATGCAACCTAAAAATCCTTTAACGGATTTGGATATTAGAAGCATATTATGTTATGTGTAAGCCAGGTTAAAAAGATGGGTCTTTAATCTAGATTTAAACTGCAAGAGTGTGTCTGCCTCTCTAACAATGTTAGGTAGGTTATTCCAGAGATTAGGCG
This sequence comes from Carassius carassius, assembly GCF_963082965.1. Classification (NCBI taxonomy): domain Eukaryota; kingdom Metazoa; phylum Chordata; class Actinopteri; order Cypriniformes; family Cyprinidae; genus Carassius; species Carassius carassius. The sequence continues at coordinate 50,273,961 of NC_081755.1, forward strand.
CCAAATAGGAAAATGATCTGCCGCCCGCATTTGATTTTGATATTCTAGGTATTATCAAATTGCCTGAGTTTTTGAGAATGCAGTGGACATGGAGGATTATAATGTAACAGGAGCTCATTCAAATTCTGAGGTGCAAACCATTCAGGGCTTTATAAGTAATAAGCAATATTTTAAAATCTAAACAATGTTTGACCATATGGGCTAATATGGTCATAGTTCCTGGTTCTAGTAAGAACTCTTGCTGCTGCATTTTGGACTAGCTGTAGTTTGTTTACTAAGCGTGCAGAACATCCACCCAATAAAGCATTACAATAATCTAACCTTGAGGTCATAAATGCATGGATTAACATTTCTGCATTTGACATTGAGAGCATAGGCCGTAATTTAGATATATTTTTTAGATGGAAAAATGCAGTTTTACAAATGCTAGAAACGTGGCTTTCTAAGGAAAGATTGCGATCAAATAGCACAACTAGGTTCCTAACTGATAACGAAGAAATTACAGAACAGCCATCAAGTCTTAGACAGTGTTCTAGGTAATTACATGCAGAGTTTTTAGGTCCTATAATTAACACCTCTGTTTTTTCAGAATTTAGCAGTAAGAAATTACTCGTCATCCAGTTTTTTATATCAACTATGCATTCCGTTTTTCAAATTGGTGTGTTTCACCGGGCTGTGAAGAAATATAAAGAGCTGAGTATCATCAGCATAAAAGTAAAAGCTAACACCATGTTTCCTGATGGTATTTCCTAGGGCTGGACGATTATGGCCTAAAATCAAAACCTCGATTAATTGAACATTTTACCTTGATTACGATTAATGAACGATTATTTTGTTTCTGTTTCGTTTTTTTGCCCTGATAGTAGGGCTGGACAATTAATCGAAAAGTAATCGAAACCGAAATTTACAACCTCTAACCGAGGTAATTTTCCCATGTCGGTTATTTCGATTATTTGCGGTTAATACTTCCCCCTTAAAAGCATGTGTAGCCACATGATTCTGCCAGTCAGTGGCATAAGAAAAACCAAAGATGAACGCCGGTTCAACAATGATGTGATGGCGCGCGAGTGGTGAGCCTTGCATCTTCACTAAACTTTGTCAGTTGTATTTGTTTTATTGTTTGGACATTCAAGCGATTAGACGATCGGATGTGTATTATTATATCGAGCTATGTTTGCGCTGCTGCATTGTGGCATGAAAACTCATAGCTGTGAAGATCGATTGCACAGAGAAACGCAGTTGTCAGCTCTGTCCTGTGATTTATCACTAAAGGTTCTTAGAATCTCAAAACTTATAGCATATTTTTCTACGTTTGAAGGAACTAGGCTATTTACAACCCCCAGCTTCACAATAATATAGAGACAGTATGACTAATTCACATACGCAATCACTCGTACTGGTACTGTGGAGGGAAGGGAAGTCGTGGCCTAATGGTTAGAGAGTCGGACTCCCAATCGAAAGGTTGTGAGTTCGAGTCCCGGGCCGGCAGGAATTGTGGGTGGGGGGAGTGCATGTACAGTTCTCTCTCCACCTTCAATACCACGACTTAGGTGCCCTTGAGCAAGGCATCGAACCCCCAACTGCTCCCCGGGCGCCGCAGCATAAATGGCTGCCCACTGCTCCGGGTGTGTGCTCACAGTGTGTGTGTGTGTGTGTTCACTGCTCTGTGTGTGTGCATTTCGGATGGGTTAAATGCAGAGCACAAATTCTGAGTATGGGTCACCGTACTTGGCTGAATGTCACTTCACTTTACCTTTAATCTTCATTCATCTCTTACACCGAGCAAGAATATGTAAGAAATGTTACAAACATAGATAAAATAACTAGGGCTGGGTTAATAAAATTGATTTTCGATTAATCGTTTTTTAAAATGTAGTCGATTCAAAATTGATTCTCAAAGGCCATGAATCGATTTTTTCCATATATAGTTCCGCAGACATTGAACGCAAGATTAGCGTTAATCTAATTACAAATCTTCTCCACTAGATGTCACCCTCTTACGTGCCTTGTGCGATGTTATCAACAAACCTGACATTCATTCATTAAGTACTTAAAGCAGTGGTTCTCAACCCGTGCCCCATCACGAATTCAAATGCGGCCCACCGTATGCTGAACCCACAGACACACACACACACACACACAAAACTTATGCAACTCACTTGAAGAAGTTCAAGCAAATGGAAACACCATACACTACGCAGCAATCATCCTTAATTGAAGAAATGTGGCAAAACATCTCTGGAGAGAAACTCATATTATTAAATTCGAAAGTGCTTTCCATATTTGGATCAACACAGGCTACATTTGTGAACGCACATTTTCTGCAATGTCGCGCGTCAAGTCATGCTCCCGTGTGCGTCTAACAGACTGCATCTTAAAGCCTCTTTCTGCGTCCGTGAGTCCGCTATGGACTGCTAGGTAGGCGTGACGTAAAAATCGTCATCGGAGAGTGTGTGCCGAGGCTCTGAGCAGATGACCGCGCGGACAGGTGCGCGTGGTCAGTAGGCTTCAAAAGCACAATTGGACATGTTCAGGCAGTGTGAAGAAGCCTATTGCCAATCGAACCTGTGCAATCCGTCAATAAAGAATATAAAGACAGCGATGTGCAATGATTCTGGGCAATTGTTTGTTCACATGTTTGTCGCAGAGCGGACCGTCAGTGTGCGCTTTCGAAAGTATAAATGGAAGAAGTCCACGTCCGCGCTGGCCGTGTCTGCGTCCGGATCAGTGATGCGCGGGTTGATCCAAAATGAGCGGGTGCCTGCGGTCACCTGCAGTTACCCGCGGTTATGAGTTATTCAAAAATATTTTTAATGATATTCGGGTCGCAGTCGGTCGGGTCCTAGTACTAGACACATTTTTGAAAAACATAGGCCTACACTTTATTGGCCGAATAACTGGCATGAAGATCTACGCACAAGCTCAGTCTGCAGGTTGAGATGGAGGCGGCAAAGAAGACTGCATGTGGAGCAACAGAGCTGTTTTTGGTAAAACATGATTTTGACGAATACATTAAGTTTTATTTTATAGAAAACTCTTTTTAAAAGATTTTCGTTTTGTATAAATTGTATCTTAATTTGGACCAATGTTTTATCAATCAGTTGTCCGTATTTAATAAATAAAAAGCAAATATATAGCCTAGCAGACAATGTAGTAAGGCGCCGGCAGGATCACTTGCATTGCATGTGAACTAAACTCACAGTGTGCCTCACAGATTTTAGATATATTACAGACACCTTGAAATGTCTTCTTTTAAACTAAAATATTGAAACCAAAATAAACGGGCTACTCTGATGTAATCCATATGAAATGTGCATTTCTCTCTGGCGTTCATGGCGAGTCCGCATCGTCAATTTCATTTTTGCAGCAACACAGAAAACACCAGTTTCTTACTAAACAATAAAATGACTCATTGCATATTTTCGAACCAGCAGGCCATTCTGGGTTGAGAAAGACCCCACGGAACGGAGCGGAGCAGGATATTCAGAAATGCGCTCTCCGCTCACGAGCTCTGATCGGAACAAACCCGAGCATCAGTGTCTGCTGACCTCAGCAGAGATATTACAATGTTACAGAGGACTTATTTTATTTCTTTGTTCAAACTTCCAAGTGGCCTATTACGTTAGCCATGTATAAATTATGTTAAAACATGTATAAATGACTCATTCCTGACAAAAGGCAAAAGAGCTGCTTGCGTGGTACATTTGAATAATGTCGGGTTATAAATGGGTTCGGGCTTTTAAAATGCTGTCAGTCAAATTGTACTTGTCGGGCTCGGGCCTAAATCTGTCGGGCCTAACTTTTAAGGCCCGATTACAGCTCTAATAGAAAATCAAATCGAGAATCGAAATCGAATCGATTTGAGAGCTTGTGAATCGAAATTGAATCGATCTTGAACATCTGAATCGATACCCAGCCCTAAAAATAACTGCTGATAGTGAGCTATGATCGTTCTTTCAATAGGAAAAAATATCACACCTTTAATAGTCGATCTCAACCGTCTGGCTGAGGCCAGTCTAAAAAGACGCTCAGGACAGTTGACAGAACGCTGCTGCATGCTGACATGAAAGCGTATCATTCTCACGTGTTATTAAGCCTTGCCACTTGCAACTGTAACCATTCAAAAGACTTAAAAGCATTCAAACACAAGACGCGGAAAAGCTAAACTGAGTAGCTGGTTACTCGCGCGCTGTGTTCGGTGCGGAGAGAGAGAGAGAGAGAGAGCTGCGTATCACGGACAGCGACACTGAACCGAGCTCTCGTTTGCAAAAGTTCCTCCTGCACCTCAACGAACAAATACAAATCGCAGTTTAAACAAACAGAAAGTAGTTTCGACTCGGAACAACCTTTTCTACAGTTAAAATACACAGAACAGTCCGAGAACGGACACAAACCGGGAACCCGCAGCTCGACCGTCAACCGCTGCCAGTGTTTCCAACTAATTTTCAGGGGAAGTTGCTAAAGGCAGATCATTAATTTTGTTGCTAAAAGTTGCTAAATGACATTGTGACGTAATTGCGCCATGATGTCATTATGTAATCGCAACGCAAAACCACATAGATATTATTTGGAAATATTAATTTACATTTGTTTGTAAAATAAATACACACACACACAGCATTTTTAAAATCAATACAAACATCAAATTTTTTTCACAGATTTATTTTTATTTTTAAATACAAAATTGATATTGAACATTTAAACACTTTTGAACAATTACATTTTATGTAGGCTATTTTCCTTTAAACCAGTGAAACTACACATGAACTGAACAATTAAAGCCCTTTGGTAGTTAATATGCTACCTAAATGATCAACAGTTAAACAAGCTAATAACAAGGTGTATCAGTAAATTAACAATTAGGCTATATTGAACAATTGCAGCTAGCATCTTAACTTATCTTAACGAGCCCTTTTTGAAGTGCTAATGGTACTTGTGTAGGAAATTATAAATTTGTCCGTTTTTAAAAAAAAATTGTGTACTTAATGCATTAAAATTTTTTTGCCAAAAATGCTACTGCACTCAACAAATAATTTTATAGACCTTGTGTAGCCCCGCCCCCACTCGTTGTCTTTTGTCTTCTGGTTTTTACAGCTATTTCCACAGCAATCTGAAGGAATTATGAATCAACCACTCAGTCTATTTAGCTAGCTTGTACGTGTGCTGTTTTGATTAGAGTCACTTTCCAAAAGTTGCTAAAAGTTGCCAAGTAAATGTTAAAAATTGCTAAATTTGTTGTTAGGTGCTTTTTGGAAAAAATTTGCTAGTGTAGTCTGAAAAGTTGCTAAATCTAGCAACAAAATTGCTAAATTGGGTACACTGACCGCTGCTCTGTATGCACGCGCTTGTGCTTCATGTGCGCTGCACACAAACATGCTATAATAATTTTTGAGATTCTAAGATACTTTAGTGATAAATCACAGGACAGTGCTGACAACTTCTGTGTTCCTCTGTGCGCGCGATCTTCACAGCTACTGTTTATATGAGTGTTTGTGCTACAATGCAGCTGCGCGAACATGGTAGCTCGATTTAAGAATACATATCCGATCATCTAATCGCTTGAATGTCCAAACCATAAAACAAATACAACTGACAAAGTTTTAGTGAAGACGCAAGGCTCACCACTCACGCAAATCGCCACCTGATTCCCTTATCTTAACCCCACCCCTAATCCTAACCCCTTCCCCACACCTACTCCTAAACCTACAAATACTAGGTGGGGGGGGGGGGGGTAATAATTCGGCAGGGGGTCGAAATTGGGCACAACACCGGCGTTCGTGTTTTGCTTTTATGTCACTGACTGGACGGGGCAGTCATGTGTCTTGTCTATGGTCTACACACGCGCTGGAGGAAAAGTGGGCGTTTATCACCTTGTGGATGTTTTCAAACTGTTGGGTGTTTCTAGATCATTCAATCTGAATGATCCCCCTTACCCAACCCCACCCCTAAACCTAACGCCACTATGATGTCAACCAATCAGGTATCATGGTGTAAAAACACCCTGATCTGGTAACTCCCATTACTTTCCTGCAGAGACCTATACTTCTTTTAAGGGGAAGTGTTAACAGGATTAAAAAAACGAAATAACCGACATGGGAAAATTATGTTGGTTAGAGGTTATGAATTTCGGTTTTGATTATTTTTCGATTAATCGTCCAGCCCTAATATCTCCCAAGGGTAACATGTAAAGCGTGAAGAGTAGCGGCCCTAGTACTGAGCCCTGAGGTACTCCATATTGCAATTGTGATAGATATGATACCTCTTCATTCACTGCTACGATTTGATAGCGGCCATATAAGTACGATTTAAACCATGCTAATGCACTTCCATTAATGCCAACAAAGTGTTCTAGTCTATGCAAAAGAATAATGTGGTCAATAGTGTCAAACGCAGCACTATAATCTAAGGGTGTTGATGGCGCAGTGGATAAGGCACATGCCTTTGGTGTGAGAGACCCGTGTTCAAACATTGAACACTAATGTGTCCCTGAGCAAGACACTTAATCTGCTCCAGAGGCGTGCGACCTCTGACATTATATAGCAATTGTAAGTCGCTTTGGATAAAAGCATCAGCTAAATGAATAATGAATGTATGAAGATTGAATAGCACTGATAGAGATACAACCATGAGCAGGTGATTTGTAACTCTAAGGAGAGCAGTCTCAGTACTATGATACAGTCTAAATCCTGACTGCAAATCCTCACAGATACCATTTTTCTCTAAGAAGGAATATAATTGTTAGGATACTACCTTTTCTAGTATCTTGGACAGAAAAAGAGAGATTCGAGATCGGTCTATGATTAACTAGTTCTTTGGGGTCAAGATGTGTTTTTTTTAATGAGAGGCTTAATAACAGCCAGTTTGGGGGACATATCCTAATGTAAAGCCCTGCATTTCAGCCCGAGCCCGACGGGCCCTGACTTATTTATGCCCCTAGGGCCGGGCTTCGGGCCAATTTTCACGTTATAGCTCACATGCGGGCCGGGCCTCGGGCCTTTTTTGGGTTATCCTTCTATTTATATTTTTAGACATTAATAAAAATAAAAAAAATGAGAAGTTGACGTTGACGATAGAAAAACAAACAGAGACATTTCATAACCTCATAACTTTCATAATCTGATAATTCAACCCGTTATAATTACACTGACATACTGACATGACAGTCTCACGCTCGCACGCACGCTTTTCCGTCAGTGCGACCCACGGATTATACTTCACTTATATCCACTTACTGTAGTAGTAGCTATTATAGGCCTCTAAATTAATGTATTAATCATAGCCTAGTTGGGCAACTAACAATTATAAAATGATGATTCATGCAGCGGCGAGCATTTCTGTGTCTGCACCTGTTGTTGCGGGCCACGCAGCAAAGAAGAGAGCGCTGGCCGAGTTTGAAAACATTGTGGAGCAGGACGAGGATGACGTCGATGAAGTACAGCAATACATGCGCCTCAATCACAACATGGAAGGTTATGGACGAGATGTGCTGCTATGGTGGAAACAGCACGAGACCTTGCTACCGCAACTGTCAAGACTGGCTCGCGCTGTGTTTAGTGTTCCGCCAGCAGCAGCAGCGAAGCGGGAAGAGTGATACAAGAGAGGACTGGGTTAAAACCTTCCACTCTGGGTGCTATTCTTTTTCTCCACGATGCTCTGTTAGAGACTATTCTAACTTTTCATTTGACTGGACTTTATTTTCGTTTAACTGTTGGAAACTAATGGAAAAAAATAATGTTCTGTGGTGCATTTTTGAGGTAAGATAACCTGCAAGTTTGTTTTTAATTAATTTAATTTGTTTAGATTGTAGGCTATTTCTAATTTCGTTTGCGAGCGCTGTTGCGAGCCTGCCTCAGTATTTCATTTTTTTTTATTTTACTCACTGTGGTTTAATAAATAAACATATATTAAACTAACTGTCTGTGTGATATGCTTGAAGTGTTTTATATCTATGGATTTTATTGTAGCCAAGTAAAGTATTAGCGTTAATTTAAGAGGCTTAATTGATTAAATATGTTTTAGGCTACTCGGTGTCGGCTCGGCTGATTAACGTTAATCGTCATTTAAAAAAAATGCTCCAAACATTTTTCTAAATTAACTTGATAAAGAAATGAAAAGAAACATAACACAAAACTGACCCCTTTTTTAATTGTTGCAAATAGGGCAGGCTTCTGCTGTGTAATAAAATAAATTAATAAAAACACGGGCTCGTGTCGGACTCGGGCTGATAATTCTGATGAGCTGTCGCACACGGGTCGGGCTGGGGCCTGAGCATCTCGCGCCAGGGCCGGGCTCGGGCCTAGATTTGAGGCCCGTGCAGGGCTCTATCCTAATGACAGTGATGAAAGTTGGAGCCATCTTTTTAGATCTCAGGAAAGCTTTTGACACTGTTAAACATAAAACTGTACTCCCCAAACTTTCATTTCAACTTCTCAGATAATGCTCTTAAGTGGGTAGCATCTTATCTTGACCACTGATCACAAACCGTCCGTATTTGAAGCTATCAGTCTGAACCCCTTCACTTTCAACTTCTCAGATAATGCTCTTAAGTGGGTAGCATCTTATCTTGACCACTGATCACAAACCGTCCGTATTTGAAGCTATCAGTCTGAACCCCTTCACTTGTCCTCAGGAGTGCCCCAAGAGTCAATCCTGGGCCCTCTTCTGTTCTGCATGTATATTAATGATCTACCACGTGTGTCCAGAAGTGAATATTCAAATGTATGCAGGCGACACATTTCTATACATACATGGGCCATCAAAAACAGCAGTGGCAACTAAACTTACAAATGCTATGGTAAAGATCAGTGAATGGCTAAACCAGGGTAGCCTTTAGTTAAATGTCTCCAAGTCAGTCGGTATGTTTTTTACTAAAACTACCAACTCTACAGCAAATCCGGACATTGTAATATCTGTAGAAAAACTTTAAATAGTTACAGAATTTAAGTATTTCGGTATTCTCTTAGACTCCAAACTCAACTTTAATTCTCAAATCACCAAAACTGTTAAGAAAGTAAAATTTCATCTATCCAATTTTCGAATTATCAGAAATTCAATGTCCACCCGAGCAGCTAAAATGTTTATGCATTCACTAATCTTTTTGCATATGACTTAATGCCTCACCAGCTGCTCTCAGGCCAACCACACCACTTTGAAACCAATTCAGTCCCTATACAAACAAACACTTAAAGTTCAGGATAAGAAACCAAGTCATTTTCATCACTGCAATATTCTGTCAAAAAATACATTATTAAATTGGGAAAATCTCATTAAGTGAACAAATATCGGTTTAGCATATAAAATCCTTCATGGCCTGGCTCCTCCACCTCTTAGTGAGTGTCTGAGTTCAAGGTCCAACACCAGTCGCCTCACTAGAGGAACATCCAGAGGAGACTGTGTCATTCCATTCAGGAAAACAGTGTTTAGTCAGTCAGACTTCTTTATTAAAGCTTCAAAAGAATGGAACAATATTCCAACACCAATCAGAGAAATCAATAGTTATAATGTATTCTGCTCATCGGGGAAGTCATGCCCTAGTGGTTACAGAGTTTGACTCCTAACCCTAGGGTTGTGGGTTCGAATCTTGGGCCAGCAATACCACAACTTAGGTGCCCTTGAGCAAGGCACCGAACCCCCAACTGCTCCCCGGGCACCGCAGCATAGATGGCTGCCCACTGCTCTGGGTGTGTGTTCACTGCTGTGTGTGTGCACTTTGGATGGGTTAAATGCAGAGATAAGGGGGAAGCCAAACCATTCAGAGATTTAAAAATAAGGAGCAACATTTTAAAATCAACTCTTAAGCAAACAGGCAACCAATGTAGTGAGCATAAAATAAGAGTAATATGCTCCCTACTTTTGACCCCACACAAGAGTCTAGCTGCAGCATTTTGAACAAGCCGCATGCGGGATAAAGCTGTCTGGCTAATCCCAAAATAAAGTGAGTTACAGTAGTCCAGCATAGATAAAATAAAAACGTGAATTACTTTTTCAAAATCATTAAAAGAAAGAAAAGGCTTAGCTTTAGAAAGCAGACGCAGCTGAAAAAAGCAAGCTTCGATAACTGAATGTAAATGGTAAATGGACTGCATTTATATAGCGCTTTCAACAGACCACATGGCCATCCAAAGCGCTTAACAAGTTGCCTCACATTCACCCATTCACACACTCATTCACACACCGACTGCGGTGTCAGCCATTCAAGGCGCCATCCAGCTCGTCGGGAGTAGCTGGGGTTAGGTGTCTTGCTCAAGGACACCTCGACACTTGGTCAGGTGGATCCGGGGATTGAACCACCAACCTTCTGGATTGTAGACAACCTACATGAACCACTGAGCCACTGCCGCCCCAAATCTTTGTATCGAATGTATTTGTCAGTCAAACTTTAAGCCATCATCAAAAATGAGGCCAAGGTTTTTTACCTCATGAGTCATCCCTTCCAAATCCAGTTTTGGGGAATTTGAAAATTCAGATGGACAAAAAAAACATGATTTCAGTTTTCTTTTCATTGAAGATATTTTTTTTTTAAGGAAAGCCAAGTTTTTACATCTGCCAAACATGCCATGAGAGACTCAAGACCCACAGAATTTCGTTTAACAGGCAAATAAACCCGAGTGCCATTCACATAACAGTGAAATGATAAACCATTTTTTCAAAAAAATGAGCCAAGTGGGAGCATATAGAGGGAAAAAAGAAAAAGGAGCCAAAATATAACCCTGAGGAACCCCGCAGGGCAAAAAAGCATTACTCGAGTAATGTTCACCTATCTTGACTGAAAAACTGAAAAATATGATTTAAACCAATCTGGAGCAACACCTTTTAAACCAACACAATGTTCTAAGCACTTAATGAGAACAGCATGATCGACTTTATCGAAAGCAGCTGTCAAATCTAAGAGCACAAGGACTGCAAAATCACCCGAGTCACATATCATCAAAATATCATTAAGAACCTTCAAAAGTGCTGTCTCTGTAGAATGGCACTTACGAAAACCTGACTGAAATGTTTCAAACATTGAATTGTCAGATAAAAAACTTTGTATCTGTGAAAACACATTTTTTTTTCCAGAATCTTGGAGATAAAAGGCAGATTAGAAATGGTCCCTAATTTTACCATCAAAAAATACTATTACTGTACAAAATGTTATTGCTGCAGTCTATTTAAAAGTGTCTAATTAATCTGAATGAATTAATACACACTTGAATATACACTACCAGTCCAAAAGTCTTTGAACGGTAAGATTTTTTTAATATATATAATTCTGTTCTCCTCACAGAGCCTACATTTATTTTATACAAAATACATTAAAAGTAGTAATGTTGTGATACATTTGTACAATAAAAAAACTGCTTTATATTCAAAGTTGAATTTTCAGCATCATTACTCCAGTCTTCAGAAATCATTCTGATATGCTGTTTTGCTGCTCAAGGAACATTTTTATTATTATTATTTTTAACTATTATCATTATCACAAGCATATAAATTAATACTTTTATTTTGCAATGATTCTTTAAATTGATCAAGTGTGACAAAGACATTTATAACATGATTTCTATTTCACATAAATTTTGTTCTTCTGAACTTTTAAAGAAACCTGAAAAAAGCCTCTCCTCTGTTTTCAACACAATAAAATTAATAAATATTTTTTGAACAAATCAGAATATTAAAATAATTTCTGAAGGATCATGTGACAGAGGACTGGAGTAATGATGCTGAAAATTCAGCTGTGCATCACAGGAATAAATTATATTTAAAAATACATTCAAGTAGAAAGCAGTTATTTTAAATTGTAAAAATATTAGAAAATTTTACTGAGCAGAAGAGACTTCTTTTAAAAACATTACACATCTTCTGGTTCAAAAACTTTTGACTGCTAGTGTATATAAATTATATTTAAAACCCAAATTTTTTATATTAGAATTCTGAAAAGGTTGTTTAAAGTTTTGAATAACCAAGATGGCAGCGGGTCAACACGCAGCGGCTTCTCTCTGTCCCAACAGAATGGTGTTTTCGTGTTTTTTGTCTCTTGTGAGTCACAATTTGTTTTTGTACGTCGTCATCGTGTCTACCTGTCTGTAAGCGCGCATACAGTCGCAAGTTTCGGCTCGATGTCGGCAGAACTGCATTTTTACAGTTAAACTCTGTGCATGCGGAACAGCTGTGGGATCTCGGTCTGCTACGGAGGCCTTCACCATCACCGACCCCCACTACTGCATCTCGCCCACAGCGGAGGCGCCACAAGCGGTGTGAGAGGAAGCAGAAGAGGGGTAAGCGCGAAGGTATCCGGGCTAGGTTAATGGCTAACCCACACAAGCCATCTATCCCTACCATCGTACTGGATAACGTATGCTCTTTGGACAATGAACTGGACTACATTCCATTACTACGCTCAACTCAACTTGTGTTTTTGTGTTCATACTGCTCATTTCGGTGTACATTCCCCCATTCAACATCATCAGCAACAGGAACGACGCACTAAATGAACTGTACCAGCACATCAGTGAGCAGCAGACAGCACACCCCGATGCTTTTTTCATCATAGCTGGGGATATCAACCATGCTGACCTAAAGAGTGTGTTTCCAAAAATACACAAACACATTAACTTTCCAACACGAGGTAATAACATTTTGGAGTTTGTTTACACCACACATAGAGGAGCTTACAAAGCCCTCCCCCTCCCTCACCTCGGAGCCTCAGACCACATCACTGTCATGCTAATGCCTGCATACAGACCACTCATTAAAGTCGCCAAACCAGTTCAAAAACAGATTCAAGTGTGGCCAGAAGGATCATCAGAGGTTCTTCAAGACTGCTTCAACACAACTGTCTGGGACATGTTTAAGCAGGCTACCACATGCAATAACACCACTGACTTCCAGGAGTACTCAGAGACGGTCACTGCCTACATCAACAAGTGTATTGATGATGAAACAGTCACAAAAACCATCACTGTCCGGGCCAACCAGAAGCCATGGATGACGGGGAGGTTTACAAGACTCCTGAAGACACGGAACACTGCCTTTAGAGCTGGAGATGAGGTGGGCCTGAGAACAGCCAGGGCCAACCTGTCCCGCGGCATCAGAGAGGCTAAGAGACAGCACTCCAGGAGGATAGCTCTTTAATTCAGCGACAGCAGAGACACTAGGAACCTGTGGCAGGGGATACAGACCATTACGGACTACAAGCCCCCACCACGGACCTGTGACAACAACATCTCTCTGCTGAACGAGCTGAACACCTTCTTCGCTCGCTTTGAGCGACAAAACAGCACCACTGCACAGAAGACTCCACCTCCTCCCGGTGACCAGGTGATGACGCTGACCCCAGACAGCGTGAGGAGACCCTTCAGCAGGATCAATGCATGAAAAAATCCAGGTCCTGACAACATCCCTCGGCATTAGGGCTGTCAAAATTGCTCAAAATTGACATTCGAATATTCCCTCTAAAAAAATACACGAATATTCGAACTATTCGAACATCTGGTGGCGGATGTTGTCAATGACGCGCATTACGTCAATAACAGGACAAAATAATACAAAGAGACAAAACTACTTGTATAGACAGTCTATTTAAGTTTAAACATATATGACAACGTATTACCTACACAAAAACAAGGAAAACAACTAATGGCCAAGACTGCAGACCTCACGCTCTCTCACCCTCACGTTCTCTGCGCATAATGGTTTAAATGAACAAACACATTTTTGTGCAAGCAATTTAAGGTCGCGACTGTTGTCCCAAATATAGCAGGCTTCATTCAGTGATTGAAACAAATATTATTGAAATATTAATTGAAGTTTTACAGCATATAGAACTGATATTAAATGCTCCGAGCGAGCTGTGCTGTGGTAAACATGGTAAACTTTTTCTTGACATGAAACGATAAATCAAACCTCGGATCCATTGCTTGGCAGAACTCCCCGAAGCTTCCCCCATCCGCGATACTGATCGGTCTCATGTCCTTAAAAATGAACGAAATTATTTTATCCGTTATGGCCTCTTGTCATGTTGCAGACAAAGTGCTTGCGGCGGGCGATGCAAAGTAACGTTAAGTGTCAAGACGTGACTGTTTAGCTGGAGTTCCACACATTATGCCATGCTCATTTGGGTGCACATTTTTCAGATGTGACATCATGTTGCTAGTTGTCGAATGGTATGCTAAGGGGCCGTTCACATATCGCGCCTTTTCCGCGCTCAAGTTCGTTATTTCCAATGTAGGCGCGTGGTATGCGCGCTCATAATGGAAGCGACGTGGTCGCGATGCGCCCTTTTTTTCCAGGCGCGTCCGCACCGCATCGAGTTAAAAACATCTCAACTTTTCAGAATGCCGCGAGCGCACCGCGGGTCATGTGACAAGAACTAACCAATCAGCTTCATCCTTTCCCGTAACAATGTTGAAAGCTCAGCCAAGATGAAGGAACAGCTGACCATAGGATTGTCATTTTGAAATGAATTTAGTAGCAGAGCTACTGCAAGGGATTTTTAGAGCTGCAAGTCCATTTTTCCTTTGCTGAAATTTCTGCGTCTTCATGGGGAGAGCACGTCATGGTTGCTTAGCAAAGGCAGACGCCTCAGGGGCGCAACTGCCCGAGCGCTTTGGAAAGGAGGAGAAAGCAGCGCGCCTAGCGTTTTCCACGCGTTTTAGGCGCGATATGTGAACGGCCCCTAACTGTACCTTAAATAGCTTGCATACAACAATCTTGCGGGTCAACAATTTTACCTCATTTTCTCTGCTGCGGTCGAGTTGGGCTCTCCTCACAAACTGAGGAGAGCCAGAGCACCAACCCCCATCATGTACACCTTCTACAGAGGCACCATAGAGAGCATCCTGTCGAGCTGCATCACTGTGTGGTATGGAGCCTGCAACGCGTCCTGCCGAAAGACTCTGTAATGCATAGTGAGAGCAGCTGATCATTGGTGTCTCTCTCCCCTCCCTCCAGGACATTTATGGAACCCGTCTCACCTGCAAAGCCCTCTGCATCACAGGTGGTCCCACTCACCCGTCACATAGCTTCTTCAGCCTGCTACCATCAGGAAGGAGACTGCGGAGTCTGCAGGCCAGGACCAGCAGACTGAAGGACAGCTTCATCCACCAGGCTGTCAGGAAGCTGAACTCCCTCCCGAACTCGCCCCCCCCCCCCTCTTCTGCCCCAGGCACCACTGAACTATGAGCCCAACATACACTAATATATGATGGCATGCACCAGTCACTTTTTGCAGCATTGGTCTGCTCACTACCTCATTCAACATGGAACTGACGTCACTCCAAATTTACAGTTGTCTGAGACGTCATGAAATGTTCTTTAGCATCACAAACCATAAAATGT